>NC_083403.1:93954377-94266737 GCF_020745735.1 Hemiscyllium ocellatum
GCGGGAGAGAGAGAGAGAGAGAGCGCGAGAGAGAGGGAGAGCGAGAGCGCGAGGGAGAGCGAGAGAGCGAGAGAGAAAAACAGGGGAGAGAGAGCGAGAGAGACGGGGTGAGGGAGAAGTGGTGAGAGAGAGGGAGAGAGCGAGAGCGCGAGAGCGAGAGCGCGAGAGCGAGAGCGCGAGAGCGAGAGCGCGAGAGGGAGAGCGCGAGAGGGAGAGCGCGAGAGGGAGAGCGCGAGAGGGAGAGCGCGAGAGGGAGAGCGCGAGAGGGAGAGCGCGAGAGGGAGAGCGCGAGAGGGAGAGCGCGAGAGGGAGAGCGCGAGAGGGAGAGCGCGCCAGAGAGCGTTGGTGGGGGAAGAGAGCGTTGGGGGGGGGGGGGGAAAAGAGTGTTTGGAGGGAGGGAAGAGAGCGTTTGGAGGGAGGGAAGAGAGCGTTTGGGGGGGGGAGAGCATGTTGGGAGGAGGGGAAGAGAACGTTTGGAGGGGGGGGAAGAGAGCGTTTGGAGGAGGGGGAAGAGAGCGATGGGCGGAGGGGAAGAGACCGATGGGCGGGGGGGGGAAGTGAGCGAAAAAGAAGGAGACAGCATGAAAGGAAGTGCGTGAAATAAAGAGTGATTTAGAGGGGAATGCAAATGAGAGGTGGAGTGAAAGGGAGAGGAGGAGAGAAAAAGAGTGAGGGATGGAAAGAAAGAAAGACAGAAAGAGAAGGAAAGGGAGAGGGACAGAGAAAGAACAAAAAGAGAAATGGAGAAAGAGCAAAAGAGAGACAGTGTGAGAGCAGGGAAGCAAAACAGAATGGGAAGAAGCAAGAGAGAGACAGGGAGAAACAGGAAGAAAGAGAAAGAAGGAGAGGGAGAGGGAGAGGGAGAGGGAGAGAGGTGTGGGTGGGGGTGAGAAAGAGAGATGAAGGAGGGAAAGAGAGTGGAAAAGAGACAGACAAAGGGAAAGAAGGACACGGGGGAGGAGAGGGACACGGGAACAGAAAGAGCAAGGAAGAGATAGCGAGAAAGGGAAAGAGAGCAGGAAAGAGAGAGCGAGTAAGAAAGAGTGAGAAAGAGTGACAGAGAGAAAAAGAAAGAGAGAGAGAGAAAAAAAAAGAGAGAAAAAGGGAAGGACTGACGTTGTGAAGGTAGGAACTTTATGGTGATTGCAACCAGTACCGGAATTGAACTTATGCTGCTGGTTTCACTCTACATTGGAAACTAACCATCCAGCCAAACTATAAGCTAAATGATCCCCTGTTTATGAGCCTGATGAAGGCATATCCCATTCACAACTTTGAATATGGACACTGTTGATTGCATGAAACTTCTCAAACTCTTCTTTGTTATTTATACTGAATTGTTCAGATGGCCACCAAGGGAAACTGTCCATTACAAGTTCAACAGACTTTAATGTTTCCAGTACATTCCTAACTGGATCACCTGAGTGAGGGCCTTTACTTTCTGCACCCATTCCTCACATTAGTGGATAAGGCACAATCAGTGCTCCTCTGTGGAAAGAAGAACAGCATTAGACCATTTAGCCACTTGAGCCTGCTTCATCATTCAATATGATCATGGCTTTTTCAATGTCCCTCACGTCCATTTTCATCTGAGCAGTGGCCCGAGAGGTTTCTAAAATCAGAGGGACACGGACAGGGTGAATAGCCATGGTCAGTGTAGGTAAATCCAAAACCAGAACACATGGGTTTAAGGTGAGAGGGGAACGATTTAAAAAGGACCTAAAGGGCAACTTTTTCATGCAGAGGGTGGCGCGTGTTTGGAATGAGCTGCCAGAGGTGGTGGTGGAAGGTGGTATAATTACAGCATTTAAAAGGCATCAGAATGAGTATGCGAACAGAAACAATTTAGAGGGGTATGGGCCAAATGCTGGCAAATGGGACTAGATTAGTTCGGATATTTGGTTGGCACGGACAAGTTGGACCTAAGGGTCTGTTTCTGTGCTATATCCCTCTGGGACTCTATGACCTCCACTTTTCCCATATCTCTGGATTCCCCTACTGATCAAGAATCAGTCTCAGTCTTAAATGCACACAAGGACTCTGCTCAAGATTCTCAACTCTGAAGAACTCACCGAAAGACAATGGGACTTTGAAATGCTAAGACAAATATCCTGAATCCAATCAGAAATACATTGCTGACTTATATGGGTCTTTTTAGAAACAATGATAGAATAATCTTAAATCTCCATGATATGGATAATCAAAGTCTGGTCAATACCAGATTAGGAAGGGAGATGTGAACGGCCACATGGTAAGGCAGCCATGTTTTAGGGCTGTCCCAATCTTCATTCAAATCTGCAGGCTCTAGACACTGAAGCAGCAACAGTAACAGGTAAATGTCACTGAGAACCAGGAGGCTTTGAAAAATCTTTAAAACTTCTCGGTTTGATTCCTTATCTCTCAAACATCTACCAGTGTAAAATGTAACATCCTGATAATTTATGACCTGCAGAACATTTATTACTTTGAGGGAATCTTGCAATACTGATATCCAGCTCTAGCTATCCAAACCCATTTAAGCTATAATCAGATGAAGAAAACCTCCTTTGTCTCCTGGTCCATAAAAATTGTTCCTTCTAATGCAAGTCTACCATGAACTCTCTTTTTTAAGTTTATAACTTTTTAAAATGGCCGAATCTCATTAAATATACTTTTATTGTATGTGCCTATGGCTGCAACTGACAGAATATTTAGATTTTCAGGGTGAATGTGTGCTTAAAATGAAGTCCTCGTTTTCACACCAAGTAGTGCTGCTTTTATTTAAATTGACCACAAACTCAAGAATGTAAAAACACACGTCTTCCTAGGTAAAAAAAAATCACAGACAGGTTAGACAGTAAAGGAAAAGGTTCCAGATCTATTCCAAACCCGTCCATGAAAATTGTTACATTTCTAACTTTTCTCTGATGCTGTGAGGCAGCAGTGCTAACCTGTAAGCCACTGTGCCACCCCAAAGATAGATTAAAAAAAACCTTGAAAAATGTGATAGAGATCTGACTTGATACATCTGCCTTGCTTCCAATTTTCTTTGGTGGGGAAATCCTGAAAATCATGGTCATGAAGATTCAAAGTCCTGCCATCAATGGACTCTGTGAAAGGAATTCCATGCTAATGAATAAAATGCTGCATAAAATTTAAGCTTTTCAAATCAAATTGTAAGCGGACAACAGCTCTGGCATGAGCAGTTCTTGTAATAAATTCACACCGGACAGATGGAGGGCATAGTCTAACTCAGTTTGAGCATGGGCAAAATCATAAATTGCCTCTGTGCATTGAGATAGTCGTCCTGTACTAAGAGGCACTTTAGTCATTTTTGAAAGAACATATTGAAATGGTTTACAAGTAAGTAAAGAAGGTTGAGGTTTTGGAAAATATTGCATAAAGGCCATTTCATGTGATACGGGCAGACAATGGTAAAAGTACTTAAATTGCTCCATAGAAGAGCCAGCATAGAGAAAAAAGATCAAATAGCCTTTTTCAGTGATGTAATGATTCTATCCAAGTCAGGAGTTAATTCAGGAGATTTGATGTATTATTAGAGAAAAGGGCATGAGGGGAATGGAAGGACCTTCATAGTTTATGATGATGAGAGGCCTAGATAGAGTGAATAGTCAGAGATTTTTTTCTCAGGGCAGAAATGGCTATCATGAGGGGGCATACGTTAAGGCGATTGGAGGAGGATTTAGGGGAGATGTCAGAGGTGGGTTCTTTACACAGAGTGGTCGGTGCAGGGAATGTACTGTCAGCAGTAATAGTATAGTCAGATACATCAGGGACATTTAAGCAGTTCTTGGATAGGTACATGGACAATAGTAAAATGAGGGCATATAGGTTAGTTTGACATTAGAGTAGAATAAAAGGACAGCACAACATCAAGGGCCAAAGGGCCTACACAGTGTTGTACTGTTCTATAATAGATTGTGACGGTTAAACATACACATCAAACATGATGCCACTGGTGTAGGATATTGGGAATCAAATTCTGCTATTCTCAGGGTCCTTATGAAAAGTTAAAAAAAATTAAAGTACGCAGAATTTCCTGAATTTACATGTCTGTTATCACTAGGTCGACAGAATACACAGACCAGGTTTCCATACGGAACCAGATTACTACTTATTGTAGACAAATACCTCGCCTACAGGCGAGCAATTATAAACATTGGCATATAATTCAATTTGTTAAAACTTTAATCTCTTATACCCCCTTCCTTTCATAAATAAGTATGGAAAAAAAAGGGTGTTTTGGCAGAAGGAAAACTGGGAAAACAGTTCAGTGATCTCCATTTACCAGAACTGCCTGGATGATTCTTGTGCTGATCAGAATGCTTATCAGTTTTCCTTCTCAGGATGCTTTCACTGTTTTGTAGAAGCACAGCATCACTGGTTCACACTTATAAAAGGTGTCTGACTTATGAATTAGATATCAGTTTATAGCAACTACAAAGGAAGAAAAATAAATAGATTTTCTTGAGGCTTAAAGAAGCTTTTAGTGCATAGAATGGAAAGGCCCCTGTGTTGGTGGAGTTCTGAAGGCTTCTCTCCATCTTGTTCACAGCTTTCAACTATTCAGGTACCTGAGGACCAATGGCATAATTGTTGCCAGGCAGGAGGCCTTTGTCATTACTAACCAGTCATTAGTTCACAGACCAATCAGCTACTTCCTGCCACTGAATCTCCATTTACTTACTTACAGCGTGGAAACAGGCCCTTCGGCCCAACAATTCCACACTGACCCACCACCCACCCAGACCCATTTCCCTACATTTACCCCTTCATCCAACACTACGGGCAAATTTAGCATGGCCAATTCACCTAACCTGCACATTTTTGACTGTGGGAGGAAACCCACGCAGACACTGGGAGAATGTGCAAACTTCACACGGTCAGTCGCCTGAGGTGGGAATTGAACCCGGGTCTCTGGCACTGTGAGGCAGCAGTGCTCACCACTGTGCTATCGTGCCACCCATTTATATACACCGTTGACTTCATGTCATCTGCATTTCCTCTACTACTGCTTGAACCTGCAGCTGTGTAAACAGTGCTTGAAACGAGAGCTAGGTTTCTGGTTTTCCTAGCATGCAGTAATCCTGAAGCAGTTTTAAAATAGTACTTTTCCTATTTCAGTCCATTAAAAATACAGAAAATAAAAATACATGATTTTGACAAAGGCAATGAAATTCTTAAGATGCATTCCTCTGGATCAATTAATCAATATTCACTTATCAACCGACAGAATTAACTTTGTACCTCAAAAGTTCTGTAATGAGCGTTCTGAGGAACAAAATGGGGTTAGGTTAACAGCTAGATTATGGCCACATGAGAGTGATCAAGACAATTGAGAATATGATCACATCCAATGGCCAGTTACTCAGATTGCATACTTGTGTATGTATTCCAGATGTGTCTAGTGAATGGAAGAGGCATGTGACAACATTGGGCGATGCAGGAAAAGCCACATATAGTTTTTAAATGGGGGGAGGGGGGAGGGAGTTGCTTAAAATTTCAAGATTAAAAGTTAAGAAGTGAGGCTAACTGTTGGACAGAATGGGTGGAGAGAAAGAAAGTGCAGTGCAAGTGCTGTTTAAGGATCCAGGAGTGACTCTTGTTTTAGGAAATTATCATATACGAGAGAAAGACCACTCAGTCAAGAATCAGAGGTATATCTTGTATTAGTAATCCTGACAAGCATAGATATTGGAGCTTGAATGAATTAAGTATATAAAATGTAAGGCCACAGAAAAACCTGAGAACCAGAATAAGAATTCCTGATGATTGAGGTTTAGTGGTTGCCAATAAACATGACAAATGTGTACTGAAAAATTCCTTGCAGTTAGCAAGTATAAAACTAAGGCAAGGACAGTGGATAGTTTTGAACACAATTGGCCAGTGCAGATGTAGTAGTCTCTCCCACAGCTAGAAAAGTATCTTAAAAACATTATTAGCTCTTTTGAGAATAAATTCATGGTGGTATAGATGAATTAATTTAAAGGCTATGTTCATTCAGGGCAACACTTATCAGTCAGAAATATTTCTGAAATGCCCAGAGAGGTAGCAGATAAAGAAGGAAAACTACAAGCAACAAACAAATACAGTTAGGGCCTAAATATTCTTTCCAGGATCCAATATCTGTTGGTGAGATTTCTTTTTCACTATCGAACTAAAAGCAGCTCCCACAATGTTTTATCGGTATCATGAAGGAAAATCTTCAAAGAACTTAATAATGCATTGATAACTTTGTTAACGTGCAATAGTGTGGAATTTGAGAAATTAGTTCTGTGGAATATTGGAGTTGAATTTAAAATTGGAAGTTAGGCATAAGGGTCTTTTAGACAAATTAGTTTCAATGTTAAGCACAGCAGTTCCAGAGCAACACACTTAGAGTGTTAGTCCCTTCCTGGTTAATCATACTGGGTCATCACTGAAGGATGATGATGCACATGAAGAAACAGGGCAACTGTGAAATTTGAATGATCAATAAAATAAGTCATGCAGTCAGTCTAGACCAAAGATTCATTTGATTTATGCACCACGTCAAAATGTTAGGAAGTGGAGAATATTTCAAGGGAAAATAAAGCAAGTTAAATCTAGAGAAATGTGTACTTGAAATTCATCTCTAAGTGACCCAAACAACACTACACTAGTGATTTTCAGTGATGCTCCACAGGCTAGTCTTCTTGTTGAGTAGAGTATTCAAGTATTTTCATAATATCTATGATGCATAAAAATGGGAAATGTTGCCTCTTAGCTTGGATGATAAGAAAATAAGAAGGATGCTTAGAAGTACTTTGGCTCTAGAAACATTCGCTGTTGTGGAAGGATGATGTATGACAGCACAGTGGGATTGCTCCTTGCTAGCAATCTTGAGGCTCAGGGTAAAGCTCTGCAGACAGGAATTCAAGTCCCACTGCTGCAGCTGGGGGAGCTTCGATTCGATTCGATTTGATTCAAAATCTGGAATAATTAGGTAAGTCACAGTAATAATGAACTATAAAAGTACATCTGATTCACCAGTATCCTTTGAGGGAAAAGATCTGGAATCCTTACTTACTTTGACCTACATATGACTCCAGACTCACATAAATATGAATGATTCTTAACTGCCCTCTTAAATAGACACATTGTTTATCAGACTGCTAAAAACCAGATAGACCAAACATTGACGTATTAACCGAAAACACCAAAGGCATAATCTTTCCAGTCAACTGTGCAATGTCTTCCTCATACAGATTTCCATCATCATTCCTGTGCGTGTAAGCTGTCCTGTCAGTGAGACAGAGACACCAGCATGAGGCAGTGACACAGAACTTTACAACTGTGCAGTAGTTTTCCTGGGAGTCCTCGCTATCAACTTTGATACTTCACAAAATCTCAGCAGCTCAAGTGGCTTTGAGAAAACTGCCATTTACCACAATCCACCACACCCTCCCCAATTCCTTAACTGTTCAATCAATATTCATCCATGTAAAACACCATTAGAGGACGGAATGTGGTTGGCAAGGGCATACAGTGTACTCTGAGAGAAGGAGATCAAATTTCATGAAGAACAGTTCAATCACACTACCAATGACAAAGTCATCCATGTCTGGAGGGCATAACTGCCAGACTAGGACTGCAGTGGGTGGTGACAGCAACACCAATTGGGATGTTATATATCAGATAGTATCCACAGCAGGGTTCAGTGCCTGTTCTGGCTGATGCAGATTCAGAACCTGTCTCCTTGCACTGCTGATGGCAGAGGTTATGGCACTGTGGATGGAACGTGCCTTTGGCTGAGAACTTGAGAAGACAGGAAAGTAAAGATTGGACTCCTATTCTCAATTACCTCATGTTCCAGAATATAGCATTCGCTGGAAACTATAGCTATCCATACTTGCAGTTAAAGCAGAAAATGTAACAAGCTTACACAGTGATAGGGAAAAGCTAACACAAAGCTGAACGGGAAAGAGTCTGAAGCCTAAATGTTATTCAGAACGGAAGCTGTGAATTGAGAGTGGAAGATTCTGAATAAAGGATGAGAGATCATAGTGGGATTGCTGCTCATGACCCTAATTATATTGCATAGAAGTGACAGGCCAGTCAGTCATGGCTCCTACTCCCAAATATTATTCTTTGGAAACCTACAGGCAAGCTAGTCTGTCAAGCCGAATTATTCGGCCAGTTGAGCACAAACATGCTTCAGAATTGTGTGGTTTAGTGCCACACCATATGGCGCACATATTGATGATGCCAATGAACACAGGGCTGCAGCCACAATTTGCATTCATATAACACCTTTTAACAATGAAAGGCAGCTCAGACATCTCTCGGGGTGAAACTGATAGGCCTAATCGGGAGAACAAACTTAGGCTTGGTTGATCGAGCAGGTTTTGAAGTGTGTTTGAAGCGGGCAGTGAACAAGGAAAAAGAGATAGCTAGATAGAAAGTGCATTGTAGAGAGAAGTGCAATGCGAGGGAGAGGAAGGGAACATGCTGGGATGAGAGAAAAAGAAAAGTGGGGAGAGAGGGGATCAATGTGGTGTATAGAGAAAAGGAATCCTGGGGAAGGGGAGGACAGAGAAAGAGAAACAGAAGATACAAAAAAGAGAGAAAGGAAAAAAGACATTGCTGCCTCACAGCACCAGGGACCCAGGTTCAGTTCCAGCCTTGAGCAACTGTCTGTGTGGAGTTTGAGCATTCTCCCGTTGTCTATGTGGGTTTCCTTAGCATGCTCTGGTTTCCTCCCACAGTTCAAAGGTGTGCAGGTTAGGTAAATTGGCCATGTTAAATTGTCCCGGAGTGTCTAGGGTTGTAGTGGTTAGGTGTGAAGGAACCCAGGGTAGAGAGGAAGAGAATATGGTTTAAACAGAAAGAGAGAGTCATAGAAAGGCATCATGGGGTGGAGAGAAGGATAGAAAAGGAACATGGTGTAGTGAAAGAAGGGAATACGTGTAGAGGGAAAACAGTGAAGGAGACAAATGTAGTACAAAAAAGGGAGAGAGAATGGGAATGCTGGTGAGTGAGAGAACAATGAGGTGACGACCAAGGGCATGCTGAAAGGGTGTGTGGGGTGGTGGGAAGAGAGAGATAGAGGAAGGGAATGTGGTGAAGAGAGAAAGGGGACATGGGGGAAAAGAGACAGAAAGAGAGAAAAGTCCAGAGCTAAAAAAGCATTGTGTCATACTTTAAATTGATCAGATAACAAAGAATTGTTCAGAGAGGAGCCTGATTATTGAATTAGGCAACAATTCAGGTGACTGACTGTGTGGAGTTTGCACGTTCTCCCCGTGTCTGCGTGGGTTTCCTCCGGGTGCTCCGGTTTCCTCCCACAGTCCAAAGATGTGCGGGTCAGGTGAATTGGCCATGCTAAATTGCCCGTAGTGTTAGGTAAGGGGTAAATGTAGGGGTATGGGTGGGTTTCGCTTCGGCGGGTCGGTGTGGACTTGTTGGGCCGAAGGGCCTGTTTCCACACTGTAAGTCTAATCTAAATTGAAATGGTTTAACCTGGTCTCAGTGTTCAGTTCTTCTCGAGACATATGTAGTGCAACAAGGTTCTGACCTGACAGTATGATAGATTCAGCAGGAATGCTCTATCAGTGAATGAATAAATGTCAGTAAATCAAAGGAAACAAACATAGTGTTGGCATTAAAATTTAAAAAATAAATTTATAGATAAAGTTTAAAAAGTGCAACAAGTGAGGTAGCACCAGGACCAAAAGATTGATGGTCTGAAAACATTGATTTTCCTGTTTCCACAAGTGTTTGGTACCAACTTGATCTATTCTGTTGTGGTTATGGGTCTAAGACAGACTAGTTATGGGGAAGGTAAGGCCTTCACACTTGGGTTTCTTTATAACACTGATTATTAAACATGAAGATTTAAACATTATAATACATGCGATCTACCAGGCAGGTTTTACCATAGTATATCTTACTACTATGTTATTGAAAGATTATTCCACAAATTCTACTGCCCAGTGTTAATCAGTCTATTCCACTTGTTTCACCACATACGTTTCTAACTTCTTCACATTGTTAAACTCTGCCCACCTCGTACTATTTATTCCCAGTTATGTCCATGACATTGACACAAGATTGCTTAGCAGTCTTAAAGCCCTTAGAAGGCATTTGATAAAGTACTACTTAATACTAAAACTAAGAAAAGAATCTATCATGTTGGGAGGTAGTATATTAGTATGGATAGAGGATTGGATAACCAATAGTAGACAGAGACGTTGGGATAAAGGAGGGCATTTTCAGGAGACAATTTATTTACAATATATGTCAATGACTGATGGGGAACAAAAATGGATGGAAAAAACAAACCGTGGGGATAACACAGAATCTGCAGAGGTCTACAGAGAGGTTAAGGCAAAAAGTTCACAGATGGAATCATCTGGGAAACTGAGAGCTTATGCACTTTGGCAGGAAGAAGAGCGGAGCTGAATATTACTTAAGTGCAGAAAGGGTTCAGAAAGCCACAGAATAGAGGTTTTTCGGGGTCTTTGTCCTGAATAACGAAAAAAAGCATACAATTTCAGTTGGGTAAAAGAAAGGGAAATAGAATTTTGGCCTTTATTTCACAGGGAATGGAATATAAAAGTAGGTTGATTTTTTCTAAAATTATGCAAGTTATACCAAGGTATTTCTTTATCTAAATGAAGGGGTACTGGCATTGGAGGCAGTCCCGAGAAGGCTCACTGGGCTGATACAGGTATGAAGGGACTGTCTCATGGGAGTGTTGAGTAGATTGGACCTGGATTCATTGGAGTTTACAAGAATAAGAGGAGACCTTATTGAAGCACACAAGATTCTTAAGGGATTTGATAGGGTAGATGCTCAAGAATGGTTTCCCTTGTGGGACAGTCTCGGAATAAGGGGTTGCTCTTTAAAATAAAGAGGAGAAGGAATTTCTTCTCTCAGAATGCAGAGAACCTGTGGAATTCTTCACTGCAGAGAGCTGTCCAGGGTGGGCCATTATGTCTCATAAGCACAGGAACCTCAGCACCTGCATCACCAAACAAACGAAAGTATCAATACTGCCCTTGGGATCGTTGCAAATCTGTCTTTACTTTCACCCCTTGGCATGCTTTATCCACTATCCAATGTACAGAATTTTCTGTCAAATCACTGAAGACACAGTGACTGAAACAGTGCCATAAAGAGTGACACAAGCAAAATACTCTGTGCTTAATTCCTTCACAGAGACTGGCTCTTTACTTGGAATGTGTAAGTAAGAGACCAAAAGCAGCGAGAGATGAGCAGAAATGTGTAAAAAAAACTTGCTTTTTTATATCAAATATAAAACGTTATCACAAACAATCACACCAAAGTGGTAGTACAATGAGATCAAGAGTGACTTGTTTTAACTGAGTGACAAGCTTCAACAACATCATCAAGTCAGATTGACATAGTCTCATCAGACCATAGGACTGTGTTTGCATTGGAGAGAGATGACTGCTGGAAACCTGAATGGAACCTCAGCTGGTGTGGGAATTGAACTCATGTTGCCTTGCAGCTTTATTCCTGATGAAGGGCTTTTGCTCGAAACGTCGATTTCGCTGCACTTTGGATGTTGTCTGAACTGCTGTGCTCTTCCAGCACCACCGATCCAGAATCTGGTTTCCAGCATCTGCAGTCATTGTTTTTACCTCTAGACCAACTATCCAGCCAACTGAGCTAAACCAACCCCCACCCAATAACAAACTAAAAACCATTGAAACATTCAAAGGTCACGTTCACCATGACTGCCTCAACAGACTGGCCAGTCAGTACATAACTCATCTCCTTCTTATTCTTTCAACATTAAGAAATGAATTCTGTCACTAGCGGTGATATTCCACAATGTCCTGAAAGTGAAAATGTTCCTGAGTTTTCTCAAATTCTGGAATTAGCTGCCAAATCAGAAAGCTGAATGGGATACATAAATAATTAAGATCCTGATTGGAAGAGACTTTCTCCACTTGCTGACAAATGCCAAACCCATCCCCACATGGAGGTGAGCTCCAATGCAGCAGTCTGCCCTCATCCCCCAAATTGGAGCCCATTGACAGGATTGCAGACACCTAGACTGTCCTATCAGGGCTGTCCCTGATATCAGAGAAATAGAGCAGCCAGGCAGCTCGACCTAGTCACTTTCATCTTTGCCAGGTTGGCAGGATCAGCAACACCAGGAGTGTCAGTGTGGACTCGATGGGCCAAATGGCCTGCTTCACATTGTAGGGATTCTACTAAACAAACAGAGAATGCAACAAAGGCAGACAAGTAAATTTGATGCAAAGAATAAGCTTAATGTGTCTCATGCAAAACCTCTATCAAATGCTGAGATATAAGAGCTATCTTTTCTCTCTGTTCCTAACAGGGTCACACTGCATTTCAAATATGATTAACTTCAACTTCTTCAACAAGATCACAAGCTATTGAAATAAAATGCCAATGTGACCAGTTTTAATTCATCCTAAGAGACTCCAACATCTAGTTGGTTCCAATGCTTTTACATCTCCATGTGGAAGTCTACCCCATAGAGTGTTCAGTCTCTATGTGAAGAATTACCAATATCCAGCGTAAAGATAACTTCAGGAATAATATTTTTCCAAGTTGAAAATCCCCAGTGCATCAAACTCTTTCTTCAGAACACCAGCCATGGAACTTGAACACTAAGTGGCAAATTTGAGATTCTCCTTTATAGTCTCCAGCACTCCTAACACACTGTATTTAGTAACTGACATGGTCTGGCATAGTGCTTTCCACACATTTACACACTGTGGCCCCATTTTGAGGGTTGAAAATTGCTGTGACCCCTCACTGTGTGGAGCAGTGGTGGGTGTGCTGCCGATGGTAGAGGATTGCACAGAACTGTGAGAGGTGAGGCAAAGTGCTTAGTTTTTGAAAGCCTTATGTTTTCCCCTCCAGCTTTTATGGCATAAGCCAAAGGCCTTAAGTTTTGATCAGCTAAGCCATGGCCTGTCTAAAAAGAGCTTCACAGTAATGAAACTGGCTTGTGACTTCTGAATCTAATCTCACAAGTCCAATGCGAGTCACAACATACAGTATGGGAAACTCTATTCGAATATTTAAACTTCTAAGCAAGGCAACATTCAATTTCTCTGTTACCCAAATTAACAGACAATAGGTGCAGGGGTAGGCCATTCTGCCCTTCGAGCCTGCACCACCATTCAATATAATCATGGCTGATCTTCCTTAAATCAGTATCCTGTTCCTGCCTTATCTCCATAACCCTTGATTCCACTATCCTTGAGAGCTCTTCCAACTATTTCTTAAATGAATCCAGAGACTTGGCCTCCACTGCCCTCTGGGGCAGAGCATTCCACACAGCCACCACTCTCTGGGTGAAGAAGTTTCTCCTCATCTGTCCTAAATGGTCTACCCCGTATTTTTCAGCTGCGTCCTCTGGTTCGGCACTCACCCATCAGCGGAAACATGTTTTCTGCCTCCAGAGTGTACAATCCTTTAATAATCTTATATGTCTCAATCAGATCCCCTCTCAGTCTTCTAAACTCAAGGGTATACAAGCCCAGTCGCTCCAGTCTTTCAGCATAAGGTAGTCCCGCCATTCCAGGAATTGATCTCGTGAACCTACGCTGCACTTCCTCAATAGCCAGAATGTCTTTCCTCAAATTTGGAGACCAGAACTGCACACAGTACTCCAGGTGTGGTCTCACCAAGGCCCTGTACAGCTGCAGAAGAACCTCTTTGCTTCTATACTCAATCCCTCTTGTTATGAAGGCCAGCATGCTATTAGCCTTCTTCACTACCTGCTGTACCTGCATGCTTACCTTCATTGACTGGTGTACAAGAATACCCAGATCTCTCTGTACTGCTCCTTTACCTAAATTGATTCCATTGAGGTAGTAATCTGCCTTCCTGTTCTTGCCACCAAAGTGGATAACCATATATTTATCCACTTTAAACTGCATCTGCCATGCATCTAATCACTCACCTAACCTGTCCAGGTCACCCTGTAATCTCTTAACATCCTCCTCACATTTCACCCTGCCACCCAGCTTAGTATCATCAGCAAATTTGCTAACGTTATTACTCATACCATCTTCTATATCATTAATATATATTGTAAAAAGCAGTGGTCCCAGCACTGATCCCTGCGGTACCCCACTGGTCACTGCCTGCCATTCCGAAATGGAGCCGTTTATCACTATTCATTGTTTCCTGTCAGCCAACCAACTTTCAATCCAAGTTAGTACTTTGTCCCCAATACCACGCGCCCTAATTTTGCTCACTAACCTCCTACGTGGAACTTTATCAAAGCTTTCTGAAAGTCCAGGTACACTACATTTACTGGATCTCCCTCGTCCATCTTCAGAGTTACAGCCTCAAAAAATTCCACAAGATTAGTCAAGCATGATTTCCCCTTCATAAATCCATGCTGACTCTGACCTATCTTGTTACTACTATCCAAATGTGTTGTAATTTCATCCTTTATAATAGACTCCAGCATCTTTCCCACCACTGAGGTCAAACTATAATTTCCTGCTTTCTCTTTCCCACCTTTCTTAAAAAGTGGTGCAACATTAGCCACCCTCCAATCAGCAGGAACTGATCCTGAATCTATCGAACTCTGGAAAATGATCACCAATGCATCCACGATTTCTCGAGCCATCTCCTTCAGTACCCTGGGATGTAGACCATCAGGCCCTGGGGACTTATCAACCTTCAGACCTAACAGTCACGCCAACACCAATTCCTGGCAAATATAAATTCCCTTAAGTTCAGGTCCTTCAGCCTCAGGGAGATTGGTTGTGTCTTCCCCAGTGAGCACAGATCTGAAGTACCAATTCAATTCTTCTGCCATTTCTTTGTTTCCCGTAATATATTCCCCTGTTTCGGTCTTCAAGGGCCCAATTTTAGTCTTAAATTTTTTTTGCCTTTCACATACCTAAAAAAACTTTTACTATCCTCCTTTATATTTTTGGCCAGTTTACCTTCGTACCTCATTTTTTCTCTGTGTATTTCCTTCTTAGTAATCCTCTGTTGTTCTTTACAAGCTTCCCAGTCCTCCCTTTTCCCACTTATCTTTGCTATGTTATACTTTTTCTCTTTTAACTTTATGTTTTTGAACTTCCCGCATCAGCCACAGCCACCCATGCCTTTTCCTTTTTGGAATGAGCTGATCCTGCATCTTCTGCATTATACACAGAAATATCTCCCATTGTTCCTCCACTGTCATCCCTGCTAAGGTATTGCACCATTGAACTTTGGCCAGCTCCTCCCTAATAGCTCCATAGTTCCCTTTATTCAACAGAAATATTGTCACTTCCGATTGTACCCTCTCCCTCTCAAATTGCAGATTGAAGCTTATTGTATTATGGTCACTACTTCCCAATGGCTCCTTCACTATGAGGTCCCTGATCAATTCTGGTTTGTTGCACAATACCAGATCCAGAATTGCCTTCTCCCTGGTAGGCTCCAGCACCAGCTGCTCTAAGAATCCATCTCTGAGGCACTCCACAAAGTCCCTTTCTTGAGGTCCAATACCATCCTGATTCTCCCAGTCTACCTGCATGTTGAAATCCCCCATAACAACTGTAGTCACATCTTTGCGACAGGCCAATTTCAGCTGCTGATTCAACTTACATCCGACATCCAGACTACTGTTTGGGGGCCTGTAGGTAACTCCCAAGAGGGTCTTTTTACCCTTAGAATTTCTCAGCTCTATCCATACTGACTCTACATCCCCTGATTCTAGGTCCCCCCACGCAAGGGACTGAATATTATCCCTTACCAACGTGGCCACCCCATCCTCTGTCAGTCTGTCCTTATGATAGCACCTGTAGCCTTGGAGATTCTCACATACTTTAGCCTTCCAAGAATACAAAACAACTAATATCTTGATGAATTCAGCATGAAAAGTCAGAACTGCTACCATAACTGATTCAATCAAACTGAGACTACAAGTTTTCTGTAGAGCTTGTGCCACACAGCCTAATGAGACATCAACAGACAACAAATTACAAACCACGAGGGAACATTGACTCAAACTGGTGCTTTCACACATCCTGTAGATGCCATACAGGCAGCACAGAAGTCATGCTACCCTCTTGTCTTGGGACTTTGACATTTTCACAGATTTAAAAGATAAAGACTATTGCAAATGCTTGACCTTGGTACCTTATTCCGAGTCTGGGTTTGTCCAACCACGATGAGGATATTGGATGAGATGATGGAGAAGCAAAAGTTTATCAGAATAATCGACCTTTCAGATCGGATGTACCTACACAAACACAAAGGGAAACCCATTTTGTAGTTTTGAGAGCAGCAAAAGGGGTAGATCTCCACAAATATTCTCCACCATCTTGCAATGGATTTCTTTCCAATTGTCTTTAGCTCAGATAACACAACGTAATTACAGCTGAAAACACAAAGCTAAGAGAGGTAGGCAGGTAGTGCAGGAGTCTCTGTGGCTATCCCCATTTCAAACAAGTATGCTGTTTTGGAAAATGTAGTGGGTAATGGATTCTCGGAAGAATGTAGCATGAACAGCCAAGTTTCTGGTATTGAGACTGGCTCTAATGCAATGAGGGGTACATCGGGTTCCAAGAGATCAACTGTCTTAGGGGGCTCTCTAGACCGAGGCACAGACAGATGTTTCTGTGGCCAGCAGCGAAAATTCAGAACGGTGCATTGCCTCCCTGGTGCCAGGATCAAGGATGTCTCAGATAGGGTGCAGAATGTTCTCAAAAGGGGAGAGGAACCAGCAGAAGGTCATCATACACATTGGAACCGGCAATATAGGAAGGGAAAAGGTTGAGATTCTGAAGGCAGAATACAGAGAGTTAGGCACAAATTTAAAATGGAGGTTCTAAGAGGAGTAATATCTGGATTACTCCCAGTGCAACGAGCGAGTGAGGGTAGGAATAGGAGGATAGAGCAGATGAATGCATAGCTGAGGAGCTGGTGTATGGGAGAAGGATTCACATTTTTGGATCATTGGAATCTCTTCTGGGGTAGAAGTGACCTGTACAAGAAGGACTGATTGGACCTAAATTGGAAGGGGACGAATATACTGGCAGGGAGATTTGCTAGAGCTGGTCAGAACAATTTAAACTAGTAAAGTTGTGGGGAGGAGTGGATGGGACCCAGGGAGATCGTGAGAAAAGAGATCAGAGATGGGCACAGTTGAGAAAAGAAGTGAGTCAAACAGTCAGTGCGGGCAGGGACAAAGCAGAGAACAAGGTAGGACTGATAAATTTGACTGCATTTATTTCAATGCAAGGGGCCTAACAGGGAAAGCAGATGAACTCAGGGCATGGTTAGGAACATGGGACTGGGATATCATAGCAATTACAGAAACATGGCTCAGGGATGGACAGGACTGGCAGCTTAATGTTCCAGGATACAAATACTACAGGAAGGATAGAATGGGAGGCAAGAGAGGAGGGGGAGTGGCATTTTTGATAAGGGATAGCATTACAGCTGTACTGAGGGAGGATATTCCCAGAATTACATCCAGGATGGAACTGAGAAATAAAATAGGGATGATCATCTTATTGGGATTGTATTACAGACTCCCAAATAGTCAGGGGGAAATTGAGAAACAAATTTGTAAGGAGACCTCAGTTATTTCGAAGAATAATAGGGTGGTTATGGTAGGGGATTTTAACTTTCCAAACATAGCCTGGGACTGCCATAGCGTTAAGGGTTTAGATGGAGAGGAATTTGTTAAGTGTGTACAAGAAAGCGTTTGGATTCAGTATGTAGATGTACCTACTAGAGAAGGTGAAAAATTTGACCTTCTCTTGGGGATAAAAGCAGGGCAGGTGACTGAGGTGTCAGTGGGGGAGCACTTTGGGGCTAGCAACCATAATTCTATTAGCTTTAAAATAGTGATGGTAAAAGGTCTAAAAGTTGAAGTTCTAAATTGGAGAAAGGCCAATTTTGACGGTATGAGGCAAGAACTTTCAAAAGCCGATTGGAGGCAGATGTTTGCAGGTAAAGGACAACTGGAAAATGGGAAGCCTTCAGAAATGAGATTACAAGAGTGCAGAAACAGTATATTCCTGTTAGGGTGAAAGAAAAGGCCGGTAGGTGTAGGGAATGCTGGATGATGAAAGAAATGGAGGGTTTGGTTAAGGAAAAGAAAGAAGCATATACCAGGTATAGACAGGATAGATCAAGTGAATCCTTAGGAGAGTACAAAGGCAGTAGGAGTATGCTTAGGAGGGAAATCAGGAGGGCAAAAAGGGGACATGAAATAGCTTTGGCAAACAGAGTTAAGGAGAATCCAAAGGGTTTTCACAAATACATTAAAGACAAAAGGGTAACTAGGGAGAGAATAGGGCCTCTCAAAGATCAGCAAGGCGGCCTTTCTGTGGAGCCACAGGAGATGTGGGAGATACCAAACGAGCATTTTGCATCAGTATTTACTGTGGAAAAGGACATGGAAGATATAAAATGTAGGGAAATAGATGGTGACATTGTGAAAAATGTCCATATTACAAAAGGAGGAAGAGCTGAATGTCTTGAAATGCATAAAAGTGGATACATCCCCATGACCAGATCAAGTGTACGCCAGAACTCTGTGGGAAGCTAGGGAAGTGATTGCTGGGCCTCTTGCTGAGATAAAAACAATGACTGCAGATGCTGGAAACCAGATTCTGGATCAGTGGTGCTGGAAGAGCACAGCAGTTCAGGCAGCATCCAAACTGCAATGAAATCGACGTTTCGGGCAAAAGCCCTTCATCAGGAATAAAGGCAGTGAGCCTGAAGCGTGGAGAGATAAGCTAAAGGAGGGTGGGGGTGGGGAGATCTCGCTGCACTTTGGATGCTGCCTGAACTGCTGTGCTCTTTCAGCACTCTTGCTGAGACATTTAGATCATCGACAGTGACAAGTGAGATGCCGAAAGATTGGAGGTTGGCTAATGTGGTGCCACTGTTTAAGAAAGGTGGTAAGGACAGGCCAGGGAACTAAAGACCAGTGAGCCTGACCTCGGTGGTGGGCAAGTTGTTGGAGGGAGTCCTGAGGGACAGGGTGTGCATGTATTTGGAAAGGCAGGACGGATTAGGGATAGTCAGCATGGCTTTGTGCATGGGAAATCATGTCTCACAAACGTGGTTGAGTTTTTTGAATAAGTAACAAAGAGAATTGAGGAGGGCAGAGTGGTAGATGTGATCTATATGGACTTCAGTAAGGCGTTCAACAAGGTTCCTCATGGAAGACTGATTAGCAAGGTTAGATCTCATGGAATACAGGGAGAACTAGCCATTTGGATGCAGAACTGGCTCAAAGGTATGAAGACAGAAGGTAGTGGTGGAGGGTTGTTTTTCAGATTGGAGGCCTGTGAACAGTGGAGTGCCACAAGGATCGGTTCTGGGTCCACTGCTTTTCATCATTTATATAAAGGATTTGGATGTGAGCATAAGAGGTATATAGTTAGTAAGTTTGCAGACAATACCAAAA
The DNA here is from genome assembly GCF_020745735.1 of Hemiscyllium ocellatum. NCBI lineage: Eukaryota > Metazoa > Chordata > Chondrichthyes > Orectolobiformes > Hemiscylliidae > Hemiscyllium > Hemiscyllium ocellatum. The sequence continues at coordinate 93,973,789 of NC_083403.1, forward strand.
TTGAAGGGGTAGTGGACAGCGAAGAAGGTTATCTCGGATTATGATGGGATCTTAATCAGATGGACCAATGGGCTGAGAAGTGGCAGAGTTGAATTTAGATTATTGCGAGGTGGTGCATTTTGGGAAAGCAAATCATAGCAGGACTTACACACTTAATGATAACGCCCTTGGGAGTGTTGCTGAACAAAGAGACCTTGGAGAGCAGATTCATAGCTCCTTGAAAGTGAATGCACAGGTAGACAGGATAGTGAAGAAGGCATTTGGTATGCTTTCCTTTATTGGTCAGAGTATTGAGTGCAGGAGTTGGAAGGTCATGTTGCGGTTGTACAGGACATTGGTTAGGCCACTGTTGGAATATTGTGTGCAATTCTGTTCTCCTTCCTATCAGAAGGATGTTGTGAAACTTGAAAGGGTTCAGAAAAGACTTACAAGGATGTTTTGCCAGGGTTGAAGGATTTGAGCTATAGGGAGAGATTGAATAGGCTGGGGCTGTTTTCCCTGGAACATCAGAGGCAGAGGGCTGATCTTATAAAATTTTGAGGGGCATGGATAGGGTAAATAGTAAAGGTCTTTTCCCTGGGGTGAGGGAGTCCAGAACGAGAGGGCATAGGTTTAGGTTGAGAGGGGAAACATATAAAAGAGACCTAAGGGGCAACTTTTTTCATGCAGAGGGTGGTGTGTGTGTGGAATGGGTTGCCAGAGGGAGTGGTGGAGGCTGGTACAACTGCAATATTTAAAAAGGCATCTGGATGGGTATATGAATAGGAAGGGTTTGGAGAGATATGGGCTGGGTGCTGGCAGATGGGACTAGATTGGGTTGGGATATCTGGTCGGCATGGATCGATGACTCTATGAACTCACCAAAAGAGGTGGGAGTACACAACAGTTTCACAGGAATTTGGCATAAGTAATGAAAATTATTATTTTTCCTTTTGTTACGGAAAACTAAACAGAGCATAGTAACATGCATGCAACAATAAACTAGTTAATAGCAAGTGATGTATTACAACTCGAACTGACAGGTCACATTTTATTTATTTGAAGTGACTTTGGTAGCTTCTGCTTAATTGTCCTAAACAAAGTACAATTATTACATAATTTGCTGCATAAAATTGATCAACTTGTTACACAGATGTAACCTTCTGATTGAAGACTTGCAAAATTTTATCTCTTCAAATTGCATTAGTTTTAAAAAGTCCTGGTCTGATTATTAGAGATGATTATTGGAGGAGAAGTGAAATAAACTTTTGTCTGATCACAACAGAAGTTCAGATAGTCAGTGAGTGAGCCCAAATGTCAGCAATGACCACTGTCAAACTCCAAATACTGACATTGACAACGGTAGTCTGTATCATCCACGAAAACATTTTCTTTGCAACTTGTGACAAATATTAGAAGACAGTCATGTAGTAATGTACTGAACTAGTAATTCGGAGATTCAAGCTAATGCTTTACAGGCATAGACTGAAATCTGACATCAGCCACTGGTGAAATTTGTATTTATTTAAAAGACGTAAAAAAGGGAATCTGGGTGAAAGTAACCATCAACAACGGTCATAAAAACCTATCTTGTTCACTAACCTCTTTTGGGACCTTACTTTACCTGCTTTGGCCTAAATGGTCACAAGACCTCCAGCTATGTGGTCAAATCAAATGCTTTCAAGGGCAAGTAGGGATAGCAACAAATGCTTTCTTTGCCAATGATATTCACATACAAGGAGGTGTCTTAGCTGCTCATTCGAACAATAAAATATTGCCCTTAAATAATTTCACAATCAAATCAGCAATGGATGAGTTTGAAGGTACACACCTCCACAGCACAGCATAGACGACTGCGAGAGCGATGAGGGCCATACATGAGAGACCGCAGCCTACTATCAAAGTGACTGAAGGCATGTCAGCGTTCTCCATACCCTGCAGAGCAAAACCAAAACAAAGACAATTTAACAAACACAACAGAAATTTTCCTCTTCACAATTAACTACTTCTTCAAATTCTTTATTCTCCTTAAAAATGTTTGGTCAAAGACTGGACTCAGACAATTTTATAAGTGATGACAGAAGCATCAAAATATAAGGAAAATAAAATTACTTTCAGTTAACTCTAAAGACATTGCATGCAACAACTTGCATGTACCTTTCAAATTTTATAATTTCTTTGACATCACCTTCCAAACACACGAACCTCCACCACTTGAAAGAAGAGCAGATATATGGGAAGAATACCACCACATGCACCATATACAAGCCACTCAGCATCTTGAGTTGGAAATATATCACTATTCCCTCAGTATCAATGAGTCGAAAAATCAACTCCGAACTCCTAATAGAATTATGGATCTATTTACAGCACATCGAATGCAGTATTCATGCAGACGCTCACCACCACCTTCTCAAGGGCAACAAGGGATGGACAATAAATCCTGGCTTTATCAGATACGGCTACATCCCAAGAATAAAGAAAAGGAAGAAACAAATTATTGCACAATTGGGGCATGCACTGGACATGCTGAAAAAAAATTACATGAGAAATAAACAAACAAACGACTTTGCACATACCAGCTTATCACTGGCATAGACACTAAACAAGATGATGATCTGCATTCCAATGAGATTTATTGCTGATGTCATCTTGTATCTTAATTACAGGACACATCAAAAGTTCATTGCTTTGCTTAACATTAAATTCCTGCATTTTTAAAACAGGAAGTCATTCTTTCAAGTGAATTTTTAATTTTGTTTGGGAATAGGAATGTTGCCTTTTTAATGCTTTTGTAATAGTCTGTCACGAGGGACTGGCATTGCTAGCTTCAAGCTGCATTGCTTAAAACTGGGACACACTAGATTAATTTGCATGATGATATGTCAATGCTGCTGAGTGGCAAGAATGGGGACGTATAGTTAAGCGAGATAGTTAGACATGATCAATTTACAAGACTTCTCACTGGTAAGAACATCAGCTGTATCATATTTATTTCAATACAAACAGAAATGATGCTTAATTGGTGTTACTCTGTTCTGTCAACTGTACTATCAGGGTTTGAAATGTAGGAGTTCAGAAGTAGCATACATTCCACAATATTTCGACCAAGAGGGACAAAGGCAGCCAGATACATGGTAAACCACTTACTTTGGTCTTTTGAACTTATTTTGCCTCTTCAGTTGTATGCAATAAGTTTCCTTTCAAAGTTGTGATCTTTCTCAAACAAGAGTCTGTGTACGGTCAAGATGCCATATTTTCCAAAAGTGACAGTGCATGCATCATCCCGGATTGTCACTTTGGAAAAAACAGTTTCACATTGTAAATGTAAGATACAACTTTGGTTCATGTGTCACTCACTCATTGTGCACATACCTTATTTGTATGCTTTGAATAATCTTGGGGGTTGCATTATCTGTATACCAATATAAAGAAATCCAATTTGGAGAACTACAATGAAGCAGCGATGAAAATAAAACCATATAAGAAAACGTAATGCTGTCAACACTGGGGATCTGAGGATGAATAATCTGCTCTCCAGAGCCAAGAAATGAGGAACAAGGCCCAGATTAAGAAATAAGTTTCACTTGGAAATTTTAATCATTGAATCGGTGTACAAATGTGCAATGTGATGTCGACTACAAATATCAGGAGCATGGAATGATACAGTACAGAAAAGGCCCAGCAGCCCACCGAGTCTGTACTGCCAAAAAATATACTACCCCCCACACTCATCCCACTTTCCCCCACTAGGGCAATAGCCTTAAATATTCTGACACTTCAAGTGCTCATCCAAGTACATGGAAAAAAGGTTGTGAGGTTTTCTGGACCAACTACCCCCAGAACTCCACCACTCTCTAGGTAAAAAAGATTTTCCTCCAGTCTCCTCTGCTACATTTTCATGGTCAGTCAGACTATGAAGAAATAACTGACGGACTGCATTTCCAGCATGTGTTGCACAAATTGAAATATCCCTTGCATTCCAGGTACACCCTGCTGTCATAGTCAGAGATGTACAGCAAGGAAACAGACCCTTCGGTCCAACCCGTCCACACTGACCAGATATCCCAACCCAATCTAGTCCCACCTGCCAGCACCCAGCCCATATCCCTCCAAACTCTTCCTATTCATATACCCATCCTGAGAATATTCAGAGATTTCTTGACAAAAAAATTCAACATTCTTTGTTTACACTGCAAACATTATCACAGTTCAGTTGCTCCCTTAAAAAGATAGATTCAGTTAGTTTATGGAAAGGCTGTTGCCAGACACATACAGCAGCAACTTATAATCTGCAGAAGAGGATTCCATTGGATTTAAGGGTGTTGCTAATGTGGCTAGCTGGTTATTTCATTTGTCCCTCAATCTTATACACCTCAATCAGCTCCCTGCTACAACTTTCCCTGTTCCAAAGAAAACATCCTGACATCTATCCTAAGTAAAATCCGGGTGAATCTCCTTTGTAGGGTGTAGGTTTGCTCGCTGAGCTGTAGGTTTGATATCCAGATGTTTCATTACCTGGCTAGGTAACATCATCAGTGGCGACCTCCAAGTGAAGCGAAGCTGTTGTCTCCTGCTTTCTATTTATATCTATTTATCTTTATAAGATATGAATAGAAAGCAGGAGACAACAGCTTCGCTTCACTTGGAGGATGCCACTGATGATGTTACCTAGCCAGGTAATGAAATGTCTGGATATCAAACCTACAGCTCAGCGAGCAAACCTACACCCTAAACTTCAACTTGAGCTACAAACCTTCACAAACCTTGCAAAAAATCTCCTTTGTATCCCCATACTGGATGTTAACTCTGTTTGTCTCTCCACAGATGCTACCAGACCTGCAACATTCTATGTTTCTTTCAGATTTCCAGCGTCTATAATATTTTGCTTTCTTTAGAAATGGGAATGTGTTGATTGTTATTTTTCTATGGTTTCCTACATGATCTTTGCTGAACCTGTATATAATCCATCATTGAGAAACATACCAATGTTGTTTCTCTGAACTGATCAGAACCATGACACTTGATCTCTGTTCTGCTCCAGGCAAATCTAATGAACACTGTAGACATCGCACTGCTAACAAATTTGATGTTCTAACAAACAGGCTGCAGCTTCCTTTGCATTTATGTCCAAAGATGCTGGTAATTTGGGCCTTAGGTAATTATGTAGTTTAACATTGAAATTCACACCTGAATTTCAACAATGACAAGAGTACACAGACATCTTGATCTTTTTTTAATCTATTCATAAAACTGGCCATGTCCATTCTTATGGGGAATTAGAGAATTGGCAATATGTTTTGGTCCAGCCAACAATGCCCACATCAAAAACTGATCCATCAAACAGCGTAATACCTATTTTTGGTGTAGAACTGTCAATGTGGATTCAAGCCAGTGGTGAGACAGAACTAAGACACCTTCCTTTGTAGATACAGTTTATAATCTGCTCAGTCTGATTGTTATTTTCAATCTCTAGTGTTACAGGTGAAATTATTTTAATCGTCGTGTTATGCCACACTTGTGGAGAATCGGGTAATGAAACTCAGATCTTTTTGCTCAGAGGCACAGACACCACAAGCCCTTCTGTTGTCAGATCTCTTTTTGTCCCCCTAAAAATGTTGTTATGGTCTAGAAATCAATACACCACGACTGCACCATAAGAGCTCCCTGTTGACATATACAGTCTTAGTTTAGAATATGTTATTACTCACCTCTGGACCCAATAGAACATGAAAGTGAGCCTCCTGGTTCACAGATAAGGACACTACTATTGCGCTACAACAACCCTTGTTGACAGAGATACATTTTTCTTTTTCTAATTAACCTGTTCACAGATGTTTCTTCCTTCTAAATGAAGTCAAACAAATGTGACAGTGTTTAACCAGACATAAGCAAGATTGGCTACTCAAACTTTCACGGCATTATAACTAGATGTTTAGCAATTGGAGATTATAGATCTCTTAATCGCATTTTTAAAAAATAAAATGTCCTACTAAGACATGCCGTGCATTTTCTCCTTCTTCAATGTACTTCTATGGCATAATATGAACAGCCCTCTTCATTGCAGGTTCTTAAACATGCCCTATTTGACGTGCATAAGTGATAGCTAATAGAGTTGAAACTTCAACTTTGCGAGTGAAAGTAAAATGATGCCAGTATTTTCTTAAGCCCTCTTTGCTGACACTGATTTACACTTTGATTATACTTTAGATGCATTCTAATGAGATTGGGAAACACCCAAGTATACCTTAACAGCTCGAAAACAGGTTTGACAGTGAACATATTTTAAGTAAAAAATGAGGTCTGCAGATGCTGGAGATCACAGCTGCAAATGTGTTGCTGGTCAAAGCACAGCAGGCCAGGCAGCATCTCAGGAATAGAGAATTCGACGTTTCGAGCATAAGCCCTTCATCAGGAATAAGAGAGAGAGAGCCAAGCAGGCTAAGATAAAAGGTAGGGAGGAGGGACTAGGGGGAGGGGCGATGGAGGTGGGATAGGTGGAAGGAGGTCAAGGTGAGGGTGATAGGCCGGAGTGGGGTGGGGGCGGAGAGGTCAGGAAGAGGATTGCAGGTTAGGAGGGCGGTGCTGAGTTGAGGGAACCGACTGAGACAAGGTGGGGGGAGGGGAAATGAGGAAACTGGAGAAATCTGAATTCATACCTTGTGGTTGGAGGGTTCCCAGGCGGAAGATGAGGCGCTCCTCCTCCAGCCGTCGTGTAGTTGTGTTCTGCCGGTGGAGGAGTCCAAGGACCTGCATGTCCTCGGTGGAGTGGGAGGGAGAGTTAAAGTGTTGAGCCACGGGGTGATTGGGTTGGTTGGTTCGGGCGGCCCGGAGGTGTTCTCTGAAGCGTTCCGCAAGTAAGCGGCCTGTCTCACCAATATAGACCCATTTTCTGGAATGCATCCTGTACTATTAATGTGTGCATTGCTACATACAAATCCTTTTAACTGTATGTTTATATGTTTCAAATTGAATTCATAAAAGCAGAAAATAATTTTCACAGGTGGTGGCCATTCTGCCCCTTGAACGTGTTCAGACCCACAATCCTCATCAACATACATAGAAGAGAATGTTTCCTTATACCTTGGCTGTGGGACATCAATACTTGGCACCTAAAGATCATGGTTCCTCTGAACTACTTAATACAACAGAATCAAATGGTTTCAGAGACCAGATACAAAACAAAAATCAAAAAACAAATACTGCTATGTTTTAAGTTTAGGAACGCCCAGTTGGATGAATATACTATACAATGAGCAGCACGGTGGCTCAATAGTTAGCACTGCTGCTTTACAGTACCAGGTACCTGGGTTCAATTATGGCCTTGGGTGACTGTGTGGAGCTTGCATGTTCTCCCGGTGTCTGTGTGGATTTCCACCAGGCACTCTGGTTTCCTCCCATAGTCCAAAGATGTGCCAGCTAGGTAGATTGGACATTCTAAGTGCAGAGTTACAGGGATACAGTCAGGGTCTGGACTGCTCTTCAAAAGGTCAATGGGACTTGATGGGCCAACTGGCCTCATTCCCCGATGCAGGGATTCTATGATTCCATACTCACTAAATATGAAATGTTCCAGTAGTGAATTGCAAGTTTCGCTGATAAATCTTAAGCAATGATCCAAGATTTTTCCTTCATAGAATCCCTGTACTGAGGTAGAGCCAATCCACCCAACAACATCACACCTAGATCCATCCCTATAACCCCACATTTATTATGGCAAATCTACCTAGCCTACACTTCTGTGACACTACGAGGCAATTCAGCATGGACAACCGACCTAACCTGAACATCGTTGGACTCTGGGAGGAAGCTGCAGCCCCCAACAGAAACCCACACAAACATGGGGAGAACATGCAAACTCCGCACAATCATCCACCCAAGGCTGGAATTGAACTTATGTCCTTGGCACTGTGAGGCAGCAGTGCTAACCACTGTGCCACCATGTCATCCTATATGTTTATTGCTGAAATTAATATGTTGTAGGGTATCACTGTCAACTCTTTGTTCATTTTGTGAACTTGTAATCCTCTAAAAATATTAGACCTCAACTATATACAGTAAGAGAGATTATTACAATTGCTTCCAAAAACAGTCTGACAGTGTGAAACAATGGACAGTAGGGAATGATATCAATGGCATAATGTGATTGAAGGGTTTGAGCTTCATACTCATGATACTGCCTGAACCTCTTAAATTAACTCCTGCCTCTTACCCATTGCTTAGTGAAGAATTTTCAGAAAGTAAAACATTTACATGGTGAGGAGATTTGTTGTGGTTTTGTTCGCCGAACTGGGAGTTGTTGCAGCGGACAGCAACTGACAACCGGAAGCGGCAGATTCAAACCAGTATAAATGCCGGAGGAATCAGCACAGAAGCGCTTCACAGGAGGCTCCCAAGCACTGAAGATGTCACCTAGAAAGGGGACGAAACGTTTGCAACAAAAACTCCCAGCTCGGCGAACAAAACCACAACAACGAGCACCTGAGCTACAAATCTTCTCACAAACTTTGAGGAGATTTATTAAACACTGGAAAAATAACTTGAGCAAGCGACACTGTTATGATCCCTGACCTGTGATGTAAACTGCTGTTGAAAGACTCACTGAGGGAGATCGGCTTTTGTAGGATCGTGGAAAATGGTGATAACTAGTCAGCTTCCTGATTTATTTCCCAACTCAGTTTTGTTGACCTTTTATCTTAGCCTGCGGCTCTGGCCCGAAACGTCGAATTCCCTGTTCCTTGGATGCTGCCTAACCTGCTGTGCTTTAACCAGCAACACATTTTCAGCTCTGATCTCCAGCATCTGCAAACCTCACTTTTTACTCTCAGTTTTGTTGAAGCCAACTGAGATAGATGCCAACTCTCAATCACCCACTTTACAGCAACAGGTCAGGAATCCTTTATCCAACCACCTTAGGACTAACAGCTTTGCAGCCAAAAGGGTATTTTCATTTTTGGATATAGATTCAGTCAGTTCTGTTCAGGTTCATTCGGGACCTTTGGGGATAAAAAACGTTGCTTTGCCTGAACGGACTTGAAAGTGAAGGCATTTTCCAAAGGATCCAATCTCAGCTTGTCCATAGATCTGTTTGGGTCTGCTTTTTAGATCTTTTTGGTTTTCAGACATGCAATAAAGGATACCTGACCTGTTCAGAGCAAAATTAAAATCTTTCCCACTAGGTCCTCAATAGTGATCATAATGCACTGTTTTCAAATCAGGGTGACTTTTAAAAAATTATTTGTTGGTTCTTTTTTTATTCCATAGACATGAAGGCAATCGAGAGAAGATTCACTGGGCTGATTCTGGATATGAAGGGATTCTTGTGAGGGCAGGTCAAGTAGGACGAATCTGTACTTGTTGGAATATAGAAGAATTGAAAATCAACCTGATTGAAATGTACAAGATTCTTATGAGACTTGATAGGGAAAGGTTGTTTCCCCTGTGGGACAGTCCAGGATTACCATCTCTAAATAATGGCTCACAGGTTAAAAACAGATATGGAGGAATTTCTTCTCTCAGTGGATAGTGAATCTATGCAATTCCTTACCGTAGAGGCTATGGTGGGCGGCACGGTGGCACAGTGGTTAGCACTGCTGCCTCACAGCGCCTGAGACCCGGGTTCAATTCCCGACTCAGGCGACTGACTGTGTGGAGTTTGCACGTTCTCCCCGTGTCTGCGTGGGTTTCCTCCGGGTGCTCTGGTTTCCTCCCATAGTCCAAAGATGTGCGGGTCAGGTGAATTGGCCATGCTAAATTGCCCGTAGTGTTAGGTAAGGGGTAAATGTAGGGGTATGGGTGGGTTGCGCTTCGGCGGGTCGGTGTGGACTTGTTGGGCCGAAGGGCCTGTTTCCACACTAAGTAATCTAATCTAATCTATTGAGCCTGAATTATTGGGTGACTATGTGGGCTGTTCTTTTCAAGGCAGAGATAGACATTTTTGTAAATCAGTAAGGGAAGCAAGGGCTATGGAAAAAGGCAAGAAAATTGATTTCAGGTATATCAGATCAGCCATGATTTCATTGAATGACAAAGCAGACTTGATGGTCAAATGGCTTACTTCTGCTCATGTCTTATGGTCTTAAATCCACTTTATATACCGTAGAAACCTGACAAGATCTTCTGTAGAAAAGTGTCCTTTTAAATATGGATGCTATGATGTATGCTTAAAATCCTATTTCCAAACTATATGTCAACTTGCAAATATTTGACAGAGCTGAAAAGCTACAGAGATCTCTTTGGAGGCAAATAGACAGCAACAGAAAAATTGATGGACTTAAGGTGCAATTGGATGATGGATGCCAGAGACAGGTTGCAGATGAGTGACACTGAATGCATGAGGCAATCCAGATGAGCATGGTACACCATGGCAGCACATCACCAGGCAGAAGCAGCAATAAGCAGCACAAACATAACATGAATTGTAACTGCGCTGATATTCCAATTAAAAGGATTAAATACACCAACAATAAAAAAAAGTGTCCTTAAACAACTATTACCAAGAGCACATCTGATCCAGTACCAGATCTTTTAGCCCATATGTCCTGTGTCAGTTTATGATCTGTACAAAACTCCTTTCACGCACCTTCAACTAGTCCTAGAACATTAATCCTATCAGGATTTCTTTCCATTTTCTTTTTATTCATTTATCTGATGGGCTTTCCTATCAACAATTTCCTCTAACATTTTCGCATATCCTTTCCAGTTGAAGACCAAGGTTAGATACAGGAATATTTCTAAAAGGTTTCACAATGTACTTATTTCCTGACAAATATTTTGGAACATTCCTTGAATTTTGCCAACTTTTGCAAACTTTGGAGTCTTCAGGGACTCTTTTCTGAGATGAGAAGAGAAGCCCGAGAGCATATTTACTTAACTACTTCAAACCTAAGCAGAATCAGTCAAAGATTACAGCACAGAATGACACACTTGGCCTGCTGTGTTTGTTTGCATGATCATTTTTCATAGTCTCTGTTTTTTTTCTTAATTTTAAACTTACAATTGAATCTGCTTCTTACACACACTCTGGCAATGCTTTCCAGATCCCAGCCACTCACTACACAAGGAGCTATTTTGTCAATCACCATAAGTTCATGTCCTCTAGCTCTCAACTTTGCACCAATGAGAACCAGCTTCTTTCCATTTATTTTCTCAAGGCTGCTCATAATTTTGAGAACCTGTAACAAATCTCCTCTCAGCCTTCTCTTGTCCAAAAAAAAATTCAGCTTTTCTAATTTACCCACATAACTGATGTTCTTCATTAGGAACATAGAAAATAGGTGTAGGAACAGGCCAATTGGCCCTTCAAGCCTGCACCACCATTCAATATGACCATGACTAATCATGCAAACTCAGTATCCCATTCCTGCTTCTCTTTAAAACCCTCGATCCTTTTAGCCATAAAGGCCACATCCAGCTCCCTCTTGAATATAAGCAAACTGGCCCCAACAGCATTCTGTGGTAGAGAATTCCACAGGTTCACAACTCTGAGTGAAGAAATTCTTCCTCATCTCAGTCCTGAATGGCTCTCCCCTTGTTCTTCGACTGTGGTCCTTAATTCTGCACTTCCCAACATTGGAAACATTCTTCCCACATCTAGCCTGTTCAGTCCCATCAGGACTTTTACAAGATTCCCCCAATCATTCTTCTAAATTCCAGTGAGTACAAACCCAATCGATCCAGTTTTTTTTCATGCGTCAGTCTTACCATTCTGGGAACTGGTGAGGTGAACCTTCGATGGGTTCCCTCAATAGCAACAAAAACAGAAGTTGCTGGAAAAGCTCAGCAGCATCTGTGAAGAAAAATCAGGGTTAAAGTTTCGAATCCGGTGACCCTTCCTCAGAATGGACTTCTCTGGGGAAGGGTCACTGGACCTGAAACATTGACTTATTTGCTGCCAGATCTGCTGAGCTTTTCCAACAACTTCTGTTTTTGTTTTTTTCATTTACAGCGTTCACAATTCTTTTGGCTATTATTTGGTATTTCCCTTAATAGCAAGGCTGTACTTCCTCAGACTTGGAATCTGACACTACATACAATACTCAAGGTGTGGCCTCACTAAGTCCCTATATAACTGCAGCAAGACATCCCTACTCATATCTAAACCTTCTTGCTATGAAGGCCAACATGCTATTAGCTTTCCTTACCACCAGCTGCACCTGCATGCCAACCTACAGTGATTATTCCACCATGACACCAAGTTCACATTGCACCCCACTTTTTTCTAAGCTGCCACAATTCAGATAATAATCTGCCTTCCTATTTTTAACCACCAAAGTACACAACCTCACATTGCTGGGAGTATTCTCAAATCTTTCTGTGTCCTCCCTACTTTTACATCCTAAATGCAGTGCCAAGAGTTGGACACAGTACATCAGTCAAGGTGAAAACAGTTTCATCATAACTCAAACTTTTTATTCTATGCTTCTACTTATAAAATCCAGAACCATTAATGCCTTTTACTGAGTTTCTCAACTTGTAGATACGTCTTCAGTGAGTTTTGTACATGTGTAGCCAGGTTCCTGCATCTCCTTCAGAAATAGAATTATGATTATATATTGTCCTTTCACACTTCTCTGCATTAGAATTTTTCTATCAGGTATCAGCCCATTCACAAGCTACCTACACGCTCTTGAAATCTAACACTATCTTCCTCATAATTTGCAATATTTCCAAGTTTTGTATCATTTGCAAATTTTCAATGAGTCCCTATGCATCCAAGCCTAGATCATTAATACATTGTTAACAAAGGCACAATCCTATTCTTGATTCCGGAGGAACCTTCCTCCAGTTTGAAAACAAACCACTCATTGTGACTCCTGGTTTCCTTTTACTAAACCAATTGCATGTCTATGCTCCCACTGTTCCTTTTATTTCAAGGGGATCAACTTTGTTGACAAGTCGGATTTTAATCATTTGGCTTTTGGAAGTTGAAACACCCAATGTCATGATTTGGAGGTGCCGGTGTTGGGCTGGGTTGTTCAACTTACAAGTTAAAAATCACAACACCAGGTTATAGTCCAACAGGTTTAGTTGGAAGCACTAGCTTTCAGAGCGCTGCTCCTTCATCAGATGACAACCACCTGATGAAGGAGCAGCGCTCCGAAAGCTAGTGCTTCCAAATAAACCTGTTGGACTATAACCTGGTCTTGTGTGATTTTTAACAAAGTCTATTGAGTCACCCTCGTCAAATATCCCTGTTACCTCATTAAAAATTCAATCACATTGCTTAAGCAGAAGTTACCTTAAACAAATCTTTCCTGGCTTTCCTTAGCCAATGCACACATGCCCTCATGACAGTAAACCATGACCCAGTCATAGTTTCTAAAAGCTCTCCTGTCGCTGGGGTTTAATTGAGTAAAGTGTTTTCGCTGGACTTATCCTCATGCTTTGTTTGGAAAAGGATGCAGCACTTACAACTCTCCAGTTATCTGGCAGGAGTTTATAGCCAGTCCCTACTTTTATTTCCCTCTGCAATCACATACACATAGTTCAAAATTGTCTTTGGACTTCACCTATAGCTTTATACCTTTCTACACCACTTAGTCAACTTCAAAGAAGGTTTCCAAAGAAATATCTGCAAACAATAAGCAATAATTCCGATAAGCAAGTTTGCTGCCTCAAAGTTAACTCAACTTCTAACTCTCCCAATCATGCGACAATTCAAGCTATGGTTCAGTTCATATCATCCTCAACTTCCAAGAGAAGATTGAAACTTCAAAGTTGTACTTCAGAGGCTTTCAGCAGAAAGTTAAGAGACAATGTTGTATTGTCAGAGATACCATCTTTTAAAAGAGACTTAAACGGAGGCCCAGCTGCTCTGTTAAGTGAATGGAGAAGATGGTGCAAGTTACTGCATGGCAGAAGGACAGAAAATTATCTCCCAGGCCATGATCAATATTTATCAAACCTATTCTACCCAACATTCCTCTCTCAAATCAGCATATCAAAAACAAATCACCACAACTTCTATTGTGCGCTCAGCAACTGTCATATTTCCGACATTTCACCACCTCAAAAAGTACTAAATTGGCCATGAAGCACTTTGGATATGCTGAGAGCAAGAAAACCAATAACTGCAAGACTCTCTTGAATCTGAGATTGCAAAATACTGAAATTGAAATGTTAGAAATCAACTCTGAAATAAATCAAGAAACCAGCAGCCCTTTGATACCAGATTTTTTGGAGTCTCTGCACATCAGTACAAATGATTGGTGGGACACAGATTCAGATGTCCCACTTCCATTTCTGTCAGATCCCAATTTCACTAGTAAGAGAAAAAAGGGACAGTGTGATTTGTGGATGAGTGAAACCCAAACAGTAGGGATATTTAAACTCAGCATTGTATTGAAATGAATGCAAATTTCACTGTAATAAATCATCAGCCCTTTAAAATTTAAAAGTTGTCTGATTCAGTGAGAGGTTTCAAAAAATACGGTCAAGTTATTTAAATCCCCAGTGGTTTAAACAAGCAATTACACAGACTGTCTGCAACACTGAGAGTTGAAAAAATAATCTGCTTCCACAATTATAGAAGTTGTTTTTTTCATATTACTATAACTATTCTAACAGTAGTCTATAAATTCACCTTCTCATTGCAGCTAAAAAAGTTACTAAAGTCTCTAGTGTGATATTTTGAACACAAGTCTTTGGTTTAAAAATGGGATTAAACACTTGAGGGAATTTAAAAAGATGTGAATCCACGTTCATGATTTGTTTTAACTGTAGACTTTAAAAATTAAGCAGACAGATGTTTACCCTTAGTTCTTTATTTAATCGCAATATGGATTCTGATGTCCTTCATGGTAGATATTGGGTGAGTTGGCATTTAGAATAGAACCACAAAAGATGGTAGTTGGGTTGGCACTAAGTTGACATGAAGATACAAGGAACAATGGACATTGGCATAGATGCATACTGCATTAGCACAGACACAATAAGGGGTCAAGGAGTGAGTGGATTGCATACATTTATATGAATTGGTATGGGTGCACGAAGGTAGCATGGGCTTTTGAGAGGAGGTAACGTGGTATGTGAGAAGGCTGGAGGACTTAAAAAGTAAGGAAACAATAAAGAAACCAAGTGCCAGAAAACCAAAGATGGCCTATTGATTAACCTGCCTTGGCACCTGGCAGTACCTTGTCTGGGAGTGGTCCAAACTGCAATCCTCAGCCAGCCCACTAAAGCCATGTATCCTCTAGAACAGTGCCCAACAACATCCTATCATCCAGTGTAGAAACCAGATCTGATAGGTCACTTTCTCCTGAGGGATATGTGGCAAACGTAAAGATCCCTGACTCATGTTACACACATGGATAACAAACATTTGCCCTCAAGACACACATTCAGCCAACTTGATGGATAATGGGTATGATTGCACTGCTTCACATAGAGCAGTGGGAAGTGATCATTTCAAACCCAACCAAATGAGACATTCAAGAGTTCAACTTCATAATGGAAGTGACGAGATCTATAATTGAGAATGTAAGCTTTCAAGACTATACCATGTCAGAGAGTCTAACCATCTACACTTCCAGCGATAAGTTAATCATCAGCAGAACAACATTCAAATTTTAAAGGTCTCCTCTCCATCTGTGATGTGAGCTGTAGGTTATTGCTCCAAGCAAAATCCCAAGTACCTGATTAAACTGTATTAGCAAATGGTGCCAAGAACTCAAGAATTATAAAAGGAGTTTTTAACAGAACACTTGTCTTCGCAACTCCAATATACCCCAGGATTGGTGGGGAAGTGAGCGTCCAGTTAATTAAATGATGCCTAATGGACCTCAGAATGTCAAAGACAGTTTTACCCTGTATCAATTGTGCTTAAGACTAAAAGGAAAGAGCATAAGAATAGTTCAAGCACTTTGCATTTGACATTTCAATTCTGTTAACAGAAAAAAATAGCTTGGTGCAATTACACTTCAACCACACAAAGATGACAAGGGATTGTTTTAAATTTACATGGAGCACAGTTCAGGTAGCACAGTGATGAGATCCCTGGCCAAACAGCAGCCCAGATACCCAGAATAATATTCTAGGTAAATGCAAAGTATTGTGGATTCTGGAGATCAGAGATAAAGTCAGAAAGAGTTGGAGAAACTCAGCAGGCCTGACAGCATCTGTGGAGAGAGAGTTGGAAAGATATTGAGTCCAATGTAATTCATTAGATATTTTAGCTGTTCTGAAGAAGAGGTATCCTAAATCCAAAACATCCATTACTTTGGAAATGCCAGAACTTCCTGGGAATTACAATGAACTCAAATCATTAAGCCTGCTTCTCCCTCCACAGATGCTGCTACACCTGCTGAATTTCTCTCGCGATTTTTAAAAAATTAATCATGCTCAAGGTACACAGGCTGAAGTCTGATCATGGCAACCAACGGGATTTACATTCAATTAATAAATCTGGAAATGAAAGCTTGTCTTAGTTTCATGGTCACATTTACTATCAGCACAATTTAAAAACTCATCTGGCTCACTAATGTCCTTCAGGGAAGGAACATCTGCCACCCTCACCTGGCCTGGCCTACATGTGACCCAAGACTAAAGCAATGAAATTTACTTGTACCTGCCCTCAGACATTGGACAGAGAACTGATTGGCAGTCAGGAAGCAAAGAGTAGAATAAATGGATCAATTTGCAAGTGGCAGACAATAACTTGTGGGATATCACAGAGATCAGACCAGATATTCACAATATAAATTAATTATTTCGATCAAGGAACTAAATGTAATACCTTCAAGTTTGAGGTGATACAAAGCTGGGTGTGAGTATAGCTGTGAGAAGGATGCAGAGATACTTCACTGAGATTGGACAAGTTGAGTGAATAGGAAAATATACAGCAGATAACATACGATGCTGATAAATGTGAGATTATATTTTTTGGCAAAAATAGGAAGGCAGATTATTCTCTGAATGGATGCAAATTGGGAAAAGAGGAGTTACAACAAGGCTTGGGCGTCCTTATATACTAGTCACTGAAAGTAAGCATGTAAATGTAGCAGGCACTGCAGAACGCAAATGATGTTTGGCTTTCATAGTGAAAGGATTCAGATACAAGAGCAGGGATATCTTGCTGCAACTGTGAGACCTACCCTGAAGTATTAACATCTTGGTCTCCTTTTCTGAGGAAGGATGTTCTGGCTATGAAGCAAGGGCAACAAAATTTTACCAGACTGATTCTTGAAATGGTAGGACTGATATATCAAGATAAACAGGATCAGTTGAGCTATATTCACTAGAGTTTAGAAGAATAAAGGAAGGCGCTCATAGAAACCTATAAAATTCTAGCAGGATTAGACAGGGTAAATGCAGAAAGGATGCTCGTTATGATTGAGGAATCCAGAATCAGGAGTCACATCTAAGCATACAGAGTAGGTTAGTTAGCGCTGAGATAAGAAGAAACTTCTGCACTCAGATTGGTGATCCTGTGGAATTCTCTGTCACAGGAAGCACTTGAGGCCAAAATATTTAATGTTTCCTAGGAGGTTGATATCGTTCTATAGATAAAAGGAACGAAAGTGGGAATAGGATACTGAATTGGATGACAAGCCATGACCATATTGAATAGCTGAACAGGCCTGAAGGGCTCATGGCCTACTTCTGCACCTATGCTTCTGTGAACTGACCAAGTCTTTCATTTAGGGCAATTAGGAATCGGCTACAGATGTTGCCCAAGACAGCTATGTCTATGCCTTAAAGTACTTATTGATCTACATATTCACTCTTCACATCCATTCAGTAGCCATCCTCATGGAAAGGGTCTTGTGATATGTCATTTAGGCGCAGTCCTCATTACAACCTTGGCCCAAACATGCACAAAAGAGCTGAATTCAGACATAAGTACAAAGTGACTTCTCCTGACATCAAGTCTGCATTTCATTGAGTGAAGTACCAAGGAGGATAGAAAACTAAACTCAGTGGGAATCAGGAGGAAACCTCTACATTGCTTAGAGTCATACTTGGCACAAAGGAAGTTCTGAGATTTAATAATCCAATAAATAAGGCTAATATATCCATAAAATGAAAGTTAACTCACTTCCTTAGATGATTTTGGGATGTGAACATAGCTGGCTGGACCAGCATTTATTACCATCCCTACTTGCCCTTGAAAAGGTGGTGGTCAGCTGCTTTCTTCAACTGCTGCTGCCCAACGTGGTGTACATACACACAATGCTCTTAAAGAGGGAGTTTCTGGATTCTGACCCAGTGACACTAAAAGAATGGTGTCATATTTCCATGTTAGTCTTATTAATTTGGACAGTTAAATGTCAGTACCACCAAAATTGTTTTTTCTCTGTTGTCTTATGGTATTGTTTCTGCGTTCAATAATACATGAATAGTATCACAGCCATAAGGAATTGCCTACCAATTGAAAAATTGTGATCACTATTGTCATGTAGGCAATCGTAAAGAATTTTTACAGACAGTAAGATCTGACAAATAATACACAAAGACTAACCAACTTTGCGACCTTGACATTGAAATATCAACTTCTTCTTTGAGTAATATTATAGGAAATGTAACATCCAACTCATGCGTTCCAGATCTTAGAGAAAAACAAGATTCAAAGATGAAGCATTCAACTCACTTTTGCACTAAAGTATCAGTCTGTATTACCTGCTCAACTTTCTGAAAAAGCTTAAACTTGAAATTTTATGATTCCAAAAAAAACCATCAACTAACCTAAGCTGATACTGTTAAAACTCACCCAAATTAAATCTATTCCTATATTCAAAATTATGCTCTAGATGTGAGGTGAGTGCAACTGCCACATTAAGGCCACTCTTGATTGAGTACGGCATCAAGAGCTTCTGACAAAACTGGAGTCAATGTAAATTAGGGGGATATCTCTTTACTGGGTAGAGTCAAAGCTGGCACAAAGGAAAATGTTGTGCCAGTGGCAGTTAGACAGCCCAAGTACATCTCTGCAGAAGTTAGTCAAGGTGGTGTCTTAAGCCCAATCATCAGAAGTGGGAATATTCACTAATGATAGCACGATGTTCAGCACCATTCATGACTCTTCAGATACTGAAGTGGTCCATATTCAAATAAATCAACACCTGGTAAATATCCATGTTTGGGATGACAAGTAGCATTTTGCACCTCACAATTGCCATGCAACAATCATCATTTCTGACGAGAGAACCTAACCATCACCCCTTGACATTACTGTCACTAAATTCTACACTACCAAAAGCCTAGGGGCTACCATTGACCATGCATTGACTGGACTAGCCACATAAATTTGTGATGAGAGGCTAGGAATCTCACAAACATTTCTCATTTCTTGACTTCCCAAAGGTAATTCACCATATACAGGGCAAAAATCAAAAACATGATGGAATATTCAATTTGCCTGGATGTGTGCAGCACCAACAACACTCAAGAAACTTAGCCATTGGCTTGATTATACCACACGTGCAAACATTCACTCCCTCCACCACCAACACTCAATATCACAGCATAGAAAGCCATTCTACCCATCAGGTCCACATCGACACGCTGAAGAGAATTGCACCCAGATCTAAACCCCTTCCCTATCCCAGTAGCCCTGCATTTCTAACCACTACTGGACCACAGTTTACAAGATATGGGGATCACTGGCTGGGTCAGCATTTATTGCCTGCCCTTTGCTGCCCTTGAGTATGTGGTGGTGAGCTGTCTCCTTGAATCACTGCAATCGGGACATAATTCCAGGATTTTGACCAAGTGACACCAAAGGAACCATAACATATTTCCAAGTCAGGAAACTACACTAATTGGACAGCATTTGTGGTTATTGAAGGCAGCTCACCAGCACCTCCTCAAGGACAATTAGCTATGGGCAATTAAATTCTGGCACAGCCAACACCACCCAAATTCCTTGAATATATAAACTTAAAAATGATAGCGAGTAAGAGGATGAGCAGGAGCGTAGGAGTGAAAGTTTCTCATCAGCTTTGGCGTAGTGTACGTCTCTGTGTACATATCATACATGAGTGGGTGAAAATCATAAAGCTTAGATTCTTGGTGATGAATGCAAATAGGAACATTTAATTGTTACACAAGGCTTGCCAAGCATAGCAATCATTAGTACTGGTGTTCCAGTGAAAAAGGCCTGGATCTTTACAACATGTGGAAACAATACTGTTACCATTTTCAAACAGTATTTTAATTCTATTTTTGGGAATAAATAATGGATGTACATAGTCAAGGAAGCAGAAAATGAAACCAGTTTCTACAATACTTATTATAACAAACAGTTTTTATCATGGATGTTCAATGTAGCATTGACTGTGGAGCAATAAGAGGAAGACTTGTACTTACATAACCACTTTACATAGCCTCAAAATGTCTCAAATTACTGCAAGCAATATAATTTACGTTAAAACATAGTTACAACTGTTTGTAGCCAGCAGAATAATTTTCAACAGAACCCGATTCCACGTACAGCATTGTCAATCAACATGTCTTTGACTGTGAAGTTTTTCAGGCAGTTTGCATGCCATGACCCTGGAAGAACATTAGGCGCACTTGCAAAACAGTGCCCAACTACTTTCAATAGACAAGAAAGACCGTGGTTTGATTCTCATCCTGGTTTATATATTTTTCCAAAACCTTGCCCCTATATCTCTGTAACTTCCTTCAGTTTAGTAATAATATTTATCCAAATCTGGGCCTTGTCCACATCTCCAATGCTAATCACTCCACTATTAACAGCATAGCTTCATTTGCCTGGGCCCTAGGGACCAATTTCCCTCTCTAAATATATCTGCTCTCTTCTTTCAGATGCTCCTTAAAAAAGAATTTACTTCTCGGGCCAATCTTTTGGCCACCACGCTAATATCCCCTTATGTGGCTAGGTGTCAGTTTTGATTTGATAACACTCCAAAGAGTCCCAAGGGAGTAATACATTTTTAAAAATCATTATACAAATACAAGTCAATACTGCATCTGAAAGATAGCACCTTCAACAGCATAGCACTCCGTGCCTATGACACAGTGCTTGCCTCAGAGTATCTGATCTTTAGACTTGAGGTGGCACATAATTTCACAACATTTCGTATTTAGATGAATGTTTCCATTAATTTTACATTTCACATTGCTCATGACAACAAGTAACAGTACTCCAAAAATAGGCTTTGAGCACTAAGGAGGCAACATTATTGCAGACATGTTTTTGCAAACTCTTGACACAGACAAAACCCAAACAATAAACTCACAAATATAAGAGATGAGAACAAATAAAGCAGAGGTGTTTGGGATTATGAACTGATTTGCCAGGCTTTGGGCATTTCATGTGGTTCAGGGATCACATGACTCCCCAGTGTGAAGCATGTGCTGAAAATTCTGAATGATAGTCAAAAGACTATAGCCATAAACTGAGATTTCTAACCAGGTGAGCCTAAATGCTATCTTAATGCATTGTTGGTGGCTACTTTTCTTGTAGAGTCAGGAAGAGATAAGCAAAAACAAAGTAGATCTTCCAGTATTTAATTATAACAGTCTTGACATAGGTATCTACACTGATTGTTTCACTTGTTTAAAAATTGTCTAACAAGAATACTATACAAACATGAAAGAATGACAGGAAATTCTGACATTTTATTCTATCAACGCATAAAAACTAGCCAGTAACTGAAGTAATGCAAACTGACAGGAGAGTTACTATACAGTGACAAGCTTGCACACCTTCCATACCTTTAGTTTTGAAATGAAATGGAGTACAGAAAATCAATGATCAGGAGAAAGTGAGGATTGAAGATGCTCAACATCAGAGTCGAAAGTGTGGCACTGAAAAAGCACAGCAGGTCAGGCAGCATCTGAGGACAGGAGAATTGACATTTTGGCATAAGCCTTTCATTCCTGATGAAGGGCTTATGCCCGAAACGTCAATTCGCCTACTCCTCAGATGCTGCCTGACCTGCTGTGCTTTTCCAGCACCACACTTTTCAACACAGAAAATCAATGGTAAGTTTCATATTTTCCAGCTTTTAGTGGAAGCGAAGAGATATTATTGAAAAGGGAAGGCGGTCTATACAGTGGCTCAGAAAGGGAGATACTAGTGACATGGAAGAAATTGTGAAGTGAAGGCAATTGCTTGCGGGTCAATGGAGAGGGTGGAGCAACAAATGACAAGTGCCAATACCAATCCCCATCAATTTTATAAATAGGCACCCAATACTGAGCTCCAAGTGGGATTCCCAGTAAGGTACAATAAGTATATAAAATGGAACATTGCCAACTATCCAACAAATAGGATTCATTAAAGCAAGGTTGATATTGGGGAAAGAGGATCGGATGAAAATTGAATCCCTTCACTTTTAAAATCTACTTTAAATTCTCAGAAAGAGCTCCTGCATTCCAACAACAGGCATCAACTAAAGTTGTATCAACATCCAAAACTGCATTTTAATTTCAATACTATAATTTTAATTTAAACGTTTAAATTTTAGTGCATTCTAAAGGAATATTGAAGCAAACTGAACCAAATTAAAGAGTCAGTTGCTTCAACTGATCCTAAAACAGTCCCAATTGGTCTCACCACAAATCAATCAATCATGTGCACCATCTCACTTTCCCACATACAAACTGGCTTCCATTATCAAAATATATTGGCATGACAGTCCCTCATTGTATGGAGTAGACCAGGGCCATTCCTGGACTCTAGGTGAGGCCCAGTCACTGGCAGAGGTTTATTTATAACGACCAAGAGAAAAGTAAGACAGTCCATTTTTGAGAGTTTTTAGAAAGTGAACAGCTGCATAACCTACACCCCAATCACTTACAGAAGCTTAAAAATGCCAGTATTGACACCAGTACAAAACCATCAATATGTTACAGTAATTCCAAGGCATCATGACCACTACATGTGCCAAATTCAGTGTGCAAACAGCCTCCTTTGGGATGGTCCACCTTTTGCTAATCTGAAAGTAAACTGAGTAATAATAATGTCTGGCGGACAAATCACGGTCACATCATGTGGTGGGACCTTTACCCTTAGTACACTTTACCCAGCTGATCGAGGTAAGGGAAGGTACGGTGATCAAATGCACCCCTCTTGGCTCCCTCCACATTCCACTCCCTGCTCTGCTTCATTTTGGAAACTCGTGTCCTTGCCTTTTTCGGGGGAGATGAATCAGGGTCAATGTCTCACTGTCTCTTCATTCCCGGTCGCATAAAACGGGCTAATTCTCCTCCTTTCTCTAACAGGGCGTGCATTAGCAATTTACTGGAAGGTGGCAGGGTTTCAAACAGAAAAAATAACCTCTGAAGTAACCGTATCTCAACACAGAGTCATGCAACTCTTTTCACAATGTCTCCATTACAATGTGGCGGAATTTCCTCATTTGCTTTACAAAAGCATTTGCAATTTCGCAGTTTGATCTCAAGGCGATTCTTTTAAAAAAACCTCCCCAATAGCAATAAATGTTTCTATTATAAACAGCACATCTTTATCTTAAAAAAGTCTAATTGGGGAAACCAGAACAGATTATCCCCGTTGAGTTTTATTGTCATAAAGTGTTGCCGAGTTTCTCTCCCTTATCCCCAGATTATTATTATTGCTTGGCAGAACAGAACACTCAATTATTTATTAAAACCCACATGCCAACAGGATGCAGCAGGACGTATTCTCGCTGTCGCTTTCGGGGGTGGGTAGGCTGAAAAAAAAATCGTAATATCGGCCACCGTTTCAAATAGAATGGGATTTATTAATAATGATCCCCCCGCCCCCACTTACACTACCCCAGTTACTTACTATTTCTGTGGGTTGATGAGCCAAAATGGCGAATGTAGATAGGCGATCACACAGGCATTTGGTGTGGGATGCATCGGTAAGTACAGTCTTACATCCCAGAGTGGACCAGGCGCCGGTAGACTCGTTCCTGGAAGAAGGAATTACATTACATTTGACGGGCAGGTATATACATAAGGAGACAGAAGTGAAGGGGAGGGCGAGACAGCTATAGGCAGCGTACACACACACACACAAACAATTTCCCCACACCCTAAAACGGACATCCCTCACCAAGATACAAACAAGCCAAAGACATTAATCCATCAGCTGTTTACAATGCAATCCCTGTGCTGCTGAGTTGCTAACGCTGGCGTGCTGTCCTGCTAACCGAGTTCTCTGCTGCTACAATATCCAGCCTGGAGGGGGATCTCACTATGTGGAGCCCCTCACGCTTTCCCTCAGGGAGTGTGTGCACCGTGGAAACGGCTCCTTGTAAGAGAGAGAAAAAAAGGGGTGTGCGAACAATCTTTTACTGCATGTCTACTACAAACAGCGAGGCTAGAGGGGACCAGGGGAGGGGGAGGATTTTTTTTTCTCTCTAAACCACACACAAACCGGCTAGGTGCATCTTCAGGCAGTGTGGAGGGGTCACAGAAAGAGATGGAGGCCGAGTGTCGCTTTATATATAAAGAGGATTCAGGTGCTTGGCTGGCTAGTCACCCGCACCCGATCCTACAAAGCTCTGGCTCGTTTCAGCCGGTCAGTCCATCCGCACCCTCCCTCGACCAGGACTCACAAATGGTGCAAGCCACACACAGCAGCAGTAAACCAGCAGATTGGAAAGAAATTATATATTTGATATTCCAAGTGCATTCCATACAGTAAGACTGAAGCCAATTGCATAATAATAATAGAAATAGATGACCAGATTGTAATCCTTTCTCTCGAACCAGTGCTGAACTGTTTGCCAATGTTTTGCGGGGAGGGAGGGGGAAATGACACGGAATTCTAACTCCCAAATAGAAGCTAGTTAGGATAAGAGGTGTGAAAATACTAAGGAAACGAGAGTTTTTTAATGTTAACAGTATCTGCAATCAGATTATATTCACCCTTGAGCTTTACAATTACAGTAATTTGGGCTGTCCATCCAAATTAACCAACATTGCAGTCATGTTTATTTGCCCAATTGCCACTCTTCAGCCTTGCACCAACAACCTTCTTGTCATTTAATCAAAACATAGAAAATAGGAACAAGAGTAGGCCAGTCAGCCTTTAAAGTCTGGTTCACCATTCAAGATAAGCTCAGCCAATCAGCCAACTCAGTCCCCTGCTCCTCCTTTCTCTCCATACTCTTTGATTGCTTTAGCCCAATGTACAACATCTCATTCCTTCTTGAAAAATTCAATGATTTCACCTAAACTGTGTTCTATGGCAGAGAATTCTACGGACTCATCACTTTCTGGGTGAAGAAATTTCTTTTTGTATCAGCCCTAAATGGCCTGCCCTGTATACTTAGATTGTGACCCCTTGCTCTGGGCTCCCTGGTTATCAGGAACACCCTTGCTGCATTTACCTTGTCTAGTCCTATTAGAATTCAAAATGTTTCTATGGCAAGTTCCTCCTCACTCTACTAAACTCTAGTAAATATAGCCTTATTTGAAGAGTCTCTCATATTCATATATAATTCCAACCATTCCAGGAATCAATCTAGTGATTCTTCATTTCACTCCCTCCATGACTATAATCGTTACTTAGATAAAATCTGTTCCCATGACTTCCTATCGCTGACCTTACCTTTGTTCATTCATAATCTTCACTGTTGTGTTTATGCTTTCTCCAGTTCTTATGAAATATTGACCAAATGTTGTCAAGTAAGCTGACATCTAGCAATGTGACAAACCCAGAGAAGCCAACCAAGTAGTATTGGGTCTGCGGACCTAATAAGGCGTGTAACTCGACCTCTTCTATCCCTCTCCTTGCCCACATAGTCCTGCCAGGCCAATCAGAGGAACACCAACTCTGCTCATTATGACCTTCACTGGCATTGCACTGCAGTGTTGGGGGGAATTAATGGCATGCATCCTCAAACAGTGCAAGCAGGAGTCTGGGGATGCCTAATGCCTGCAGACTCCATCAACTGGTTGATGGAGGGTAGGGTGCGCTGAGGGCTGGCAAAGTTATTTGCAGATGAGATGGCTGTTGCTAATGAGCAGCAGTTATCAGGATCGTGGATTTCCAAATTTGGAAGTAGCACCCCCACCCCTATCACAAAACCAGCTGAGAGGCCACAACCACTCAATGGGGGCTGGTCGAACATGGATAAAATACATCCAGAAATGAGAAGAAGCTCTGAAGTGCCATATTTAAATAGCCCAGCTGGGCTCCTAGTGGGCAGCACACACGCCAAATCTCCCACTCACAAAATCATCAATGTCTGCGCATGTCATTTCCCCATCTTTCCTCTTGCAGTCTGTTCCCAAGAAGCTTGCAAAATTCCACACATTGACTCTGGTTTTTGTCCTATACATATTTCCTGATCTGCTGAGTATTTCCAACATTCTTGGTAATTATTCAAAAATGCTAATGACTAAAATTATAATAACATGAGTGACCTTTGTAAATAACAAGCATTTGAGCAATGGGGCAGCTCCATGCAAATTTCCAACAATATAGGAAAGGGGATGACTATTTGTACATGACCAATTTTGGAGGAATGTGGGTGCTTCCTGTGAATTACCAGCATGTGCAGTAAGGTAGATGCATCTTGTAATTTACCGATATTAAAGTAAGAATACCAGAAAGTGCTCTAAATATGCAACAGGTCTGGCAGCATATGTCTGGCAGGGAGAGAAACAGAGTTAACATTTTGGGTCAATGTGAATGCACTTTATAAATTCCCACCAGAATAGGAACATGGCTATTCCAGCATTACAGGAAGGTGGATAGCCATTGTAAGTTATCAACATTACAATAAAGTAGATGTTTCTTGTAAATTGCCAACTTTAGTGAAATGTGGATACTCTGTAAATTGTCAGCACAACAGTAATGAGGATGCTCCTTGTTGATTCAAAAATATACCTTATTCATAAAATTGTAAAATTATGTTTCAAAGCATTTCAAATTAAAAATGACAAAGTGCAACAGAGCGGAGCTTTTCTCCAATGAGCATGTTCACTGTGATGTGCCTCAGTGCAATTTCAATACTCTTTGATGCTGAAAACATGCATTCTTTGTCAGCTTACATCCTAAGGGGTTCTTCACAGTTTTTAGATCTTAGTTGTACTATGGCTAAAAGGCCTTAGTCAGTCACCTTTCCCCATTGTGCCTTTGCAGCAGCTGCTCCAACCTTCAGTGTATTCCTCACCACATCATCTGGATCCTTGGAATTTGCCAATCAGCAATACTCAATCAAGAACAACTCACTGCACTAGAAGACCAACAAGCTTCAGTCAAACAAAAAAGTGTTTTTCATCAAATTGATGGGCTTCCTGCTGCATTTGATGCTTGTCTCATGTGAAAGTCCCTGTCAACAGGCTGTAGAGACCAAGTTTGGTGTCATGGAACTGCTTAGGATGGACCTCAAAACAAAAATCTCCCTTCAGACATTCGTTGCAAAGACACTTTCTACAAGGGGGTGCACAATAGTCTCTTTCCCAGCAGTCTCTGTGACACTAATGTTTGGAAGGGATGAAATTCAAGGCATCAATAAAGGATGTTTCGGAAGAACCTTCCTTGCTCCTAGCTAAACTATATTTTGGTATTTTTCAGAAAGTTCTGGCAATGAAGCAGTCTGCCAAATGACTTTGACATGCTGCTTAGGAAAGATTCAACAGAATCTACTATCTTCTTATTCTGTATGGTCTCAAGGACATTTACCTCATGGATTTGTGATTAAAGATATTTTCTGCATAAAGCTCTCCACAAAGGATAGGTAGTAGAGAATGGTAAAAGTGAATGGTGTAATCTGTTGCAATGATCTGACCTCTGCATGTTGTGACAATTGAGCCTGGATTTTACATGCCACCACCAGGCATGGTTTCAGCAGGACCATGTAAAATATATAGTGCACAGTGAAAAAAGGTTATCTAAAATTACAAAGGAATTTTGATCCATTGGATTGGAGGAATGGCAAATGGAGTTCAATTTGAATCAAGAGAAGTCTTGCATTTTGGTAAGATGAACAAGGACAAGACTTGTATGCTTAATGGTAGGACTTTGGAAGTGTTGTCGAATAGAGAGACCAAGGGGTTCAGGTACATGGTTCTTTGAATTGGCGTAACAGGTAGACAAGGTGGGAAATAAGGCATTTGGTATGTTTGCTTTCATTGTTCAGAACTTTGAGAACAGGAGTTGGGATGTCATGTTGCAGTTGCACACATTGGTGAAGCCACGTTTGGAGTACTGTGTACAGTTCTGGTCGCCTTGCTATAGGAAGGATATTATCAAATTGGAAAGGGTGCAGAAAAGATTTACAGAGGTGTTGCTGGGACTGGGGGATTTGAGTTATAAGGAGAAGCTGGAGAAGTTGGGACTTCTTTCACTGGAATATCGGAGGTTGAGAGGTGAATTTATAGAGGTTCATAAAATGATGAGAGGCATTTGATAAGGTTCCTCATAGTAAACTAATGGAGAAAGTGAAGCCAAAGGTGTTCTAACTAGGTGAATAAAGAACTGGTTGAGCAACAGGAGACAGAGAGTAGTAGTTGAAGAGAGTTTCTCGAAATAGAGTAGGTGACCAGTGGTGTTCCACAGGAATCTGTGCTGGGGCCACTGTTGTTTGTGATATACATAAATGATCTGGAAGTGGGCATTGGTGGTCTGATCAGCAAGTTTGCAGATGACATGAAGATTGGTGGAGTAGCAGAAAGCACAGGGGACTGTCAAAGAATACAGATAATATAGATAGATTGGAGAGTTAGGCGGAGAAGTGGCAATGGATTTCAATCCAGGCAAATGTGAGATGATGCATTTTAGGAAGTCTAATTCTAGAGTGAACTATACAGTAAATGTAAGAGCCTTGGGAAAAGTTGATGAGCAGAGAGATCTGGGGGTTCAGGTCCATTATACCCTGAAGATGGCTACTCAGGTTGATAGAGTGGTCAAGAAGGCATGTGGTATGCTTGCCTTCATTGGACAGGGTATTGAGTGTGAGAGTTGGCAGGTCATGTTAACATTTTACAAGAGCTGAAAAATGTGTTGCTAGAAGCGCAGCAGGTCAGGCAGAATCCAAGGAGCAGGAGAATCGACGTTTCGGGCATAAACCCTTCTTCAGAAATGAGGAAGTTGTGCCAAGCAGGCTAAGATAAAAGGTAGGGAGGAGGGACTTGGGGGAGGGACATTGGCAATGCGATAGGTGGAAGGAGGTTAAGGTGAGGATGATAGGCCGGAAAGGGGGTGGGCGTGGAGAGTTCAGGAAGATGATTGCAGGTCAAGAAGGAGGTGCTGAGTCCAAGGGTTGGGACTGTGATAAGGTGGGGAGAGGGGAACTGAGGAAGCTAAAGAAATCTGCATTCATCCCTTGTGGTTGGAGGATTCTCCAGCTTCCTCATTTCCCCTCTCCCCACCTTATCTTAGTCCCAGCCCTAGAACTCAGCACCTCCTTCTTGACCTGCAATCTTCTTCCCGACCTCTCCGCCCCCACCCCCTCTCCGGCCTATCACCCTCACCTCAACCTCCTTCCACCTATCGCATTCCCAACGCCCCTCCCCCAAGTCCCTCCTCCCTACCTTTTATCTTAGCCTGCTTGACACACCTTCCTCATTCCTGAAGAAGGGCTTATGCCCGAAACGTCGATTCTCCTGCTCCTTGGATGCTGTCTGACCTGCTGCGCTTTTCCAGTAACACATTTTTCAGCTCTGATCTCCAGCATCTGTAGTCCTCACTTTCTCCTAACATTTTACAAGACTTTGGTTCAGCCACATTTAGAATACTGTGTACACTTCTGGTCGCCACATTACCAAAAGGATGTGGATTGCTTTGGAGACGGTGCAGACAGGTTTATGAGAACGTTGCTTGGTATGGAAGGTGCTAGCTATAAAAAGAGGTCGAGTAGATTTGGATTGTTTTCATCAGAAAAAAGGTGATTGAGGAGGGACCTGTTTGGGGTCTACAAAATCATGAAAGGTATAGACAGCGTGGTTAGAGGTAAGCTTTTTCCCAGGGTGAAAGATTCACTAACGAGAGATCACGCGTTCAAGGTGAGAGGTGAAAAGTTTAATGGGGATACACATGGAAAGCACTTTACACAAAGGGTGGCAGGTGCCTGGAATGCATTGCCAACAGAGGTGGTAGAAGCAGGCACGGTAGATTCATTTAGGATGCGTCTGGACAGATGCATGAGCAGGTGAGGAGCAGGGGGATACAGATGCTTAGGAATTGGGCGATAAGTTTAGACAATGGATTTGGATGGGCTCAGGCTTGGAGGTACGAAGTTTCCTGGGCTGTAAATTTTCTTTGTTCTTTGATCTATAGAGAAGCTGAATAACAAAGGTCTTTTCCCTAGGGTTGGAGAGTTAAAAACTAGAGGGTATGTTTTCAAGGTGAGAGAAGAAAGATTGAGGGGCAACTTTTCACACAGAGAGTGATTTATATGGAGAATTAACTGCCAAAGGAAGTGGTGGATGCAGTTACAAGTACACTTACAACATTTAAAAGACATTTGGACAGGTACATGCACAGGAAAAGTTTAGAGGGATATGGGCCAGATGCAGGCAAATAGGACTCGTTTACTTTGGGAACTTGGTCGACACAGACAAATGACTCTGTGACTCCATAAAATAGGGCAGATGCTAGGCCCACCTTCTACCCAAGCAGCCCCAAGCTGACCCAAATAATATGGAAGAATGAATGGGTACCAAAACAGGCAACCATCCTGCAATACTTAAATATAGAACTAAGAGTTAATTGAACTTGTTAAGAGTTA
This sequence comes from Hemiscyllium ocellatum, assembly GCF_020745735.1. NCBI lineage: Eukaryota > Metazoa > Chordata > Chondrichthyes > Orectolobiformes > Hemiscylliidae > Hemiscyllium > Hemiscyllium ocellatum. The sequence goes on from NC_083403.1 coordinate 94,004,409, forward strand.
AAAAGTGAGGTACAGCTGGTCAGGCAGCAACCGAGGAGCAGGCGAGTCAACATTTCAGGCAGAAGCCCTTTATCAGGAATCTGAACTTGTTAAAAGCTTAATTGACTCCAAAATTGCAATATCACAATGGCTGTCATGAGCAGGTGGGCAGGAGTGGGCAGCCTGTTTTAATAAAGTTTTCAAAACGGCGGGAAGGAAGGAAGGGTGTACTTTGTCCAGAAGATGTCTTTTGTGCATCAGGGACATCTATCAGTTCCATCCCCGGATGATAGTAACCCCCTCCTTCTCCTGTGTTTGAACTTTAAAACCAATTTCCATCAACCCTTGTACCTCTGAATGCATTCAAAGATGGGTCTTAGCAATGGTTTCAACACAAGACTAATCCAGGAAAATCAAACGGCCCTTCCTGTCTTCAGATTTGTTTGGAAAGCTTGTTGGAGTCACGCACTGAAGTGGCTATCAGGGTTAAGGCAATGTTGGGAAAGTCTATTCCATCTTTATCTGGAGAGTTTTGTATTATGTCTCTGTGCACATTGTCTATTTTTGATCTCCAGCCAAAGCAGAAGATCGCTCAGGTAATTGTTCTGGATATATGGATCGGACCTACATCCTGTACAGCAACACCTGATGTAATGGCAAGGTTCAATTTTGTAAATGACTAAAATTACAGCAATGTAAATGATCTGTACCAATTACCAATATTCAGTCATGTGGATGACCTTTGCAAATTGCCAACATTATAGTAGTCCTCTAGTAGTACAGAACTCAAGTGTTGCTGAAAACAAAGACACTTTTTTCCAATCTTTTTGTCTTGCACTCATCGGTGCAATTCACAAAAAACACCAATTAAAGGGAAAACAGCACATATTATACTTTTGGAGAACAGGTGCATTCTCTGTGGCATTGTCTTTACAGACCACTTGCTAAATAATGAGCATTCTCCTCTCATGCTGTATAAATTCTTGTTTTCCATTTAATTGCTATTTCTTATGAGCTGTCTTAAAAGAGTGCCACACAAAAAATCTTCAACAAAATATTTTGTTTTTCAGTAATATTACACAAATGCGGATGAATTTGGAATTCTAGTTATTGCATCACAGAATCATACAGCACAGAAACAGATCCTTCAGTCCAACCAGTCCATGCCGACTATAATTCCAAACTAAACTAGTCCCACCTGCCTGCACCAGGCCCATGTCCCTCCAAACATTTCTTATTTGTGTACTTGTCTAAATGTCTTTCAAATGTAACTGTAACCATATCCGCCACTTACTCTGGAAGTTCATTTCACACATGTACCAATCTCTCTCAAAAAAAATTGCCTCTCATGTCTGTTTTTAAATCTTTCTCCCCTCACCTAAAAAATAGGTTCCCTTGTCTTGAAATCTCCTACCGTGGGGGAAAATAAAACACCTGCCATTCACCTTATTTATACCCCTCACTATTTTATAAACCTCTATAAGGTTACCTCTCAACCTTCTACGCTCCTGTCAAAAGGTCCCAGCCTATCCAGCCTCTCCATTCCCAGCAACATCTTGGTAAATCTCTTCTGAATCTCTCCAACCTCAATAATATCTTTCCTATAACAATTGTGAATGGGTTTCTGTCTGTGGTGATGTTTGTGTCACATGTGCTTTATTTTATTTTCACCCAATTTGGAGAAAAGACAGAACTCACTGAGGACTTGACACAAGTTACCTTCTGAATATAGAATTTCTTTTTAGTGTTTTTAACACTTAACCTGAAACACCCCTATATATACTATTACTTCTGGTATATTTTTCTATGAGACGTGCCTCCATGCGCAGCTATTAATAGCCTAAAAGCACGTCAGTGATAGAAAATGTAAATAACTGCAGCAAACCCCACTAACCAGTAATCACTATGTCAATTTGTTCTTGAAATCTCAGCTGTTTTCCATGGTGAGTCACTGCAACAAGTCACCAGATGGTAGTCCCAAGTTCTAGATGCAGCATATTTAAGATGCACTTAAGTAGGAGCTTGTTAAGTACATGAGAGTTAAAGGGATATAAGTGTATGCTCATATGATGACATGAAGTAGGGTGGAAGGAAACTGACATGAGACCTGTTGAACTACTGCTATAAATTCTGTATAGGAAATCTATATTGAAAGGATTGCATTCATATATGCATCATTGAATGTGATTACAATGTATTTCTGACTGGCCTAGGTAAAAGTAAGCCCAAGCACAGCAACGTGTTTCCATGCCAACATCTCTGTCTCAGGCCTGCTGCAATGCTTCCGCAAGCCTCAGCACAGGCTCAAAGAACAGAATCTCATCTTGTGCTTGGGACACTGTAGCCATTACGTTTCAACATTGAGGTCAATAACTTTAGAGCCTGATTACATCCTTCCATGTTTTTTACCCATCCCCACATCCTGGTCCTCCCTTGACACAGTTTGCTTTCAGCACAGCTCTTTTTCTTATTATCTGTTTGTTTTTAAATTGGATCAGCAGATTCCCTTGATTGTTTCTTTTTGGAGGGGTATCTTTTTGGTACCTTTAAAAAAGGCTTAAAAATGTGGAAGGATGTAACGGAAGGAAAATAAAAGCTTGGTGGGAGATAAATCTGAAAAGGTTAATACTGAAGTCTGCATTAAACTGCATCCAACCTGATGATGTGAAGTAGTCTTGTGCAGAGATAAGGAGGAACATCTTAGAATCTCATACAATGAAGATGCATATCCATAGGTCTCCTCATAGTCTTAGTAATAATGCTTCTTTATGACTATAATTTGTATCACAGTATGAATGTACAATAAATTACAATGTGCTTATAATAAGTAATATTCTCATTAAAATTCACTTGGTCACAATGAACTATCCTGACCACAAGCTCCAAGTCATTGTTGTGTTTTGTCTCAAGGTCATTAAGTCAGTATACATTTCAAAGACATTCTCATGTATTGTGGTATTTACCTGAAGGTATAAAAATCTCATGCTCTACCTTACCTTGAGATGACTTAAGGCATTTCATGCAACACGATTCGTGCTCATCAGTTCCAGTCTAATAGCTTGATACTTGCCCAGATACATGTGTGACCATGAATGTAAAGTTGTGCATCCTAGCTCATTGAAATAAATACCTGTTGGATTTTTCAGTACCAAGTTATCCCTGCTCAGTTTCTTATGTTGCAAGAGATAATGTAAGTATTATCATTTCAGAAAAAAACACCTGGTTGCAGGCAAGCTCACATCATGGTTAGCAACAATGGCTGTCAATAAAAATAATAGTGATCATAGATTTTTGAAAAACTAACTAAAGACTAATTGAAAAATAGCTTCAGACATCAGACAGTTACATAGATATAGGTGGAAGTAGGTACTGCAAATGCTGGTGATTAGAGTCAAGATTAGAGTGATGCTGGTAAAGCACAGCAGGTCAGACAGCAACCGAGGAGCAGAAAAATCGACATTTCGGGCAAAATCCCTTCTGATAAGTCTTTAACTACCAAGAAGAAAGACCTAATTTTGTTTCAATTAGAAATAAGTTGTTTCAAGGTTCAAAAAATTCTAAAAATGTCTGGCTGAAAATAAAAGTGATATTATATGCACAAGTAAAATTAAAGGCTACAGAAGTACTGAAATGTTACCCCTCTCAAAAGAAACAATCATGGGAATCAGCTGAACAAATTTTAGAAAAAGGTCATTGCTCCTGAAAGTAAAGTTCCCAAAAAGATAATACATCTTAAAAACACTAAAATAGATTCTATATTCAGAAGGTAACTTGTGTCAAGCCCTCAGTGAGTTCTGTCCTTTCTACAAATTGGGTGAAAAATAAAATAAAACACGTGGCACAAACATCACGACTGACAGAAACCTGTTACTAAAAACCTGCAATCATTAAAGAAGCAGCAATAATCCATCCAGTCATGAATGCTGGTGAACAATTAAATAACTGATTGGAGGTGGACGATGTTACATAAATAGCCTCGTCCTCAATGATGGAAGAGCCCAAAACATCAGCGCAAAGGAAAAGGCTGAAGCATTTGCAGCAACATTCAGCCAGAGGTTCTGAGTGGATAATCCATCTCAACCTCCTCTGAGTGGATAATCCATCTCAACCTCCTCCAGTGGTCCCCAGCATCACAACGACAATCTAGTGGTATTCTCACTGGATTATTAATCCAGAGACCCAGGTAAAATTCTAGGGATCTGGATTCAAATCCCAGCACATCAGATAGTAGAAGTTGAATTCTATAAAACAAAAGAATCAAAAGTCTGATGATGACCATGAATCTGTTGTTAATTATTAGAAAAACTTATCTACTTCACTCATGCCCTCCACAGAAGGAAACTGTCACCCTGGTCTGGCCTATATGTAACTCAAGACCCACAGCAAATTGGTTGACTCTTAACTGCCTTTATTCATTCATGGGATGAGTAATGAATGCTGGCCCAGCTAACGATGTCTTCATCCTGTACATGGTTAAGAGAGAAAAAAAATCACAGATACCAATCTTCAGCCAATTTGATCCACTCCATGTCATATCATGAAACATGTGGCAGAAGTGGATGCATAGCAAAGATCAATGGCCTGGACAATATGAATAGAATCATAGGATTCCTATTGTGTGGAAAGGGGCCATTTGGCCCATCGAATATGCACCAACCTACTCAGATCCAGACCTTTACCCTATAACCTCACATTTATCATGGCAACACACCCTTTGACACTATGAACAATTTAGCATGGCAAATCCACCTAACCTTAATATTTCTGTACTGTGGGAGGAAACCGGAGCACCTGACAGAAACCCACGCAGACATGGAGGTGAATGTGCAAATTCCACACAGTCACCTAAAGTTGTAATCAAACTCGGATCTCTGGCGCTATGAGACACCAGTGCTAACCACTGAGCATCGTGCCTACATTCTGACAATAATGCTGGGATCTTGCGCTCCAGAATTTGCAGCTCCCCTAGTCAACCCCTTCAGTACAGTTACAACACTGACATCCACCTGAGAAAATGGAAAACTCCACAGGCGAGTCTTATACACAGAAAGCAGGATAAACACACCTGGCTACTTACTGACCTATCAGAATACTCTTCATCATCACTAAAATGATGGAATGTGTCATCAACAATGCTATTAAGTAGAATCTGCTCAATAATAACCTGTTGAGTGATGTCCAGTTTGGGTTCTGCCAGCTCCTGACATCATTACAACTTTGGTTCAATTATGAATTCCAGAGTTAAGAGTTTCATCCCTTGAAGCAGTCCTTGTTCAAATGCAGCAAGTTGTGGATAATATTCAGGCTTGGACTGTCAAGTAGCAAGTAACATTCATGCCAAACAAGTGCCAGGCTAAGTCCATCATCCATAAAAGACAATCCAACTACCACCTTTTGACATTCAATGGTGTTACCATCACTGAATCCCTCACTATCAACATCTTGGGGGTTACTATTCACCAGAAACTCAACATTAACACAATGGCTACAAAACCAGGATAGAGGCTAAAAATACTGTGGTGAGTAGCTCACCTCCTGACTCCCGAAAGGCTGTCCATCATCCTCAGGGCACAAGTAGTATGATGGAATAATTTCTACTTGTCTGGAGAGTGCAGCTCCAACAACACTCAAGAAGCTTGACCTCATCCAGGACAGCACAGGCCTTGATTGGCACATCTGCTAACATCCACTCCCTTCACTAATGATACACAGGAGCAGCAGTGTGTATTGTCTATAGGTTGCACTGGAGAAATTCACCAAAGATCCTTAGCCAGCACCTTCCAAATCCATGACTACTGATATGTAGAAGGACAAGGGCAGCAAATACATGGCAATACCTCCAACTGCATGTTCTCCTCCAAGCCACTCACCATCCTGACTTGGAAATATATTACTGTTCCCTCACTGTCACTGGCTTAATACTTTGGCATTGTGGGTCAGAAAGTGGACTGAGTGGTTCAAGAAAGCAGCTCACCACTATGTTCTCAAAGGCAACTACAAAATGTTAATAAATCCTGGCCAGCCAATAAAACCCATGTCCCACGAGAGATTTTGAAAAAAAACCAAAGTGAATGAGGAAACAGAAATGGAAATATGGAAAAATAAACTGAAAAAGATGTAAAGGTAAGCAACTAAACAAACAATGCAATGCACCTGACTTCTTTTAGAAAAAAAGCCCTGCCAAAGAAAATGGAAAGAAAACACTTAATTATGGATTTGTATGCATCCAATGATACTTACTGAATTACAGGCATTCAAATGATGTACAGAGCTCTATCTTCATGTGCATTTTAAAGAATAATGACACCATAAGGGTTTGCCCAGATCCAAGGCCCCTCAACCTTTCACTTAAAAGATATCCACACAAAATACGGAATCAAATTCTAACATTGAAGGAGCAAGCTGGATGCAAACCATGGATATGGGTCTGATCATTTATAGAGTCATAGAGATGTACAGCATGGAAACAGACCCTTCAGTCCAATTCATCCATGCCGACCAGATATCCCAACCCAATCTAGTCCCACCTGCCAGCACCCGGCCCATATCCCTCCAAACCCTTCCTGTTCATATACCCATCCAAATGCCGAATCTCAAGAACTTATGGCATTTAGAATATCATTTAAACAATGATGTTTCTGTGGTTTTATTTGGGCTTTCAGAAAGTCAAGGGACACTTCAGCAGCACAGAGTCATAGTCATAGAGTCAATAAGCATGGAAATAGACACTTCAGTCCAACCAGTCTATGCCGAACATAATCCCAAATTAAACTAGTCCCACCTGTCTGCTCCTGTCCCTTATCCCTCCAACTTTTTCTATTCATGTGTCTATCCAAATGCCTTTTAAATGTTGTAATTGAAGCCTCATACACCACTTCCTCAGGAAGTTCATTCCACCTGCGAACATACCGAGTTGTGTTTGCATTGTTGATTATATTGTAGTCATGCAAAGCTACAGCATGGCCAAAATCTTTGTTTATTGATGACTGAAGTGTGCAGATAAGGATTGATATTTAACAACACAAAGTGACAGGTCAACATCAATCAGGTTCTTCAAGTCTATTTACTCTGCCCATAGAGTCCATCCAAAGGAAGACTAAGGATGTTAAACAAATACTGACCTTACAGGATAAAGAGAATCTGGCATTGCCACAGCCTTTTTAGTCTTTTCTAACCATATATTCCAAAGTTCACAACAGGGTACTTCCACTGCAGGATTTGTTCAAAAGCAACAAGTGTGCTGGCTATCAAGTCCTTATATGTGGCAAGATAACCTTAACTTTTTCAAACAGGTTCTGTGAACAGTATCTTGTCTATTATAATACTGTAATCCCAAGAAAGCCATTGGTGCACAATTTTGCAAGTCAGAAAAAACTATTGCTTTTAGTTTGAAAACCCTTTCATCTGCAAAATCCAACAATTTAATTATACAGCATGGCATTAGCTCTGGCATTTGAAGTCTGCAATTTCATAGCTGCCTATATGGCAAGAAATTTATCATTGAAACAAATCATAAGTCATTAGAAATGCTGCAAACTGATAATGAGTACACTGTCATGAGCGCAGCTGCCACTTGTCAAGGTACAAGGTTATGATTTGAAGTGAGATATATACCAGGTACCAGGATGATTACATTTGACACACTGAGCAGATTAACCAACCAACACAAAGACAGTGTTCTTCTTGATCTGATATTGATGCTGTAGTCTACAAAGCTGAAGACTTTCTCAAGGTTGATTTCTGTTACACTTTGATGACAGTTAGAGCAAACTGTTGCAATTTGTAAATGCTGAAAATGAGTGGATAAAGAGTGGAGCTGGAAAAAGTGCAGTGGTCAAGCAGCATCAGCGGAGGAGGAGGTTTGATGTTTCAGGTCAAAACCTTTCATCGATGCTGAAAATGAACAACTACATTAATTTCAAATGGTCATTACCCCGGGATGGCCTGACAGTAAAGGAGTAGAATAGGAGATTTGTTAGCTTTGATTATCTAGTGATGAACTTGGTATGTTTTGACAAGCTATTTTCAATGCAAATAAGCCCTAAGACATAAAGCCCTAAGGTATCAACAAAAAAAACACTGCAGATGCTGGAAATCAGAAACAAAAACAGAAATTGGTGGGAAAACTCAGCAGGCCTGGTAGCATCTGTGGAGAGAAAGAAAAGCTAATGTTTCATGTCCAGTGACTCTTCTTTAGAACACCAAGATGTCATGTTTGCTACACCAGATCACACGAGTATTGAAAGCTCAATTATTGAATCTGTGTCCTGGCCAGGGATGAATCAGGCTGCTCAATGATTTGTGTATGTATGTAAGGCATGTCAAATTTTCAGCCTCAGCATTAGAGAGAATCTTGATATCCACACAATGTTCCATCCACTCCCTGGAAAAATGTAGTAAGAGTTTTGTTTACAGTACAGGGGAAAGGTTCGTAGGCTTGCGATGGATTACTTCTCTAATTTTTCTTTGTCTGACTACTTAGCAATATGACTAATGTAACTGCTGCTGACATAATGAGAGCTTTTCAATTTATTCAAAATGAATAGTGTCTGACAATGGACTGCAATACACTGGCAAACCACTTCAGGTCTTGTGCACTAAATGGGGAATGATGTATATCGCATTGTCACCTCACTATCCATACTTGAATTGGCTAAAAGAACATCTAATATACAAAATCAAATTAATGATCATTGATTGTTGAGCAACAAAACAGAATTTTCATACAACACCAATGGAGAGGTGATTATCATGCTCAGCACAGCATACATCTCAGAAGGCAAGTGCAAACGACTTTGCCCAGCAATCAACTGTCCAAACACGTGAGACACAGAACATTCTTCTTCAAAGATAGAGAAGAATGAAACAGATACATCATCAGTGACAGGTAGGCTATGACAACTGGGCACTGGGCAGAGAGTGTGAATTAGAAATACAAATACAGATGCTGCGATACTAGCAAAGGTCTCTAAAATATCTAGGTGATGTAGGAATTTTCAGCATTGCTTCACATGAGGCCCACTGAAAATGTTATCTAGTAAGGTAATAAAACATCTGGAAATGAACCTCCAAGCGCAGCGAACAAACCTACACCCAAAACATCCTGTTTGAAGAAATTTCACAGTAAATGATTTTCACAAACTAAATACAACAGGAAGCAGCACCAAGGCAATCTTCAATGAAGTGGATAGTGATGAGGGTGGCACAGTGGCTTAGGGGTTAGCACTACTGCTTCATAACACCAGGGACCCAGGTTCAATTCCAGCCTCAGACAGACTGTCTCTGTGACGTTTGCACATTCACCTCATACTTGCATGGATTTCCTCCGGGTGCTCCAGTTTCCTCCCCCAGTCGAAAGATGTGCAGGTTAAGTGAATTGGCCAAACTAAATTGTCTATAGTGTTCATAGATGTGCAGGTTACGTGCATTAGTCAGGGGTAAATGTAGGGTATCGGTATGGGGATGGATCTGGGTTGGTTACTCTTTGGAGGGTCTTGTTGGGCCAAACGGCCTGTTGCTACACTGTCGGGGTTCTATAATGGGGCACAAGGAGAATCAGAGCAAAGAATATTCCACACAAGAAGGCATACATTGATCTATGTTTACATCATAACAACATCTTTTAATTAGACAAAATAAATGAAGTTGGAGTAGGATATTGTCTAACACATGGACAATTGCATCTTGGCAGGAGAAGTGTGATATGTGTGTGTGGAATGGTTGTACCTCTGAGAAAAAAGCATTGAGATTTTAGATTATCCTGATATGGGATGGAGATTATGGAGGGATTGGATGTCTGTGGTGAAGGAGAGTAAAGTTAGGGTCAAGAAAATGGAAAATATTGGAGTAACACAGAGCCTCAGGAGAGTCATAAATGCATGTTGGAACATTGAACAAGGGGACAAAATACCGAGTCAAGTTAGGATGATATAAGTTATGTGGGACAGGAATAGACGAAAGCAATGGGTTGAACCAAATGGGGCAATCCTACGTTGTATATTTGGAGAAGGAGGTAGAAATAGGTTATGGATGATTGGGGCACGAAGAAATAATTTTTCCTGCTGTTGGGTAAGTGTTGGCCAACTTTCTTTTCAATGGTGACATAAGATCATTTATGTCCATCTGAGCTGGCAGTCAGTTTAGTATCTCATCTATGAATGTAACACATCCATCATTGAATTACTTGCTCATTAACACACTCAAATAACATGTAATTTATCAAACCTAGGCTTTTTTTTATTTTGCTTAAAGCTATCGTCTATTTGCTTTCTATTTTCAGCTCCTATTTTGTTTCAAAATAATAGCAAAACTCTTCTATTGTGCCCCAACTTTGAATTGTTTACCAGTGCTGCAACTCTTTGATAAATTCTCTGTGACAGATTCTACTGCTGGTCACTAAAGACTATGACTGCCAAAGGCAATTAATGGCGGAGGGGAAGCTGTACTTACACAAGGTGTACTTCAGTTCAACAACATAATCAAACAAGTTGCAGTTTCATCCACGATATCTTCAAGCTGAACTTGGTCATGACAAACATAGGAACAAATTCCGTAATTCATACTGGCAGGATCACTCAAATTAATGCCAAGACAAATTAAATTGAAAGTCTACACTAGAAAATCTAAAATACAAATTTGGACATTAAAACAAAGGAATGCAAAGCAGTGAATTGGTGGGAAGTACACCATGACTGGGATATTGTGCATTTTGGTTGACAATAATGATGGGTGATGAATCACATCAGCCAAAATCTTGGTCAAGAGGTCTGTATTAAGAAGCATTGCAAAATAGGAATGAGAGATAGAGTGCAGGAAGGTTTAGGGAGGAAGATCCAACCTGTAGGGCCTTAGCAACTGTGAGCACAGTTGTGCCTATCCACCATCTTAATCAAATATAAAAGACTGGAAATGTCAGTGCGTAGGAATTTTGGAAGGTTGTGGGACAAAAGGAGGCACTTTAGCACCAAGTTATTTTTGAACTAAATACAGAGTCACAGAGTCATAGAGATGTACAGCATGGAAACAGATCCTTCGGTCCAACCTGTCCATGCCAACCAGATATCCCAACTCAATGTAGTCCCACCTGCCAGCACCTGGTCCATATCCCTCCAAACCCTTCCTATTCATATACACATCCAAATGCCTCTGAAATGTTGTAATTGTACCAGCCTCCACCACATCCTCTGGTAGCTCATTCCAAAAACGTACCACCCTCTGCTTGAAAAAGTTGCCCCTTAGGTCTCTTTTATATCTTTCCCCTCTCACCCTAAACCTATGCCCTCTAGTTCTGGACTCCTCAACCCCAGGGAAAAGACTTTGTCTATTTATCCTATCCATGCCCCTCATAATTTTATAAATCTTTTTAAGGTCACCCCTCAGCCTCCGACACTCCAGGGAAAACAGCTCCAGCCTGTTCAGCCTCTCCCTATAGCTCAAATCCTCCAACCCTGGCAACATCCTTGTAAATCTTTTCTGAACCCTTTCAAGTTTCACAACATCTTTGCAATAGGAAGGAGACCAGAATTGCACGCAATATTCCAACAGTGGCCTAACCAATGTCCTGTACAGCAGCAACATGACCTCCCAACTCCTGTACTTAATACTCTGACCAATAAAGGAAAGCATACCAAATGCCTTCTTCACTATCCTATCTACCTGTGACTCCACTTTCAAGGAGCTATGAACCTGCACTCCAAGGTCTCTTTATTTAGCAACACTCCCTAGGATCTTACCATTAAGTGTATAAGTCCTGCTAAGATTTGCTTTCCCAAAATGCAGCACCTCGTATTTATCTGAATTAAACTCCATCTGCCACTTCCCAGCCCATTGGCCCATCTGGTTCAGATCCTGTTGTAATCTGAGGTAACCCTCTTTGCTGTCCACTACACCTCCAATTTTGGTGTCATCTGCAAACTTTCTTACTGTACCTCTTATGCTCGCTTCCAAATCATTTATGTAAATGACAAAAAGTAGAGGACCCAGCACCGATCCTTGTGGCACTCCACTGGCCACAGGCCTCCAGTCTAAAAAACAACCCTCCACCACCACCCTCTGTCTTCTACCTTTGAGCCAGTTTTGTATCCAAATGGCTAGTTCTCCCTGTATTCCTTGAGATCTAACCTTGCTATTCAGTCCCCCATTGGGAATCTAGTCCAACACCTTCTGAAGTCCATATAGATCACATCTTCTGCTCTGCCCTCATTAATCCTCTTTGTTACTTCTTCAAAAAACTCAATCAAGTTTGTGAGACATGATTTCCCATGCACAAAGCCATGTTGACTATCCAAAATCAGTCCTTTCCTTTCCAAATACAACTACATCCTGTTCCTCAGGATTCCCTCCAACAACGTATCCACCACCGAGGTCAGGCTCACTGCTCTATAGTTCCCTGGCTTGTCTTTACCATCCTTGTTAAACAGTAGCACCATCTTTGCCAACCTCCTGTCTTCCGGCACCTCACCTGTGACTATCGATGATACAAATTTCTCAGCAAGAGGCCCAGCAATCACTTCTCTAGTTTCCCACAGAGTTCTTGAGTACACCTGATCAGGTCCTGGGGATTTATCCACCTTTAACTGTTTCAAGACATCCAGCACTTCCTCCTCTGTAATCTGGACATTTTGTAAGATGTCACCATCTATATCCCTACAGTCTATATATTCCATATCCTTTTCCACAGTAAATACTGATGCAAAATATTCTTTTAGTATCTCCCCCATTTTCTGAGGCTCCACACAGAGGCAGCCTTGTTTATCTTTGAGGGGCCCTATTCTCTCCCTAGTTACCCTTTTGTCCTTAATATATTTGTAAAAACCCTTTGGATTCTCCTTAATTCTATTTGCCAAAGCAATCTCATGTCCCCTTTTTGCCCTCCTGATTTCCCTCTTAAGTGTACTCTTACTTTCTTTATACTCTTCTAAGGATTTACTCGATCTATCCTGTCTACACCTGACATATGCTTCCTTCTTTTTCTTAACCAAATCCTCAATTTCTTTAGTCATCCAGCATTCCCTATACCTACCAGCCTTCCCTTTCACCCTACAGGAATATACCTTCTCTGGATTCTTGTTATCTCATTTCTGAAGGCTTCCCATTTTCCAACCATCCCTTTACCTGCCAACATCTGCCTCCAATCGGCTTTTGAAAGTTCTTGCCTAATACCGTCAAAATTGGCCTTTCTCCAATTTAGAATTTCAACTTTTAGATCTGATCTATCCTTTTCCATCACTATTTTAAAACAAATAGAACTATGGTCACTGGCCCCAAAGTGCTCCCCCACTGACACCTCAGTCACCTGCCGTGCCTCATTTCCCAAGAGTAGGTCAAGTTTTGTACATCCACATACTGAATCAGAAAATTGTCTCGTACACACTTAAGAAATTCCTCTCCATCTAAACCTTTAACACTGTGGCAGTCCCAGTCGCTGTTTGGAAAGTTAAAATACCCTACCATAACTACCCTATTATTCTTACAAATAGCTGAGATCTCCTTACAAGTTTGTTTCTCAATTTCCCTCTGACTATTGGGGGGTCTATAATAAAATCCCAATAAGGTGATCATCCCTTTCTTATTTCTCAGTTCCACCCAAATAACTTCCCTGGATGTATTTACGGGAATATCTTCCCTCAGCACAGCTGTAATGCTATCCCTTATCAAAAATGCCACTCCCCCTCCTCTCTTGCCTCCCTTTCTATCCTTCCTGTAGCATTTGTACCCTGGAACATTCAGCTGCCAGTCCTGTCCATCCCTGAGCCATGTTTCCATAATTGCTATGATATCTCAGTCCCATGTTCCTAACCATGCCCTGAGTTCATCTGCCTTCTGTTTTAGGCCTCTTGCATTGAAATAAATGCAGTTTAATTTATTAGTCCTACCTTGTCCCTGCCTGCCCTGACTGTTTGACTCAGTTCCGTTCTCAGCTGTACCCGTCTCAGATCGATCTCTTTCCTCACTATCTCCCTGGGTCCCACCCCCCCACCTTACTAGTTTAAATCCTCCCAAACAGTTCTAGCAAATTTCCCTGCCAATATATTAGTCCCCTTCCAATTTAGGTGCAATCCGTCCTTCTTGTACAGGTCACTTTAAATTATTAAATTCTAGGCACTACTTGCTATTTAACATGTCAAGACCAATATGTAATATTTCAATATCATTGTACACAGAACAGAACATAATCTGAAAACTGGTTTATCTCAAATCAGTAATGAATTTCAGATGTTTTAAGTGATTTTGCAATGTACAACTAGCCTGTGACAAATTACTAAGATTATAGTGCAAAATTTGTTGGCTAAAATTTATATTAAACATGTTTTCTATGTAATTATTTTCTCCATATTCCTTTTTGTTACACGTATAGCTTTCTGCCCTTAAAATTCTGTTTGTGCTGTTAACTGCTTGAAATGCTGAAGTTTGTTTTAAAACCTGTCCAATTTAAGACACAAAAGAGGTAACTATCTGATCAGGAATCATTCTAATTCCTTCAAGATGGAGATGATTGTACTTTCATGACTGTTAGAATGTAGCTTTACAATGGGGTGCATTAAATTGCGCAAAAGTGATGCGAAAATCTTCCATGGAGGTTGCAAAATCTTCATTTTCACTACGTTGCTACAGATGTTAAAATGAATACTATTACAATCCCATGGAGACAAATAAACTGGATGAACCAAATTTAACAGATGAGCCCAATGGAGAAAATCGATGGGGAGGATTTCACCTTTACAAAATCTTTTGTAACCTTTTGCAACCTTTACATTCAAACAAATATCAAAAGAAAATTGTATTTAATGGACGTTGTGATTTATACTTTCATTTGGTTAGAGAACAATATATAAAAGTAAAAGAGAAGCCAGAGTGAACATAGGCTTCTTGAAGAATGAAGATAGAGAAATAATAATGGGGAACCAGGAAATAACAGAAAAGTTGAATAAATACTTTACATCAGCTTTCACAGTCGAAGGCATTTATAGCATTCCAAAATTACTAATCTAACAGCATAGATAAAGGGAAAGCAGTGAATGTAACATGTTGAGATATTCAGAAGGCATTTGATAAGGTACCACACACTAGGCTACTCAATATGATAAGAATTCATGGTGTCAGAGGTAGGATATAATATAGATACAAGATTGACTAACTAATAGAAGACAGAGAGAAAGGGATGAGGTTGGATAGGGGTTTGGTAAATTTTGAATCCGCAAATAATGATGTGCCAAAGGGATCAGTGCTGGGTCCAAAATTATCTACAATATATATTAATGACGTGAATGAGGAAAGTGAATGTACTATAGATAAGTTTCAGATCACACAAAAATAGGTGGGAAGTTAAGGAATGAAGATGACACAAAGAGATTGCAGAGGACTATAGACAGTAATTGGGTTAAAATTTAGCAGATGGAATATTTTGTGGGGAATGTGAGTTACATGCTTTGACAAAAAGAATAGAGAAATTAAATATTATTTAAGTGGAGAAAGGCTACAAAAATGCTCAGAACAGAGGGATTTGAGATTTCTTGTTGATGAATCACAAAAAGCCAGAGCCTCAAGTTCAGTGGACAGTAGGGAAAGCAAATGGAATGTTGGCTTTTATTTAAAAGGGAATAGAATATAAATGGAGGAATTTTTTGCTAAAAAAAAAGTAAAAGGCACTATTCAGATCACAGCTGGAATATTGTGAACAGTTTTGGGTCCCAAATCTAAGGAAAGACATAGTGGCATTGGAGGCAGTTCAGAGAGTGCTCTCTTAGCACATCAGTGCATAAGATAATGCTGAAGCATTTGCAATAATCTTCAGGCAGAAGTGCCAAGTGGATGATCAACCTCAGCCTCTTCCCGTGGTTCCCATGACCACAGATGTTAGTCTTCAGCCTATTCGATTCACTCCATTTGATGTCAAGAAACAGTTGGAGGCACTGGATAAAGGCTGTAGGCCCTGATAACATTCTAATATTGGTGTGGAAGAATTGTGTTTCAGAACTTGCCGCACCTGAGCCAAGCTGTTCTCGTAAAACTGCAACACGGCATCTGTCTGATAATGTGAAAAATTGTTCAGGTATGTCTTATATACAAAAAAAACCAGGAAAAATACAACCTAACTAATTACAACCCCATCAGACTACTCTCAATCATCAGTAAAGTGATGGAAGATGTGATCAGTAGAAATATCCAGCAGCACCTGCTGAGCAATAGCCTGCTGACTGATGTCTAGTTTCGGTTCTGCTAGGGCCACTCAGTTTCTGACCTCATTGGTTTAAATGTAGACAAAAGTGCTGAATTCGAGAGGGGAGGTGAGAGTGACATCCCTTGACATCAAGGTTGCATTTGACCAAATGGAACATCAAGAAACTTGAGTACAACTGGAATCAATGGGAATCAGGGGCAAACTCTGTGCTAGTTGGAATCATAACTGGCATAAAGAAAGCCGATTGTAGTCATTGGAGATTAGGCACTTATGCTCCAAGACATCTCTGCAGGGTAGTGTTCTGGGCTCAACCATCTTCATCAATGACTTTCCCTCTTTCGTAAGCTCAGAAGTAAGGATGTTTACTGATGATCATACAATGTTCAGTACCATTTGCAACTCTTAAGATATTGAAGCAGTTTATGTTCAAATGCAACAAGACCTAGACAATATCCAGGCTTGACCTGACAAATGGCAAGTAACATTCAAACAATAACAAGTAACAAATGCCAAGCAATTACAATCTCCAATAACAGGCAGTCCTTCCACCGCCCCTTGACAGTAAATGGCTGTCAACCTTACTATGGCTGAATCATTCATTTTCAATATCTTAGGAGTTACCACTAATCAGAAACTCAATTGGGTTAAAAGAGCAAGGCAAAGGCTAGGATGATTGCAGTGGGTTACTCACTTTTTGATTCCCCAAAGCCTGTCCACCATCTACAAGACATAACTCAGGACTATGATTGAATACTCCGTACTTCTCTGATTGAAAGCATTTCCATCAACATTCAAGAAGCTTGTCACCATCCTGGATGAAGCAGCCCATTTGATTGGTACCAAATGCAAAAGCAACCATTCTCTCTACCACCAATGCTCAGTAGCAGTAGTGTGCACTATCAATAAGATGCCCTGAATACATTTGCCAAGGATCCTTTACAGCGCCTTCCAAAGTCATGACCACTTCCATCTAGAAGGACAAGTGCAACAAATAAATAGGAATATCATATCTGCAAGTTCTCCTCCAAGCCACTCACCATCCTGACTTGGGAATACTTTACTGCTCCTTCACTGCCACTGGGTCAAAAACCTAGAATCTCCTCCACAATAGAATTGTGGGTATATCTTCAGCACATGGATGGACATGTAAATTGAAGTTTCTGTCCAAAACATTGATTCTCCTGCTACTCAGATGATGCCTGACTGGCTGTGCTTTTCCAGCATCATACTCTCGAAATTGAACTTTGTAGTCATTGGATTTTAGAATAATGAAAGGTGCATTTACTGAAGCATCCAAGATTTGTGGTTGACATGACAGGGGAAATGTAAAAGGCAATTTCCCTACAATTAGGGGTACAATCTCAGAATAATCACATTTAAGACAGGCATGTGGAAGAACTTCTTCTCTCAAAGGGTTGTGAAACTGGAATTTTTCATTACAGAATACTGTTGAGGTTGGATCATATCAAACAGCATATCTCTTTGGCTGCTTGCAACTTTAAGTTACTGAGTGTTGTCAACTAGCCCACACTTCTCATGTCATGTTACAGCTTGGATGTTAGATCCTGAAATTGGACAGCATTTGCTAGATAATCCCAAGTGTGTGATGTATTACACTGACAACCAATTTAGCATTGTCAGTCAGGTGTGAATTAGAAGTTACATATATGAATAACAAGGCCCTGTTTTTTGCATACTGACATACAAAATGGCCTCATAAGTTTTATTTTAAAATAAAAGGGAAGGATTTTGCTGTGCTCACCTCCAAAGAATGAGAAGCAAACCTAAGGACAATGCTGTTGATAGATAGTTCACTAATTGAGAGGGTCAAAAAGTCAGCAATCCACCATACAGTCCAAGAGACCTGTATGGATTAAAAGGAGGCAAATAATATGGGTGGAGGTGAGAAAGTTGCTGATGGAGGGTTGTGTACTTTAGGTGTCAGCTTGTGAAGTCTGGAGGAAGACTAATAATTCAGGATTACTGTTGAGGTGGCTTGATGCCAGGTACCAATAAACGGAGAACAAACAACACATGTAGGCAATTCAAAATATAATTGAGACCCTACTGACAGCCGATGATCCTGTGTTCCAATGTGGAATGAGGCATCCATTTGTTTCTGTTAGGCATGTAGGCCTCTATTAGTGGGCAACTAACCAAACTTATGGAGGCTCAAATGTTGGTAGAATGAGGCAGTAAATAAAATAATAGAATAGAATCCCTACAATGCAGATAGTGCAAATTGTCTATTATTATTTGAGGTGCCTTGCAGCTCCATTCCTATTCATCTGTGGGAATGACAACTGTCATCAAACATTCTCCCAGACTGTGGCTTAGGCTATAAAAATATCCAACAATTTTCATTTATGTAGTGCCTTTAAGGTAAAAAAAATTCTAATACACTTTACAGGAACGTGAAACTTGACACGGAAGCAATTAAGGCAATATTAAGACACGTGATGAAAATCTCAGTCAACATCAACGAGATAAGTTTTAAGGAGCATTTTAAAGGATGCGAGAAAATGTTGTTGAGACAGAGAGGAATGGGGAGAGAATTGAAGAGGTTCCATTAGCTGAAGGAATAGCTGCCAAAGATGAAATGATGTACAAGAGGTCAGAATTCAAGGAGTGCCGATATTGCACAGGGACGTATTGAATCATAGAATCTCTACTGTATCAAAAGAGACCATTCATTCTATTGAGTGTGCACTGACACTCTAAACAGTATCCCACTCAAAGCCAACATTCCCCGCCGCCCCCCGCCCCCCCCCCCCCCCCCACTCCTCCCCAAACTATCCTCCTAACCCTGCATTTACTATGACTAAACCATTTAGTCCACATATCCCTAGACATTGTGGAGTAATTTAGCACGGTCAATCCACCTAACCTGCACATCTTTGGACTGAGGGATGAGTGTGGGAGCACATAATGGAGACCCACACCGACATGGGAAGAAAGTGCAAGCTCCACACAGTCACCCAAAACTGGAATCTAACATGAGTCCCTGGTGCTGTGAAGCAGCAGTGCTGACCACTGTGTCACCATGCACCCTAAAGGAGGTCACAAAGATAGCAAGCAATCAAATGCATGGAACGATTTGAAAATAAAATGAGATTTTAAAATATTCATTACGAATTCATCAGGTAATCTGATCTTTGTTTAATAACATGACCATACGCAAGACAAGTATGTACAATACAAATTGCATTTTCCAGAGGAACCTCGATTATCCGGCATTCGATTATCTGAATATCAGATTATCTAGCAAGATCGCAATGTCCCGATGCTTTGCTAAACTATGTTATCTGGCATTCGAATAACCGAACAAAATACTCCCCATCTGTGCCCTTTGGATAATTGAGGTTCCTCTGTATTCTATCCCAGGGTATTTTCCTTGTCAGAATAATTGTTAATGAAACATAAATATGTACTTTTAAAGGTAAGTTGGAGACACCATCATTCTGTGATTTAAATTCTGTGTCGTTACCATGTGTCATTGTCAGTTCAATTTCAACAGATTTCTGTTACCAGTCTTCTTTTACTGATAGTGCTTTAGCCACATTTTTCATACCTGTGCACAATATCATGTTTTACAAGTCACACCAATCAGTCACAGGTCTTCACAGTTTCCCACTATACAGACAATTTGCTGATAAAAATCACTACAAACTGCAGTTTTTGCAGTCACTGCAAAGAAAGATTTATTTTACAAATCTTATAACAAACATTTCCCTTGACTTCTGACTTGCTGAAAGTAGTACTTCAACAAAGATAATCCATTGCTATTTACTGGTTTACTGAGTTGCAGGTTCAAATAACTACTCTGGCATTTATATACATAGGCCTCATGCATGAAATACATGTTGGCATCAAAATTCAGCAGGTAATAGGGAAGGCAAATGGAATGTCAGCCTTTATTTTAAACAGAATATGGTATAAAAGTAATAAGATTTTGCAAAATCTATACAAAGCATTAGTCAGACATCGGTTTGAATACTGCAAATAGCCTCTTAACTGAGGAAAGAAATACTGTAGTTGGAGGCAGTTTAGACAAGTTTGGAGAAGATTTGTTAGACAATATTCACTAAATTGATACTAGGTATGGAGGGACAAAAACAGAAATTGCTGGGAAAGCTCAGCACTCTGAGGAGTTCTGATTCTGAGGTCACTCGACCCAAAACATTAACTCTGATTTCTCCCCACAGGTGCTGCCTGACCTGCTCGTGTTTTCCAGAAGTTTTGATTTTTTTTCTGATTGACAGCATATGCAGTTCTTTCAGATTTTACCAAGTCTGGAGGGACTGTCTTTTGAGGAGAGGTCAAGTCAGTTGGACATGCACTCATTGGAATATGAAAGAATGAGAGACAGCTTTATTAAAAGATATAATCATCTTAGAGGACTTGACAAGGGTAGATTCAGAAAGTGTACTCCCTTGTTGTGGGAGAGTATATCACCAGAGAGCATAATCTCAGAGATGAGAATGCATCTTTTCTGGAGTTGTGAATCTCTGGAAATCTTTACTGCGTGGGCATTTGAGGCTAGGTCGTTGATGATTGTTGGGCTGGTATTTGGCTAGATTGAATTTGTCCTGTTTTGTGTTAACAGGACCTGCCTGGGCAAATTCTCACATTGTCAGGTAGATGCGCTACATTGTAGCTGTATTGGGACAGCTTGGCTAAGAATGCAGCAAGTTCTAGAGCACAAGTCTTTAGTTCTAATGCAGAGACATTGTCAGAGAACTGGAATAATTGCATAGAGGCTGGCATCCTGTCACCAAGTCACCCTTTATTTACTTGTACACAGTACACTGGCTGTGCCCAGCAAGTCAGCTCAGAGTCAGTCCCATGAACTGAGAAGATTCTAGATAGCCTGGTTATGTTTTTTTAAGCAACAGTTGAAATAAGGCTTAACACAGCCAAATAAGAATGGACAACACAGTACAACAGTTTCTTTCTCCCCACAGTACACTAGCTGTGGCTGGCCTGTCAGATTGGGGTCAGTCCC
Organism: Hemiscyllium ocellatum; assembly: GCF_020745735.1. NCBI lineage: Eukaryota > Metazoa > Chordata > Chondrichthyes > Orectolobiformes > Hemiscylliidae > Hemiscyllium > Hemiscyllium ocellatum. The sequence continues at coordinate 94,025,573 of NC_083403.1, forward strand.
CTGAACTGATGAGATTCTAATTTCCTGGTTATGTGCTTTTTCCTTCTTTTCCCTTTCTTTTCAAACTTCCCCCACACAGCTGCCATACAACTGCAGTGCTCATATTCCTCAGCAGCCATGTGTGTATGTGTGCAGGTGCAAGATACAATGAAAAAAAAATGAAAATAACTTTATTAACATTCCACTACCAGAAAAGACATTCGTGTAGCAATGAACCAGTGACAAGCAGAGTCCACAGTGAGCAAAACAGGAAAAAAGGTAAAGGGAAGGATAGAGACTAAATCAAAATAGAACTGAAGGGGGAAATAAAGCAGTCTATTCCCCACGGTGCCCACCTCTTCCTAAAGAGGCCAAGAATATTGGTGGACACCATGTGCTTCTTCTCTAGGGACACCCCGGCCCGAACGTAAACATGGAAGAGGGGCAGGCAATCGGCCATAACAATCCCCTCCATGTCCTGCTGCCTGGACCTGTTTATGGCCAGCCTGGCCAGGCCCAGGAGCAGACCCACGAGGAGATCCTCTGACCTGCCCTCTCCCCTCCACACCTGATGCCCATGATCAAGTGGCCAGTGACAAGCAGTGCCCTTCACATCAAAGGGCAATACTGTGCGATCAAACAGTGAAGGGGAGGGCAGGGATTAAATCAAAATAGAGTTGGAAGGGGAAATAATACACTCCCCTCCCTGCGGTGCCCACCTCTCCCTCAACAGCTCCAGGGTGTTGGTGAACACATTGTGCTCCTTCTTCAAGGACACCCGGGCTCTAATGTAACCGCGGAAGAGGGGCAGGCAGTCGACCCTAACGACCCCCTCCATGACTGGACCTGTTTATGGCCAGTTTGGCCAGACCCAGGAGCAGACCCACGAGGAGGTCTTCAGACCTGCCCTCCCTCCTCCGTACCAGGTGCCCGAAGATCAGGAGCGTGGGACTGAAGTGCAACCAAAAGCAGAGGAGGAGGTTTATAAGAAAATCAAAAAGGGAGTGCAAACGCCCACACCCAATATACACATGGTCCATGGACTCCACAGTGCCACAGAACAAGCAGTTGGGCTGGGAGTCCGTGAACCACCGCAACCCTGTGGTTGCAGGATACCGCTGAGTGCAGCACCCTCCACTCCAGATCCCTGAGAGAAAGGGGAGGACTCCCGCGTAGAGAGCCCTCCACTGGGGATTCCCACCGCCCGGTGGCAAATGGGCACGCCAAAGCGTGTCCGGACGGTGGATGAGGGAAAAGAGGTGGACGGTGTGCAGCAGCAGTCAATACAGGGCCCGCCTTTTTACATCCTTAAAAGGGACAAAACTACCTCCCATTTATATTGATCAGCCAGGGCTTTCCTCATTGGTCTAGTTAACAACCCCAATCAAGGATCTCATAGTCAATAAAATCCACCTAGTTCCAATCACTATATCCCTCCACCCCTCCAATAAGGCTGGGGGTGTAGGTCTAGATTTTCTCTCGTGGCTTTTCCTCCAATGATTTTGCCTCAGGTCCAGTTCCTCTGACTCAGATTTTGACACTACAGTGCGTACTGGACTGAAGCATGTCTCTTGCATCAGTGGTGTCTTGGGAGAATTTCTTTCTCTTTTTCCAGTGGTAATGATATCAAAGCTGCATCCATCTTGGACTCTGAGGTTTCCTCAACACTAGATGGAGGGAGAGAACCAATAGGTCTTCTGACTGTTCTGAAGGGCCACGTATGTTTTGCTCCTGTTCCGTTTGTGAGGTAACAGCTTTCAGGCGATCTATGTGGATGTTCAGGACTACATCAGCTACTTGAACTCTGTATCTCACAGGACCTGACCTTGTGTCAACCTCGCCTTGCACCCATACAAGGGCATCTCCATGGTTCCACCACCAGACTTCATCCCCCGAATCAAATTATCTTTCTTGCTTAAGGAGGCATATGGCCAGCATTGGTGTTCATGCTGCTGTTTTACCCAACCCACCATGCCTGGAAATATCAGGTTTTACCTGGTGCGGAGTCTTCTGTCCAGTAACTCTGTTGGAGCTATCTCTGTTGTTGCATGCAGGCTGATCCTGTCATTGAACAGGAACAGGGACAGTGTGGCCTCAAGTGGTGCTGGAAGCTGTTTCTTTTAAGCATGTCCTCAATGTTTGGATCGTTCTTTCCGCTAGACCATTTGACGATGGACGGTACGGAGCTGTCTTCATGTCAAAAATGCCATTTGAATTTAGGAAATATTCAAATTCCCTGCTCATAAATGAAGTCCCATATCTGTGACCAATACTTCTGGGAATCTATGCATCATAAGTGATGCTCACAGCTCCTCAATAGTCATCCCTGAGTTTACCAAACAAATGTTATGCACGTCCAACCACTTTGAATGGGTGTCTACAATGAATATGAACATTGAGCCCATGAAAAGACCAGGAAAGTCGACATTACCTGAGTCCAGGGTTTAACTGGCCATTCCCATGAGTGTGGGGATGGTGGCAATTTTTGTCCTTGTTGACACTCTGGGACCCAGGTTCGATTCCAGCCTCGGGTGACTGTGTGGAGTTTGAACATTCTCCCCATGTCTGCATGGGTTTCCTCCAGGTGCTCCAGTTTCCTCCCACAGTCCAAAGGTGTGCAGTTCAGGTGAATTGGCCAAGCTAAATTGCCCATAGTGTTAGGTGCGTTAGTGAGAGGGAAACGGGACTGGGTGGTTTATTCTTCGGAGGGTTGGCGTGGACTTGTTGGGCCAAAAGGCCCATTTCCATGCTGTAGGTAGATCTAATAACAGTGGAACCTGGGGCCCAGGCAGCAGCCAGAATAGCAGCAGTAGTGGGGGGTGATGGTAGTGGTTGCAAGTGCAGCTGAACACAGCCCAAAGAAACAAGACAAAAACAAAAACAGTAGGGAATATCTCCAGTCAAAATAAAATTTTCCCCATACCAAGCTCCCTCTGCTCATCCACGCTACCAAGTATCCGACCATTAGCCCATCTTCTTGTTACTCTTACCAAAGTGAATCACTTCACACTTACCTACATTGAACTCCATTTGCCACCTTTCTGCCCAGCTCTGCAGCTTATCTATATCCCGCTGTAACCTGCCACATCCTTCCTCACTGTCAACAACTCCACCGACTTTCGTATCATCCGCAAACTTGCTCATCCAACCTTCTAGCCCTTCCTGTCATTTAAAAAAATGACAAACAGCAATGGTCCCAAATCAGATCCTTGCGGAACACCGCTAGTAACTGCACTCCAAGATGAAACTTTACCATCAATTACTACCCTCTGTCTTCTTCCAGCCAGCCAATTCCTAATCCAAACCTCTAACGCAGCCTCAATGCCATACCTCCGTATTTTTTGCAGTAGCCTACCATGGGGAACCTTATCAAACGCCTTACTAAAATCCATATACACCACATCTACCGCTTTACCCTCGTCCACCTCCTTAGTCACCTTCTCAAAGAATTCCACAAGGTTTGTGAGGCACGACGTGCCCTTCACAAAACCATGCTGACTATCCTTGATCACATTATTCCTATCCAGATGTTCATAAATCCTATCCCTTACAATTCTCTCTAAGTCTCTGGCCCCTACTGAAGTGAGACTCACCAGCCTATAGTTACTAGGGTTATCCCTACTCCCCTTCATGAACAAGGGAACCACATTTGCTATCCTCCAGTCATCTGGCACTATTCCTATAGACAATGAGGACATAAAAATCAAGGCCAATGGCTCTGCACTCTCCTCCCTTGCTTCCCAGAAAATCCTAGGATAAATGCCATCAGGCCCAGGGGACTTATCTATTTTCACCCTTTCCAGAATTTCCAACACCTCTTCCCTACATACCTCAAAGCCATCCATTCTAATTAATTGTGACTCAATATTCACATCGGCAACAACGTCCTGTTCCTAAGTGAATTCAGTGTCTCTCCAATCCCTTCAGCCTCCACGCACAACATCCCACTACTATCCTTGACTGGACCTATTCCTACCCAATCATTCTTTTATTCCTGACATACATAACATGAGTTACAAACAGCCAGTTTCAGCCTGAGACTGAAACCAGCAGAGAATATGGTGTCAGTGACAAGGGTATGAAGTAAATTGGGAATGCGAGATGAAAATGGTGCAGTGGTGATATTTCTGGACTAGTAATCTAGTGGCTGAGGCTAATAGTCTGGGGATATGGGTTCAGGTCACATCCTGGCAGCTGGTGACATTAAGTAATAAATCAATTAATAAATTTGGAACATTCTCAGTAATGGTGGCAATCATTGATCTTTGTAAAACCAACACAGCACACAAATCTCATCTAAGTCTGCTGTCATGACCTAGCATTGCCTCCAAGTCCAGATCAGCAGCAATGTGATTAATTCTCAATTGCCCGGCAATTTGGAGATTGACAACAGCCTCACTCAGTGAAAGAAATGAAAAGACTGAACTCGGTGCTTCTGACCCTTCCATATTTCATTGAAGACTTAGATAAGTGACAGCACAGAGACAGCCTGGCATGATTGGGCGTTGAAACTCAATTGCCAAATCCTCTGTGGGGTCTCCTGAACTGGGACATGAATTTCCACCTCCACACCTCATCTCAAGGGGACTGAGATGAGCTCACCTGATGAATGAATCTGAAATTGGGAATCTGGAAAAAGGGCAACTGACATGGAATAAGGGGCAATGGAATGGAGCTGTAGGTGGAACAATTGTTGACCAGCGATTGTCCAAAGTTGGGATCTAGAAATTAGGGTGTGGGGATGGAGTGCAAAAGGATGGCAAGTTGAGAGAGGAAGACAGGTTTGGGGTGAGAGGAACACTGGGAAGTGTGGGTCAAGATTAGGCTGGGCGTGGGGGGCAAAGACAAAAGTTGAAATCTTGCACAAAATGAGTTCCACATTCATCTATATAGCAAAGGAGTCTATACTTTTAACAAAATTCTGACTGATATTATACAGTGTTTCAGAAATACCAATTTATTTTTTTTCAAAGTAGCCTCTTCTCTTCTTTTGCAAGGAGCTATTGGTAGGCAGTCTACAAAATAATAAATTTGGAGGATTTTTGCTCTCACCCACTTGTGCACAAACTTGCAGAGTGGATAAACAAATCATGATAGAATCCATTATTGGCCATCTCCATTGAAATTAAGTTAAAACAAAAAGATCATATCCTATACATAGTTGGAATGCTCTCATTGTAAAATGAGAATTCATTCTTTCCATAACTTCTACATGGACACATTAATATGCAATTTGTTCAGCAATAATTGTAGTTAATAGAAAAATCTGTAGACTCTTTATTTTTAAAGTATGAATAATATGAAAATTTCTCTCTCAAGCAAAATAATGATCACACTATTTTCAAGTGCAGTGCAAGTATCTAAGCAGGACAATTTGAAAAGTAATGTAATGGCCTCAAGCACTGCAGTGTGACACTCATTCTGAAGCAGCTGGGATTATATTGTTGAACAAAGCATACATTGCCCTTTTACACAATGGAGAGCAGATGGTCAAATTACTGGAGCTATTCATAGCTTCAACAACATTAAGAAATAAATAATTGCTGCTGCTTTGCAGTCTCAGAGGAGATGAATCTATGTCCCCATCTCTCCATTGGGTGCATTAGTAATGTGAGTCCAGCCTTAAGGGGAGCTACCTGGAGATAGTGTGGGAAGGATGTTTCCCAAAGGGGGAGCAACATAAGAAAATACTCAGATGGTGATTCAACCTGGGCCCCTAACCTGATGTCCAAGGACCAATTACATAGAATGAACAATATAGATTCAGACCATTTGACCAGATTGGTTTCTGCCAGTGGCGATATTACTTCTCAATTCTATTCATCAAACCTTATCAGCATGTTCTTCTTTTCCCTTTGTCCCTCATGCCTTTAAGCAACTTCCACTTAAATATATCATTGTTATTCACTTCAGTTATCCTATGCGGTAGCCAAATTCCATATTATAAAAACTTCTTAGGTTGCTAACCTTTTATGTCTAGTCTGATGTAGGTGACAATATTTTTGACAATGTTATAAGTCTTAATGCCTGTTGAGCAACCTCACTGACACTAAAATTTAATTTTCCAAGTGTGGAGTCACATTCCATCAAATTTTATTTATTTTTAATGATTCCAAAAATTAGAGGTCTATATTTAACAACAAACATTATTTTTCCTAATTCTTTTAAATCCCTCTCTTATTCCTACACTTCTTTCCCAATCTTTATTTTGCCTTCTGGACATGATTCAAATATAGGTTGTTCTGTTATAACACGCATTTCGTCAATGCAAATTCATTGTAATGTGATTGATGAATTGAGGTTCCTGTTTCTACAGTGCGGACTTTTAAAACGTGTTTTGCCTGCATCAACACTTCAAGCATTGTTTCTAATATGCGACATTTCTATAACACGGTGTTGCACAAGTATGCAACCATCGTGTTATAGAAGGGTTAACTGTACTCAGATAGACTCTGTTTGGTTCATATTCTGCATAATTCAGTGAGGTTCTTTCAAACTGATTAGCTGAAGAGACAAGCAGGCTCACATAGGTACCAGATCACCCATAGAGGAACACTCTGAATATTTCACTGAAGAGTTCTGATATTAGTTTTGAATCCTGGGAGAAATTCAGGTCGCTGCACCAGGCATTACTAAATAAAAATACAGAACAGTCTCCTTTGAAAGCAAGTGTGCAATTGGAAGCAGAAAGAAAATGCAGACAGGGGAAATTGAAAGTCAGCAAGTGTTCAAACCTCAAATATCTTTTATTATATTAGCAGCTATCTGGGTGTAGATAGATCTTGATAATCACTTATGTGTGTACTGAAAGCCTACTAAGGGCATAGATGAAGAACATGGTCACCTGCACCTTGGAATGTGGGCAAGAAGAAAGGACACAGTTCAGTGGATTTCAAATCACATCAATTCCTAGGGCAAATCTGTATGAAAAGTTTCTGGGCAAATTCAAGTGCACTCAACAGTTAGCATCACCCATGACTGCAAAATCAATGCTAAGAAATTACTGAGTTAAAAATTACACAACACCAGGTTATAGTCCAACAGGTTTAATTGGAAGACTAGCTTTCGGAGCGCTTCATGACAACCACCTGATGAAGGCGCAGCACACCGAAAGCTAGTGCTTTCAATTAAACCTGTTGGACTATAACCTGGTGTTGTGTGATATTTAACTTTGTACACCCTAGTCAAACACCAGCAACTCCAAATCAAGAAATTACTGGAACAACTATACTTTATTCGGTATTGAAAATCAGCCTTTATAATTTTTAATTGTTCACCTTAGCATATTCTTGCTCAGTATTCACTAGTTTTATGTGGACTCCATTAAATAGATTGATTATGTCAATGTGAAACTAATGCTTCTTATAATTTCCATTGTTGTTTGAGACTAACTAATTTTGAATGCACTCCCTAGTAGTCTTATAATCCTGCTTGCACCTACATCATCTATGTTTTGTAGCAAGATAAAGGCTTGAGCCAGGATCCCAGTTATGTTTCAAGACATGACAAAAAGAATGTGAAGAAAAGAATTATCTTTAACTATGGGATCTTGAAGGCTTTGTGCAATCAAAAATTAAAGACTTGAGAAAACAGGGAGTTAAGTTGTCAAGGAACTAGTGTTAATGCTGTGTCCCCCAAAGACTATAAATAATCAATTTGTTACAATCTTGTCAATTGAGAACAGCTCACACCCACTGAGTTGGAAGGTTTTGATTTCCTTTCTGGCTGTGAGCAAGAGATGTAAAATGCAAAACACAGACAGTCAGAGAGCTTTCTTGAATCAGAATGCTGAGGAGCACTGAAGTGGCAATGATTATGAGGAAGCCCAGTCAGAAACATTTAAAGAAGCAAGATGACCCACTGAGATGGGAAATATATAACATTCTTTCTTCTTGGTTAACTCACTAATATATCTGTGCAAATTTAGTTAAATATGGAGTTAATTCATAACCAACACCCTATGTGTTCACCATACTGTGAAATAAACCAATGTTCTATGAGCCATGTAAATACAATGGCTACAAGAGCAGGTCAGAGGCTAGGAATACTGTAGTGTGTAACTTACTTCCTCACTCTCCAATGCCTGCCTACCATCTATAAAGCACAAGTCAGGAGTGTGCTCGAAAACTCCCCACTTGCCTGGATCAGTGCAGCTTCAACATCATTGAGGACAAAACAGTCCACTTGATTGGCATCACATCCATAAACATCCATTCCCTCCATCACTGCTGCCTAATAGCAGCAATTTTGCCATTTACGCTGCCTAAATTCACCATAGCTTCTTGAACACCACCTTGCAAACTCCCGAGCACTACCATCTGGAAGGATAAGGACAGTACATACATGGGAACACTACTACCTGCAAGTTCTCATCCAAGTCACTCACCATCTTGACTTGGAAATATATCGCCATTCTTTCAGTGTCCTAGATCAAAATCCTGGAACTGTCTCCCTAATGGTATTGGGGTCTACTTACACCAAATTGATTGCAGCAGTTAGTGAAGGCAGCTCAGTGCTACATTTTCAAAGTAGCTAGCTACAAGCAATAAAAGTTTTTTTCCAAAACGTCGATTTTCCTACTCCTCGGATGCTGCCTAACCCGCTGTGCTTTAATCTAGACTACAAGCAATAAATGCCAAGCTTGGGCAGCACGGTGGCACAGTGGTTAGCACTGCTGCCTCACAGCGCCTGAGACCTGGGTTCAATTCCCGACTCAGGCGACTGACTGTGTGGAGTTTGCACATTCTCCCCGTGTCTGCGTGGGTTTCCTCCAGGTGCTCCGGTTTCCTCCCACAGTCCAAAGATGTGCGGGTCAGGTGATTTGGCCATGCTAAATTGTCCATAGTGTTAGGTAAGGGGTAAATGTAGGGGTATGGGTGGGTTGCGCTTCAGCGGGTCGGTGTGGACTTGTTGGGCCGAAGGGCCTGTTTCCACACTGTAAGTAATCTAATCTAATCTAAATGCTGGCTCATCCAGGGGCAACAGCATCCCATGAGTGAATAAAATAAAATTAGATGGCAGATATTGCATAATTGCAAGTTGGTCTTGTTGATTGAATTGTCTAATTGAATGTCTACTCAGACTGATTTCAGATGAATTGAAGAGACACCCTTGAGGAAATTAAATCCCAGATATCAAATCACAAGGGCACACTATAACTATGTTCCTGGCCATTGTTGTCATAGAAGTAGATGCAGGGCAGTTTAGACGTCTGAAGTTCAGATCTCTTCGAGGACTGTGCCTTGAAGGGTATCCATGGCAGGTCTGAATTTGTAACTGTATCTCTCCACCTCATTTTCACAAGTGAAGATATATTCAGTTTACGGATTTATCGTTCAGAGTTAGTGCTCAAGGTCTTGCATTGTCACACTTGTCAATCTTCCCTGAACTGACCATAATTCATCAATGTCATCTTGAAAGTGTCTGTCTGAAACTGCATGTGTTATTCTAAATGCATTTTTAGTAACTTAGGATGAAATGTCCTTGACATGCACTCCATTACTTGATTAGTCCTGTTGAAACCAGCTTCACATTTATATGATGTGTTTCCTACTCAACCTTTGGCAAAGAGGTAGATTTTAAGTTTCTTAAAGGAGGATTGCAAATGAGACAGAGATTTTGGAGGTAATTTCAGAGCTTAGAACCCAGTCTGTTGAAAGCATCATCACCACTGAAAGGCCGAATAAAATTGGCAATGCTCAAGAGGGCAGAATTAGCAGAGTGTACATTCCTTGGAGCTTTGTTGCACCAGATGGGAGAAAGGATGAGACCAGGCCATTGAGGAATTTGAAAGCAAAAAAAGAATTTTAAATCGAGGAATTACCAGACTGGGAACCTCCCTTCAATGAAGGGAATGTTAATGGGTGAATGGGGCTTGGAGTTGGGTATCAGAGTTTTGCCAATGTTTATGACAGGTGGGCACCCAAACTATCAAGGATTCCTAGACAGCAGAGATAAGAATGAAGTGGCACTTGTCCTCACCTGGGTCATACAAAGTAATTGCTTCTATGCTCTCTGACAGTATAAACTCACTGCAAAGAATCATTCAATGCCACTTCAGCGTAGCATTCAGATCACATCTGAGAAATTTCAACCATGAAAAATTCATTAGACTCTGCCTTTTGGCTTTGTGAGATTTCTTACTCATCCCCAAATTACATTGTTCCACCACTGGCAGCCATAACCTCAATTGCATGGACCCAAAACTCTAATGCCCTCCCTAAATCTCTTCTGTCTCATTCTCAAATTCACTTCTTAAGGCCTATCACTTTAAAGAAGGTCGAGGTCAACAGTCTCCATGTATTTTTAGGTGGCTTAAGTGTCAGTTGTTCAATGTTTTATTGGAAAACCTTAACACATCTGGAATGTTAAAGGCACTCTCTAAATGAAAATTATTCTTGTATCTGTTCACTATGTTGCAAACAGCAACACAGGAATGGTAGGAAGCCATTTTGCTCTTCAGGTCTATTCTAACGTTCATTGAAATCTTGGCCGATTTGTGACTTAACTCCATATTACCACCTCTGCCTAATAATCCTTCCTAACTTTGGTTAACATAAGTCAATTCATTTCTGATTTAACTTTAATAATTGATCATTGGCTTAGTATGCCATTTTTTACCTCGTGATCTAGGTTGCTAAATAAACACAGAGAGTAGTTGAGGCCCCAACACAAGAAAGCACCTTAAATCCTACCAATTTGAGTATCTGCCCATTATTGCTATCCTCAATTATCATTAAGGTTAGTTACAGACTTATTTCAGGAATTCTGCATGAGATTCCAAATAACACAAAACAGTTCAATATTTAAACAATAACATAACCAAATTAAAATACATTTCAGTTGAAATTATTGAAAAAATGATTCATGGAACAAAAGCAGAGATTAAAGTATAATCTAATTCTCAAAAAGGATGCATGCAATAACTGGTCAAACCTCCTTTGACACCAACTTTCAAATTTGCAGTCTCAACCACCTGGAAGGAAAAGGGCAGCAGTGACATGGAAATACCATCGCCTGTTGGTTCACCTCCAAGCCATTCACCATCCTGAGTTGGAGATATGTCACCATTCCTTCACTATTGCTGGGCCAAAATACTGGAATTCCACCCTAAGGATATTGTGGGTCTACCTAAATGACATGGACCGAAGTGGTTCAAGATAGCAGCTCACCACTTCCATTTCAAACTTAACTAGGGATGGGCAACTAATCTGGCTCAACCAATAGCACCTATTCTGTGAATAAAAAAATAGAGTGAAAGGGAAAATTTTTCCTATATATTACAAAATGTCTGATCTACTTTAAACTGTAACGTAAGAGAATTAGTTATGATCAGTCAATCTCCCCTGCCATTGGGAAGGAATAATGAAGGAATTAGATGCTGAATAGGTCACAGCAAGGCAAGTACTTCAATTGGATGAAGAAGTGGAAGCGGTATCAGGGAAAGATGATATATGAGGCCGACTAGGAACAGGAGCATTGAATGGGGCAAGAATTGGAGATTTTCCTGGGGTGGGTCCAAGTGCAGTGTTCAAAGCATCTCAAGACTCAGTGTGAATTAAGGATGCTCTAAGACTGGGACAGATGTTGTTCAGAATAACAGAGCTGATTCTTTCCAGTAGAAAGTTTGTTTTTACTGTGATTGCTTTAGATAAGGTTCCTGCTTTATCCCCTTCTGTTTCTCTTCATACCATCAAAATCTATAAGATATTTACTTAATCAACCAATATTTCACAGGCAGGGACACAAAGAACAGGGCTGATTCCTGAATTTCCAGGAATGGCGAAACTTCCAATTGAGAAATAAATAAAAATCCGAGAGAATTTTACGACTCTTTGTTCCTTGCATGCCAGAATTTGATGCTAATTGTTGTCTAGCAAATGCACTGTGTACTGAACTGTGGTCCAGTCAATGAAGTGCTGACTTAAATAGCATTGCAACCCCATCCCCATTCTTTTTCACTGTTTTAGCTGACTGAACCTCTATTCTGACTAACTTCAGGATTCGGCAAGGAAAAAGTGAAAGATCTCACGTCAAGAATAGAGGTGCTGTTAGTGTGATTTTAAACTCTGTAAAATTATTCTATACAAAGAGACCATAAGGCATGAGAACAGAAGGAGGCCATTCAGTCTATGGAGTCGAATGGATTCCAGCAATCAATGAGATCATGGTTGATCTGATAATCCTCAACTCTACTTTTCTGTCATTTTCCTGTAATCCTTTATTCCATTACTGATTAAAAATCAGTCTATCTCAGCTTCAAATACAATTACTCAGCCTCAATACCCTTCCATAGGAAGGGATTACATAGATTTGCTGCCCTCTAAGAAAATAAATTTCACTTCATCTCTGTCTTAAACATGTGACCCCTTACTCCTTTATGTTGCCTGGTCCTAGTCTGTCCCAAAGGGAAACAACCTCACTGCATCTGCCTCTGTCAAATCCTTTAAGAATTTTGTACGTTTCAATAATGTCACACGGTCAATAAGGTCATTCTCATATATTCTGATGCGATCAAGCCAAATCTACTCAACCTCTCCTCATAAGACAATCACTCCATACATGGTAACAGCCTGATGATCCTTCTCTGGATTGCCTCCAATGCCAGTATATCTTTCCTTAGATAGGAGGACCTAAAATGTGCATAGTAATCCATCTATAGTCGAACTAGTACCTTGTTTAGTTTTAGCAAGTCCTCCCCATTGTTATACTCTGTTCCCTTTGAAATAAAAGCCTTCCTTGTCTTCCTTATTACCTGCTGAACTTGGATTCTAATATTTTGTGATACATGCACTAAGACTCACAAATCTCTCAGTGATGCAGTGTTATGCAGCATTTCCCTATTAACATAATAGATAGCTCTTCTATTCTTCTCAGTTAGAGACAAAAAAACCCTGCAAGTGCTGGAATCCAAAGCAGACAGGCAGGATGCTAGAAGAACACTAATTCTTCAGGACTGGTGGTAGGTGTCAGTGGAGGTGCAGATAAAGGGCTTGGTGGGGACAGGATGGTGAAGTGGGGATAGGTGAAGAAGTGTCCTGAAGCAGGGTCATACTCAAAATGTTGACTTCTCCATTTCCTGATGCTGCCTGGCTTGCTGTGTCCTTCCAGCCCCCTGCATGTCCACTTTTATTCTTCTTGCCAAAATTCGCAATTCCACATTTCCCAGTTTATATTCCATCTATTAACTTTTTGCCCAGTTGCTTAACCTGTCTATATCCCTCTGCAAAATCTTACGGTAAGGTTCATTACTTTGTTGACAACATGTGATTCTTTTTTTGTTACCCTAATAACTTCAGACTACTAGCAAAACCAAATGAAAGCCAAAAGGATGTTTCTCCCCTTTAATAATCATATAATTAATTTTCAATTCTCAAATTGTTGGATTTCATGGCATCAATTTATTGTAGGATGCCTGCCTTCTTCAGTGGCCATTTTCTGCCATTTTATGAATGACATGAATGTTAATTAAGTACAAGTTAAGAGTGTGGTGCTGGAAAAGCACAGCATGTCAGGCAGCATCTGAGGAGCAGGAGAATTGACATTCCAAGCAAAAGCCCTTTATCAGGAATGACCCGATTCCCAATGAAGAGCTTATGCCTGAAATGTTGATTCTCCTGCTCCTCGGATGCTTCATGACCTGCTGTGCTTTTCCAGCACCACACTCTTGACTCTGGTCTCCAGCAACTGCAGCCCTCACTTTCTCTTAATTAAATACAAGTCTGGAACACACTTTGTGCATGTGATCAACTGTGCAAAACCCAAGCATGAGTGGGACTAAAATACCTGAGCCTTGGGGAGAGTCAATTGCCTTGGTTCAGGGACCCAAACCTATGACTCAACTTGACAGTCCAAACCTGCTATGTTTTGTTGCATCTGCCCATGAAAGTGAACTGGATGACAGCAAACCTTTCCAGATTTAGGACCAATATTCTAAACCTACCTTATTGTAATTAGTTCTGAAACACGTACACTAAATGCAATCACTGCTATTCTGAGGACCTAATTTGATTAGATTGTAACCACAGGGAAGATGTTAATTCCATATTTAATAAAAGAATTATACCGACAGAGTGAGAAGAGTTTTAACAAATGCCAGGCCAGCCTTGAGGCAGACAGGACTGAGATGTAGAGACAAGTAAAAGTCAAAAATGCCTAAGTTACGGCTTGATTTTCTTTGAACCCACCCACCATTTGCACAGTAGGTTGGGGACTCCCCACTAAGGTAGGTGGGAGCCTGAAGAAGTTGATGCAAATCAACTTAGGGAGGCAGTGGTTTGTGGTAACATCATTGGACTACCAATCCAGGATCTCAATTAATGTTCTAGGGACATGAGTTCAAATCCCACGATAGCAGATGATAAAGTTTGAATTTAATAAAAGCTTAAAATAAAAAGCTGATCTACTGGCAACCATGTGGCCACTTTCAATTGTGGTTAAAAACATATCCAGTTCACTCATGTCTTTTAGGGTAGGAAATCTGCCATTCTTACCTGGGCTGACCTGTGTGTAACTCCAAACCCACAAGACTACACTTCAGAAAGGATGTGATGGCTTTAGGGTGTTTGCATAAAAGATTCACAAGTATGCTTCAAAGGATGAATCCAACTGCCCTGTAATTCAGGACCTTCATTGACTTTCAGAGATCATTGCTGTTAGACACTTGCTGTTGTTGTTTGTAGAAGGCTATGCTTGCAGCAACATTGACATTAATTGCCAATTGTTCAAATTGGAGATCATCTGTCAAGCTGAACATTCTATTGGTCACAATGTTTTCATGATGAGGTGGAGAAAGAATGAAAAAGAAATAAATCCTGCTCTCCAGCCCCCACTATCCTGTGGGACATTGGGTCCAATACTCTCTTTTCTTTTCTTAGTGCAGGCTCGGAATCCATGACTGGCATTGACTTCTGCAACCAGAAGTCAATGCATTGGCAAACCAATCAGTGAGTGCAGGACTCTTGGAGCAGATGTGTGGCCTTGCAGTTCGGAAGGAATATTGGCCCTATCATATGTGCCTAAAGATCTGCAAGTAGAGAGTCAAATAAATGAAGATCCACAGTGAAAACCAATGTCTCCTCACATTGAAGGGACAGCTGAAAATGTTGAACATCCCTTACCCAACAAAAGTCTAACAATTTCAATTCTGAAATCTTCAACTGAAATCCCAGACCGTTCTCAAGAGCTTTTGTGTGTGATGGGGAAAGCTGATGAGGGATTCCAACTTTCCTTTGAGTGAACAAATGCTTACTATGCCCCATCTTATGGAAACTAACTGGAACTCAGGGTCAATTTTATGGACAGAATGTAGGTGTTTTGCAAAGTGGTCAACCAGACTGTATTTCACCTCCCCACTGTCAAGCAGGCTACACTGTGAACAGTGAATACAATAAACCAGCTTGAATGAAGTACAGATAAATTACTTCTTCCTCTGGAAGTTGTATCTAGAACCTTTGATGGTGGGGAGGGAAGATGTAAATGGGTAGGTATTATACCTTCTAAGATTGCATGGGAAGGTATCGTGCCTGTGTGAGATGTTGGAAATGGAGGAGGAGTGGCTTGAGTGTTCTGGAGGGAATAGTCCCTGTGGAATACTGACAATGAACAAGGCTTACCTACCATTTCATCTCTCTCTCTCTCTCTCTCTCTCTCTCTCTCTCTGGGCTCCATCTCTCAATTCGCTCACCTCTCCAATTCCCCCACTGCTTTCCCCAATTTTGTCTTCAGCATACCTTTCCTAAATGCTGACATTCTGATAAAGAGTCTCAAGGTGCAAAATGTTAACATTACTTTCTTTCCACCGATACTGCTAGACCTGCTGAGTTCCACCATTACATTCAGCTTGTCCAGTGCCTCTGCTAATACTTTTGTGGGTTTAGACAAGTGCTGTAGACTAAATAATCAAAATGTTAAGAAAAAAGTCTGGGATAACCCCAGTGGGTGGAAAGAGGACAGTAAACAGGGAAAAATCAATCGACAATAAAAAGGGAGGAAAGGGAAATTTATATTTCTCCTACATATTATACAGATGTTTAACCAGCAGATGGGAGCCAAACCCAGGGGTCCTGAGGAACCCTGTGTCCCTTAAGGGCCATGAAGAATATGACTGGATTCTGGAATGTACCGAGAGAAATTAAGAACACTGACTACAATTGTATAGCTCCTCTCAGTCAATAAATGGCCTTAGTGTCCTGAAAACAAAATTGCAGGTTCACCTTAAACTGAAGGTCAGTGTGTCTACAGCACCACTTCTAAAAAGTGACAGTGTAATTTACTGACACTTCTGCAGGGCCAGCTGGTGGGTAGAAATTCTATTATTTCAAGTCAATGTCAGCCGAATTCAAAGATACCAATCTCATTTCGAATTGAGCTCATAGATTTAATCCTGACTCCAGAGGCTTGGCCATAAGATACAATACTGCCAGGGGCATTGTGGCAATGTTACTGGATTAGTAATCCAGAGGCCTAGATTAAAACCTGGAGATGAGAGTTTGAATCCCAGCATAACAGATGGTGGAATTTGACTTTAATAACATCATCTGGCACACTGACAACCCTGTAACTATCATCAATTGTTATTATTCTTCTTTGATTTACTAATGTCCTTTTTAAGGAAAAGAAATCTGCCATCGTTAAACAGTCTGGCCTATGTGTGCCTCTACACTCACAGCAATGTTGTTAACTCTTAACTGCCCTTTTAAATGTCCTACAGAGCCAACTACTTCAAGGGCAATGGGAGATGGCAACAAATGCTGTCCTTGCCAGTGATGCCTACATCTCATACAAGAAGAAAATAAACCTTTAACATAGTAAAGGGGGAGAGCTGCTAGAGCTGCTGGCGTTTGAATTAAACCTTTTCATTTCGATACAGAAAATCAAGGAATTTTAGTACATTTTCCTAGTCAACAATTATCCACCAAACCTATGTTTGACTATTATCTCATTGCTGTTTGTGGGAATTTGCTGTGCATAAACTGAACCCTGTTGTACTGCAGTTAGAAGCACTTAGTTGTGAAGCAATTTTGAACCTTGCCAGGTTGTAAAATGTGCCAGTGAAATGCAAATCCTTCTTACTGGTGCTGTGAGATTGCATCCCAAAAGGTTATCTGCCAGCAACAATTCAAAGATTACAATGAACTTCAGGAAATGTATCAAGCTGCTTTGAAACAAAACAGCTTTTTATTTATTACAGGCACGCAGTGCCACTCTGACGGGTGAGTCAGACATCACTTCACTGCCTCCAGTTCTATTTCATATTTTATGTTTCTAGCATGGAGGAAGTCTGAAACCAATCAATTGTCAGATAATCAATTGCCTGGATATTTACTTAGTCTATGCCAGTGAACTATGCAGACAGGATAATTGATTGCCTCTTTATTCCTTGATGGGGTGCAGCCGTCGCTGACAGGGTCAGCATTTCTTGTACATCTCCAGTTACCCTTCAACTGAATGGCTTGTCAAAGGGTTGTTGAAAGTCCTATGTCAGACTGGGTAAAAGCTACAGATTTCCTTCCCTGAAGGACTTGAGTGAATCAGATTGGTTTTACATGACTGTGAGATGGGCTTTCAATCCTGGACTTTAATTGGTTGCTGCGATGGGGTTTGAACCAATGTCCCCAGAGAATTAGCATGAGTTCTTGGAATACACAGTGACATTATCACTATTAGCCCTCAGAAACTAAACAATTGTCCATGTCTTTCATTGAAGGATCAGTGATCACACAGCTTAAGTAGGCTTCAGAAACAGGAGTTTAATGTGAAACAGGGTTATGCTGTTTGAATAGGGATATGTACAAGCTGATCATCATCTTCTAACAGCCTGACATTGACACTACCTATGTCAAGTGGTCGAAAGGCAATTAACATGGCAGCTGTTTCAAACAGCACAAAGGATGGCATTCATATAACAGTTTATCAGAAACTTAACATATATCCATGTGACTACAAGAACACATCAGAGACTAGGTATCCTACAACAGGTAACTCACCTCCTGATTCCTAAAAACTTTCCACCATATGGAAGGTGTGTAATGAAATTATTCCCCAATTTCCTGGATGAGTGTAAGACCAATAAAATTCAAAAGCTTGATGCCATTCATGACAAAGCATCCCATTTGATTTGATATCACATCCACAAACATCCATCCCCTCCACAGCCAATACTCAGTAGCAGTAGATTAGATTAGATTACTTACAGTGTGGAAACAGGCCCTTCAGCCCAACAAGTCCACACCGACCCGCCGAAGCGCAACCCACCCATACCCCTACATTTACCCCTTACCTAACACTACGGGCAATTTAGCATGGCCAATTCACCTGACCCGCACATCTTTGGACTGTGGGAGGAAACCGGAGCACCCGGAGGAAACCCACGCAGACACGGGGTGAATGCGCAAACTCCACACAGTCAGTCGCCTGAGTCGGGAATTGAACCCAGGTCTCAGGCGCTGTGAGGCAGCAGTGCTAACCACTGTGCCACCGTGCCGCCCAGTAGTGTGTACTATCTACAAGATGCTCTGCAGTAGTTCACCAAAAATCCATGAACAGCTCCTTCCAAATACATAATTTCTTCTATCTAGAAAGACAAGGGCAGCAGAAATGTGGGAACAGCAGAAACATGGGAACAGCACCACCGGCAAGCTCCCTGCTAAGCCTCTCACCATCCTAACTTGGAAACATACCATTGTTCCTTTAGTGTCACTTGGTCAGAATCCTGGAGTTTCCTCCTTAACAGCATTATGAGTGTACCTACTTTACATAGACTGTAGCAATTCAAGAAGGTAGCTCACCGACACATTCTCAAGGACAACTAGAGAAAGGCATTAAATACTGGCTCAGCCAATGACACTAAAATCCTATTACTTAAAAAAAACCTCAAAAACCATGCAGAGTGGTTTGGAGGTGATTGAATTAGGTGAGCAATGTGATGAAACTCTCAATGGATACAATTTCTACCCATAATATATGCCCATATTCCCCACCAATGTTGGGTGGAATGGGTTTCAGTTTGTGGGGTACTGGTAGCAGTATTGGGGTAGAAAGAAACTGCTATGGTGGAATGAGCTTCACTTGAACTGTGCGAGAGCCAATGTTCTGGTGAATTGAATAACTAGGGTTGTAGCGAGGCCTTTAAACTAATTAAGGGTAGAGAGTTTGGGAGAGAGTTACATATGATTATGAAGCAAAATGATTTGGCAGCATTGCAGGACAATCATTTTGATAATTATCCCAGATTGGGACAGGATAGGATAGAATGTACAAACCTAAGTAAACTACAACAAATAGGATAAAACGCAGATAAAAGTGCTATAAAAGCAAAATTAATGTTTCTTTTCACAAATGAGTTTTGTAGTCAGACCAAATAAATTCAAAACACAATTTAAGATTATTGTGTATATGCATATAGCTGTAACAAAAGGATTGAAATTGGGAATAAAATATTCAGCGGTATGTGACTTTTTCAAAAGAACAGAGGGAAGCAAAGGTTGGCGGGCTACCTTCATTAGTACAAAATGGAAGAAGTACAATAACAAGAAAGGATGTCGGATTGAATGATTTAGAATCCAAATGGTGGAGTAGCTGTTCTGTAGGTCAGTGAATAAATTATGAGAAAATAAGTACATGTAAAAAAGGCAATACAACAATCATTGGTTACTCTAATCTCCATGTAGATTGGGAAAATCAAAATATCAAAGGTTGCCATAAGGAAAAATTCAAAACTGGCAAGCTTAATAAATTATTTCAGAGTAGGAGGCCCCCTAAAGAACAATAGTAGAATTTAGCATGAGTTTAAAAAGAGAAATTTGATCAGAAACAACTGTGCTAAACTTAAATAAGAGTAATTGTACAGGGATAAAGGCTGAGCTAGCTGGAAAGAACAGGCAATGGGGTTTAATAGAAAGGATGGTGGAGGAACAATGGCTGACATCTCAGAAAGTAGTCACAAATGTAGCACAGTGAGGAAGAAGGATCCTTGGAAGGGAATAAACTGACAATGGTTAACCAAGAAGTTAAGGGTCGGATCAAAATGAAAGCAAAAAACCCCCACAATGTAGCAAAGATTAGTGGTGCGCAAGAAAATTGGGAAAGTTGTCAAAGGTAACAAAAGATAATGAATAAATAATAAATAAAATCGAAAAGTCAGAAAATAAACTCAGTCCAAACTAATATGGACAATAAGAGCATCTTTAAATAAATGAAAAGGGAAAGAAATGTCAAAATGAACATAGGCCTTTGAGATAATAAAACTGGCATAAAAATAATGTGGAAACAGGGAATGGCAGAGGAGTTGAATAATTGATATGCATCAGAATTCTTAATCGTGGATATTAATACCATTCCAAAGGCATTAAATTATCAAGGTTATCAAGAGTAACAGGAAGTAGATAAACACAGTAACTATCAGAAAGGAAAAGTATCAAGGAAACTAATAGGATTACAGGCTAAAAGGTCTTTTTGACTTGACAGGTTACATCCTCAGATTTTAAAGGAAGTAGTAATAGATATAATGGAAGCACTGGTCATAATCATTCAGGAATCCTTAGATTCTGACAAAGTCCCTGAGGATTGGCAAACTGCCAATGTAACACCCTTAACGAGCAATAAAACCAGGTAGTGTAGGCCAGTTAGCTTAACATCTATTATGAAGGATGTAACAGCAGAGCATTTAGAAATGCTTAATATGATCAATCAGAGTCAGCATGGTTTCCTGAAGGGGAATCATGCCTGACAAATTGACTAGAATTGTTTGAGTTGACAACAAGCAGGATGGATAAATTGGCACCAGTGAATGTAATATACTTGGATTTCCAAAATATACCACATGGAAGGTTATTTAATAAGACAAGGGTGTAGTATATTAGCATGGACAGAGGACATTGGAACTCTTCTCTTTTGTAATCTTTAAAAATGACTTGAATGAGGAAATGGAAGGGTAAGTTAGCTGGTGGAGCTGTGGATAGTATGGAGGGCTGCTGTAGGTTGCAATGGGACATTCACAGGACGCAGAGCTGGGCTGAGAAGTGGCAGATGGAATTCAACCTGGAAAAGTGTGATTTGATTCATTTTAGAAGGTTGAATTTGAATGCAGATTGCA
The DNA here is from genome assembly GCF_020745735.1 of Hemiscyllium ocellatum. Classification (NCBI taxonomy): domain Eukaryota; kingdom Metazoa; phylum Chordata; class Chondrichthyes; order Orectolobiformes; family Hemiscylliidae; genus Hemiscyllium; species Hemiscyllium ocellatum. The sequence continues at coordinate 94,046,646 of NC_083403.1, forward strand.
AGGTTAAAGGCAGGATTCTTGGCAGTGTGGAGGAACAAAGGCACCTTGGGGGCCACGTCTATAGATCCCTCAAAGTTACCACTCAAGTTGATAAGATTGTTTAAAAGGTAGATGGTAAAAGGTAAAAGGTTCATTAGCAGGGGGATTGAGTTTAAGAGCCATGAGGTTGTGCTGCAGTTCTCTAAAGCCTTGGTTAGACCACACTTAGAATGTTGTGTTCAGTTCTGGTTGCCTCATTATAGGAAGGATGTGGGAGTTTGAGAGGGTGCAGGGGAAATTTACCAGGATGCTGCCTGGACTGGAGGGCATGTCTTATGAAGAAAGTTTGAGGGAGCTAGGGCTTTTCTCACTGGAGCAAAGGATGATCGGTGACTTAAGAGAGGTGTACAAGATAATGAGAGGTACAGATAGTGGATAACCAGAGACTCCCTCCCAGGGTAGAAATGGCTATCATGAGGGGACATCATTTTAATGTGACTGTAGCAAGGTTCAGGGGAGATGTCAGAGGTTGATTCTTTACACAGAGAGTGGTGGGTGCATGGAATGCACTGCCAGCAGTGGTAGTAGAGTCAGATACTTTATGGATATTTAAGCGACTCTTGGATAGGCACATGGATGATAGAAAAATGAAAGGTACACAGGTTAGTTTGATCTTAGAGTAGGAGAAAAGGTCAGCACAACATCGAGGGCTGAAAGGCCTGTACTGTGCTATAATGTTTTATGTTTTACAATGTTATCTGCAGCTCCTCCTACACCCACCCCAAGTCTTGAAGAAGGGATGCACCAGAAATATTGACTTCTCCACCTCCTGATGCTGCCAGACTTGCTGTGTTCTTCCAGCCTCCTGCCCGTTTACTTTGGATTCCAGCATCTGCAGTTTTTTTTTTGTCTCCATAACATTATTCTTGCAGCTATCCTGAGTGCAAGATGAAGGATTTTAACACCATGTCTTTTTTTCAGTAATATTAATTTTCTCAGCCTAGAACAACACAATCACTAGGCTGTTAAGATGCAAAATCACCATTTGAAATGCTAAGGGTTGGAACCATATTTCTAAAATTTGCTTTTCCCCGGTAAGAGCATTATAAACTTCATGCATGAAATTCCAATTGGTACCAGGTAGAGAGTGGGAAGATCACACAACTGGAGCTGGAATTGGCCACAGGATTCATATTCTACCAGGATTCTGACCTGTGTACTTTGTAGAGGAACTTTAGGTAAATCTGGATTCTTCTGTGTCTCTCTGCTGTGCCTGGAGGATCTCTCAGGTGGCAGTTTGTGTGGTATCTTTAGAACTCTGTCCAGTTTTCCTGATTGGAGCTTAACTATATACCCAACATTAAGAGTGAAGAAGAGACTTGCATTTACTTAATACCTTTCACAGTGCTTTGCAGTCAATGGAGTCACTGTTGAAATGTGTGAAAGAAAGAAAGATCTAAGAAACAAAACATAACAATGACCAGATTATCTGATTTAGTGATGTTGGTTGCAGGTTACACTTTCACTGGGACATTAGAGAGATTTTTCCTCTTTTTCTTTTAGTTCTGAACTATTTTGAAGAAGGGTCACTGGACTTGAAACATTAACTCTGTTTCCTCTCCTTTCCAGATCTGTTGAGTTCCTCCATCACTTAAAGTGCCATCTTTTCTGTCAGATAGATGTAATCATTGCTGTGCTACAATTTCAAAGAAGAGCATGGAGGGGTTGGTTTCATAATTGTGTCTTGACCAATATGTAACCCCCAATTAACAACATAAAAGATTATGAATCAGTACTTGGACTCCTAAATCATTCATAATGTGAATAGCTGATGAGAGAACTAAGTGTAATCTCCAAATTTGCACATGACACAAAGCTGGGTGGGAGCAAGATGCAAAGATACTTCGGTGAGATTTAGACATTTGAGTGGGCTATTGCATAGCAGATAAAATACAATGTCGATAAATATGAGGTTATCTACTTTAATAACAAAAACATGAAGACAGATTATTATTTTAATAAAAATAGATTGTGAAAGGGGGAGGCACAGCAAGACCTGGATCTCTTTGTACAGTAGTTATTGAAAGTAAGCTTGCAGATGTAGCAGGTGGTGAAGACGACAAATGGTATACAGGGGAACCTCGATTATTCGAATATCAATTATCCAAATATCCGATTATCTGTAGGAGGTCATGAGGTCCCAGTAGAAGCATTATATCAAAGATGCGTTTCCAACACTGATCGTGTCTCTTGTTTACAGTGATTAAAAGTAAACTCCGTTTCATGAAATCCTGGACTGATGGGAGTCCAGACACCGTCTCCAAATGACTGACCTCCCTCCCTCCCTCTCCACCGCCCCCCCCCCCCCCCCCCAACACTTTGTCTGGAATTCTACACAGGGGTGTACCCTCAACCTCCCCTTCGCCATAATCTCTCCAACATTGTCCTGAGGGCAAAGGTGGAACCTGTCAAAATGTTGCAGTAAAACGTGTGTGTGTGTGTGTGTGTGCGTGCACACGCGTTATTTGGAGACTCACCCCCCAAAAGGCAGCAGCAGTGGCAGTCTTGTCGTTGGTGTCCAATCCGACTGCCCCAGAGAGGGGGCAGGGGTGGGGGCGGATGGGGGAGGGGGTGCAAACTGGGGTACGGTGTTGGATAGGGTTGGGGGGTTGGCAGTGGTGGGTGGGAAGGGGACGGTGTTGGACGGGGTTTGGGGCAGGAAGGGATGGGATGGGCAAGAGTGGGGCAGTGTTGGACAGGGTTTGAAGGTGGGCAGAGGGACAGAACTCATGCACAGTGTGCTGCTGCCTTGTCTCCTGAACGGGGAGTGGACTTCACAGAAAACTCCAAGCCCCAGAGGAAAGGCATTTAATTAATTAACCGAATAATCAATTTATCCAAATGAAATAGTGCCCGCCCATTTCGTACCGATCATCGAGGTTCCTCTGTATTAGAGAGAGGGTTCAAGTACAGGAGTAAGGATGTTTTGCTGTAATTGTTCAGGCTCTAGTTGACACCACACATTGAACACTGTATTCAGTTTGTCCTCCTTATCTGGGAAAGGATATTCTGGCTAGGGAATGAAGGTTCACCAGACTGATTCCTGGGATGGTAGTACAGATTATGAAGAGTTACTAGATCAGTTAAGACTATATTGATCTTGGAAAATGAGAGGGTTATTTCAGAGAAACCAATAAAAAAATTAGCAGGGCTAGATAGGAAAAATGCAGGAAGGATGTCCCCATTATTGGAGAGTCCATAACCAGGGGTCATAATATAAGGGTACTGGACAGGCCATTTGAGAATGAGATGAGGAGAAACTTCTTCACCCAGAGAATGATTGAGCCTGTGGAATTCTCTACCATAAATGATTGAGGTCAAGGCATTGAATGTTTTCAAGCAGAAGTTAGATACAGTTATTTGGTCTAAATAGATTAAAGAGAATGAAGAGTAAGAGGGAACAGAATACAATCAGCCAGGATTATATTGAATGGTGGAGCAGGCCCAAAGGATCAAGTCACCTATTCCTGCTCCTTTTGATTTTCCATGTTTCTGGGTTCTGAGTTAAGATTATTACACCATTTAATTTATTGTTGCTAATTGGAATCTGTATGTGTACTTTGGCTGCTGCATAACAATAACATTTTAGAGCATCCTGAGGCTGTGGCAGATGTTTTTTTTTAATAGATTTCAAACCAGCTGGAGGAACTGAAATCAAAATACATACCTTTGCTTTCATAGAGTTACTGACTTCCTCAGTCTTACTGCTATCATCATATACATTGTTTGACAGGTACTCTCTATACATGTGCAGATATTTCCTAATCAATTTGTTCAGGGATATTTTACGCTCCTCTGGAGCAGGTGAGGCTTGAACCCAAGATCCTGGGTCAGAGATAAGGCAATACCAGACTGCTACAAAAGCCCCCTTTTAATGTGCTCAGACCATCTATGAACAACCATCTATTTCTTCTTAACCATAAATAAAGCCATTAACAAACCTATCAATGTGATAACAACACATTAACAGAACTTACTCTTTTCTTTAAAATCAAAATTTGATAACCATCTTTCCAAAAGAAATAAAATAAATGTGATTTTTTTTTAGCTTTCACATATTATAATACACTCAAATATGAAAAACATTTTTCCACATATGGAAATAATTGCAAAGCAATTAAAGAAAAAAAGCATTCTTCCCCATAGTCTGAGAACACGATACTGTATGTGATTGATCGGTCACAAACATAACAGAAATTAAAACACTTCTTTCTTGCTTTGTACTGGGAACAAGTTAGTCATTCACAAAAACTTTAGCTTTTATTGATTTTCCATGAATAGACCGGGAGAGTGAGTACAGACCACAACATTGAACCTTGTGGAAAACATAAAATTAGAAAGTATAACAGATAGTGAAAAAGACAGTCATATTGACCTTAAGAGGATGCAGACAAACTGATGGAATAACAGGACAAGGGTGTATTAAATTCAAGGCAGTAAATTGTAATATGATACATTTTGAGCGGCTGAATGATGAATGAAAATACAAGCTAAATATTACATTTTTTAAGGGAATGTAAGGAGAGAGAGACTAGGGTAAGAGATCTTTGGGCATATTTATTTGATTAGATTACCTACAGTGTTGAAACAGGCCCTTCGGCCCAACAAGTCCATACTGACCCTCCGAAGAGGAATCCCCACCCAGACCCATTCTTCTAACTAATGCACCTAACACTATGGGCAATTTGATACGGTCAATTCACCAAACCTGCACATCTTTGGACTGTGTGAGGAAACCGGAGCACCCGGAGGAATCCCATGCAGACACGGGGAGAATGTGCAAACTCCACACAGGAAGTTGCCCAAGGCAGGAATTGAACCCGGGTCCCTGGTGCTGTGAGGCAGCAGTGCTAAACACTGAGCCACCGTACCGCCTCAGTATGTCGGTATAAGACGTGTCAAACAAGTGTATGGGTCGCAATGTTTTCCGATCAGAAGCAAAAGTACAATGATGAGATGATTTGCTAAACCTTTACAAACTACTTGAACATCGCAAAAGATTAGTTTGTATTCAGTTTGAATATTGTGTCCCTCTCTGGAACTATGCTTTAGAAAGTACAGTTTGGAGAGGATACAGAAGAGATTTACCAAAATGATTCCAGGAATGGGAATTATAACTGTGTTAGTCAGTTGGAGAAGGTAGGGTTGAAGTTTTAAATGCAGGAATAGCTAAAGGAGCAAGATAAAAAAAAGATAAATTGTTTCTGCAAGTGCAGTAGGTAAAAACAAGGACTGCAGATGCTGGAAACCAGATTCTAGATTAGAGTGGTGCTGGAAAAGCACAGCAGTTCAGGCAGCATCCGAGGAGCAGGAAAATCGATGTTTCGGGCAAAAGCCCTTTATCGGAAACGTCGATTTTTCTACTCCATGGATGCTGCCTGAACTGCTGTACATTTCCAGCACCACTCTAATCTAGACTCTGCAAGTGCAGTAACTAGGGACCATAGGTTTGAAGAAACAGAGGTAGCATAAGGAAACATCATTTTCACATCGAGAATTGCTATGCTTTGGATTGCACTGCCTGAACATAATTCCTTCTGAGGCCTGACCAGCATCTTTTGAAGATTTAGCATAACATCATTTCTATTCCATGAATAAATCCAAGAATTGAATTTTTCATCTTGCCCTGCCACCTCAAATTACATTTGAGAACAGACATCACCAGGGATCTGTCCAGCATCCACATTAAAATTGTGCCATTTAGTACTTATCATCTCTTTTCATTCTTCCTATCAAAATATATCATTTCACATTTATCACATCCATCAACTTTCGTCTTCCCTGTCTTGACCCATTTTGTCTGTTTGTGTCCTCCAGAAATCTATTATTAAATACCTCTTTGTTTGCTGCACTACAAAGTTTTGTACACAGACGAAATGTTTCCTTTTCTGGGGATGAATATGGAGGCTATCAAGATAAGATGGTCACCAAGAAATTTAAAAGGGAACTCAAAATAAGCATCCTAACCCAAAGAGTGGTGAGAACGTGGAACTCACTATCACAGGGAAAGGTTGAAACGAACGTTAATGATGAATTTAAGCACAAGTTAAACAAGCATATGTGAGACAGAGGGTATAGAGGGGTTTGGTTATGGACTCAGATGGAAAAATGTGGGAGAAGGTTAAATGGAGCTTAAGTGCTGTCATGGACTGTTTAGAATAAATTGTCAGTTTCTGCATAGTATCAATATAATCCTGTATATTACCCAAAAGCAATTGGACCCATGTATCAAGTCCAGGCTTTAGAAACACTCTTTGAAACTATTCAGCGTTCAACATGATTATGGTCTTCATTCAACTCAGTACCCTTTCCTGCTTTCTCCTCATACCCTTTGATCACTTTATCCCTAACAACTACATCTGAATTCTTCTTGAAAAATTCAATATTTTGGCCTCAACTGTTTTCTGTGTCAGAGAATCAACTCTCTCTGGTTGAAGAAATTTCTCCTCTTCTCAGTCCTAAGTGGTATATTCCATATTCTAAGACTGTGAACCCTGGTTCTAGACTCCCTAGTCATCAGGAACATCCTACCGATGCTTACCCTCTCTAGCGCTGTTAGTATTTCGTATGTTTCTATGAGATCTCCCTTCATTGTTCTAAATTCCAGGAAATATACTCCTAACTGATTGCATCTCCCTTTTATACAGCAGTCATTAATATATACCATAGAGTGCATCGGTCTTAATAGCGAGCCCTAGATAACATGATCTATTTCTCTCTTCAGTTTCAAAAAAGTCAACAGTTCACTACTTCTCCATATTCTCCATTCTTTAGCTATTGCTAAATGTGGCTACTGTACCTTTAATCTTGTGGGCTTTAATTTTGTGAAACTTGCCAGATGTCTTTTGAAAGTCCATATATGCATCAAACAACCTTTGAAGGTAAGTTTTTTTTTGTGTGCTGACAAATTATAGAAAGATACCACACAGCTCAGAAAATGAAGCAGTTTAACAAATATTCTTGTGTATGATGTTTGTTGAATTGAAAGGAACATTAGGAAAAACATATAGAGTATGCTGCAAAGCTGAAGTGTGTCAGCACTTTTTGGCTATAAACATGATTTGGATCAAAGGCAGAATGTTAAAACACCATTAAAGCTGAGATTGCAGCCAGCAGTTTGGTTGCTGAACAAGTGCTACATCTACTTGGCACAGTCATGATATCATTTCCATTTTGTCCCCTTTCTCTAAAGTACATGAGCTACTTATTTATTAATCACTGTCTTCAGAATTAGTATTTAAATAAACCAAATGTGATTTACAGATACACTATTGTAAAAATAAATTTGCAAGACAATCCTCTGATATACATAGTCATATTTTAATGCTATCCAGGTGAATGAGCACCTACTGGTGAGATGTCTCACAAATCTCCTGAATATGAAAAACATTATGATATTTTTGACTAATGGCCACCAAGTTGAAGGTTGTCATTAGGCAGGCTAAATCAAAATAGGTTTCTCTGCTAGTAGCTATTATTATTTTATACTGCATTATTTGTACATCCCAAAGAAGGACATAAATGATGGATTAATAGGACACTTTCTAATTTCAGCCATGCATTTTCAACATTATTTACGTCTCATACATAAAGTTTCCTTTGCCTTAATCCAACTCAGACTAGCAGGCAGCTACTGCACTAAATGAGGCTGAAATGAAAATGCCAAAACATGAGAGATTCTCATCTGGTCAGGTAGCGTGTTTAAAACAGAAGATAGCTTTGATATAGAGTGAGGAGAAAGAATAAAAGAACACACAAATTGAAAGAGAAATAGAATGGCATGCAAAGTGTTTGGAAATGGTTAAATAGCGGAAGTGATATTCACAGGATGATAACAACAAAAACATTTGCATTTAAGGAATTGTTCAGAAGGTCTCAAATGTATTTATAATTCGTTTACAATTATTGATATCATTATAATGTATATGCCAAGTTACATTGTTATAATGTCAATCAATGCACAGCAAGATCCCACTCACAGCTCTATGATAATGACCAGGTCATTTCTTTTAGTGGCATCGATTGAGACATCATGACTGGCATAACGGCAATAGCTAAGAGCAAATTGCTCTATTAGAGGTATTACCTTACAGACAGGGTGTTAACCTATGGCGCTATGTGCTTCCTCACCTGGATGTAAATAATCCACTCTAACTTAGGGAGGATGCGTGTGAATATCTTGACCAATATTTAACCGTCGACCAACAATTAACAGAGACAAGCTATTTGGCAATATGAAGTCCAACCACCCCATTGTGAAGCAGAGCCAGAATTAAGCTGTGCAAAGACATGATTAATGCTGTTGAAGATGAAATTGGGAAACTGGGTGGTTGGCAGTGGATCTTCATATTGCGGTAAAACAAGGATCATTCCTGTTCATCCAGGTATTACAAAATCCAAAGGACATTTTTTATTACTTGACTTGTGAGCAACTGCCTTTAAGGAATGCTTAGTTAGCCATAGTCAAGGCCTAGTACTAACAAATAGACCATATGTGACATGTTCATGCCATTGACTCTTATTACATTGGTGACTACATTTGGCAAAGAAACAGGAATTGCACACTTAACTTGGTTTCCTGCCTATTGTATGTGGAATTAGATTAGACTTAGACTTACAGTGTGGAAACAGGCCCTTCGTCCCAACAAGTCCACACCGACCCGCCGAAGCACAACCCACCCATACCCCTACATTTACCCCTTACCTAACACTACGGGCAATTTAGCTTGGCCAATTCACCTGACCCGCACATCTTTGTGACTGTGGGAGGAAACCGGAGCACCCAGAGGAAACCCACACAGACACAGTCAGTCGCCTGAGTCGGGAATTGAACCCGGGTCTACAGGCGCTGTGAGGCAGCAGTGCTAACCACTGTGCCACCGTGCCGCCCACCTAATTGGTGGCTGCCTACTGCCTACTGGGTTATCTTTAATAATAATTACTGATCATAAGCGCAAGGAGCTGTGGGTATGACAATACAAAATTAAATTGACCTTGACCAAGTGTCAAATGAGCCGGAGATGTTATCTTTTATTTTTGCCTGTATATGATGTATGTACTTCATAAAGGGGTTGATATTCATTGGTATAAGTGTAAACTGACTCCTAATAACAAGATATGATCAGACTACACCTAGTCACAGACTCATCTGAAGATTCTATTAGTTGCGGGTGGTGGGGTTTGGGAAGGGGGCGTGGACAGGGTGTGGATGTAGTAGAGAATTTGCATTTGGGCAGGCAAAGAATGCTTTGATAACCAAATGCAGGCAAGTAATTTTCCCACTGTTAACCCAAAAATGAATGAAAATACTCCCCCTTCATTTCTTCAAATTCTCAATATAGGTAGCATAAGTTATCAAAAAGCCAGTAGAATTATAGGCTTAATGGACAAGAGTGCAGAGTACAGCAGTAAGGTAGGAAACAATTTTGTTAACTGAAGCACTGTTTCAGTCACAAACGTACAGCTGAAGATGCAGAGATTGAACAGACATGAAAGACATGCAGATAAGTTGACCTAAATTATACCTTCCACAGTAAATTATTGCAATAAGGTGGATAAAGTCAGAAAAGGAGGAAAAGACTTTGCTGCTTCCATGTTAAGTCAATTTACATAGAATATAGAACATTGAACATTAGAGTGCAGTACAGGTCCTTCAGCCTCCAATACTGCATCGATCTGTGGAACCAATCTGAAGCTGAAAATGTGTTGCTGGTCAAAGCACAGCAGGCCAGGCAGCATCTCAGGAATCGAGAATTCAATGTTTCGAGCATAAGCCCTTCATCAGGAATGAGAGAGAGTAGCCAAGCAGGCTAAGATAAAAGGTAGGGAGGAGGGACTTGGGGGAGGGGCGATGGAGGTGGGATAGGTGGAAGGAGGTCAAGGTGAGGGTGATAGGCCGGAGTGGGGTGGGGGCGGAGAGGTCAGGAAGAAGATTGCACGTTAGGAGTGTGGTGCTGAGTTGAGGGAACCGACTGAGACAAGGTGGGGGGAGGGGAAATGAGGAAACTGGAGAAATCTGAATTCATACCTTGTGGTTGGAGGGTTCCCAGGCGGAAGATGAGGCGCTCCTCCTCCAGCCGTCGTGTTGTTATGTTCTGCTGGTGGAGGAGTCCAAGGACCTGCATGTCCTCGGTGGAGTGGGAGGGAGAGTTAAAGTGTTGAGCCACGGGGTGATTGGGTTGGTTGGTCCGGGCGTCCCTGAGGTGTTCTCTGAAGCGTTCCGCAAGTAAGCAGCCTGTCTCACCAATATAGAGGAGGCCACATCGGGTGCAGCGGATGCAATAGATGATGTGTGTGGAGGTATAGGTGAACTTGTGGCGGATATGGAAGGATCCCTTGGGGCCTTGGAGGGAAGTGAGTGTGGAGGTGTGGACGCAAGTTTTACATTTCCTGCGGTTGCAGGGGAAGGTGCCGGGGGTGGAGGTTGGGTTGGTGGGGGTGTGGATCTGACGAGGGAGTCACGAAGGGAGTGGTCCTTGCGGAATGCTGATAGGGGAGGGGAGGGAAATATATCCTTCGCTGATAGGGAAGGGGAGGGAAATATATCCTTCGCTGATAGGGGAGGGGAACCAATCTGAAGCCTATCTAACCTACGCTATTCCATTTTAATCCATATGTTTATTCAATGACCATTTAAATGTCCTTAATGTTGGCGAGTCTACTACTGTTGCAGTCAGTGCTTTCCACATCCCTACTACTCTGAGGAAAAAAAACTACCTCTGACAGGGGTCCTATATCTATCACTCCTCAATTTAATGTTACGTCCTCGCGAGCTAGCCATCACCATCCAAGCAAAAAGGCTCTCACTGTCCACCCTACCTATCCATCTGATTATTTTATCTCAACTATCTCAATTAAGTCACCTCTCAACCTTTTTTTCTCTAATGGGAATGGCCTCAAGGCCCTCAGCATTTCCTTATAAGATCTTCCCTCCATACCAGACAATATCCTAATAAATTTCCTCTGCACCCTTTCCAAAGCTTCCACATCCTTCCTATAATGGGGTAACCAGAAGTGTATGCAATACTTCAAGTTCGGCTGCTCCAGAGTTTTGTATAGCTACAGCATGACCTTGTAGCTCCGAAAATCAATCTCTCTACCAATAAAAGCCAACACACTATATGCCTTCTTAACAACCCTATCAACCTGGGTGGCAACTTTCAGGGATCTATGTACATGGACACCAAGATCTCTCTGCTCATTTACACTACCAAGAATCTTCCCATTAGCCCAGTACTCTTTATAACTGTTGCTCCTTCCAAAGTGAATCAGCTCACATTTTTCTGCATTAAACTCCATTTGCCACCTCTCAGCCCAGCTCTACAGCTTATTGATGTCCCTCTGTAACCTGGAACATCCTTCAGCACTATCCACAACTCTACCAACCTTAATGTCATCTTCAAATTTACTAACCCATCCATCTAAGCCTTCCTCTAGGTCATTCATAAAAATGATAAATAGCAGTGTCCCCACACCAGGTCCTTGCAGTACACCACTCATAACTGAATTCCAGGATGAACATTTCCATCAACCACCACACTCTGCTTTCAGTTAGCCAATTTCTGATCCAAACCGCTAAATCACCCTCAATCCCATGTCTCTGTATTTTGTGCAATAGCCTACTGTGGGGAACGTTATCAAATGCCTTACTGAAATCCATATACACCACATCAACTGCTTTACACTAATCTACCTGTTTGGTTACCTTCTCAAAGAACTCAATAAGGTTTGTGAGGCACACCTACCCTTCACAAAACAGTGTTGAATATCCCTAATCAAATTATTCCTCTCTCGTTGATTATAAATCCTATCTCTTATAACCTTTTCCAACACTTTACCCACAACTGAAGTAAGGGTCACTGGTCTATAATTACCAGGGTTGCCTCTACACCCCTTCTTGAACAAGGGGATGACATTTGTTATCCTCCAGTCTTCTGACACTATTCCTGTCGACAATGATGACATAAAGATCAAAGCCAAAGTCTCTGTAATCTCCTCCCTGGTTTTTGAGAGAATCCTAGGATAATTCCCATCTAGCCCAGGGGATTTATCTATATTCACACTTTCCAGAATTGCTAACACTCTTCCTTGTGACCCTAAATCCTGTCTAGTCTAGTAGCCTGTTCTCCTTGACAACATTGCCTTTTTCCAGTGTGAATACTGATGAAAAATATTCATGTCCTCAGACTCCACATACAACTTCCCACATACAACATACTACTATCCTTGATTGACCCTAATTTTACTCTAGTCATTATTTTATTCCTGACATACCTATTGAAGGTTTTAGGGTTTTTCTTGATCCTATCTGCCAACAACTTCTCATGTCCCCTCCTGGCTCTTCTTGCTCTCTCTGTAGGTCTTTCCTGGCTAACTTGTAATTCTCAAGTGCTCTAACTGAGCCATCATGTCTCATCCGAACATAAGCCTTCTTCTTCCTCTTGACAGGAAATTCAATTTCTTTAGCAAACCATGGCTCCCTCACTCAACTGCTTCATCCCTGCCTGACAGGTACATACTTATCAAGGACACGCAGTGTTGTTCCTTGAATAAGCTCCACATCTAAATTGTGCCCATCCCCTGCAGTTTCCTACCCTACCTACCCATTTTAAATCTTGCTTAATCGCATCATAATTGCCTTTCCCCCAGCAATAACTCTTGCCCTGCATTATATAGTTACCCTTTTCCATTGCTGTAGGAAACAAAAAAACGAATTATGGTCACTATCACTAAAGTGCTCATCTACCTCCAAATCTAACACCTGGCGAAGTTAATTACTGATAACCAAATCCAATGTGGCTTTCCCCTTGTTGCTTGTCTACAAATGTGTCAGGAAACCATCCTACCCACATTAGACAAAATCTGACCCATCTAAAGTACTTGAACTATTGCATTTCCAGTCAATATTTGGAAAGTTAAAGGCCCCCATAACAACTACCCTGTTACTCTCTCTCCGATCCAGAATTATCTTTGCAATCCTTTCCTCTACATCTCTGGAACTATTCAGAGCCCAATAGAAAATCCCCAACAGGGTGTCCTCTCCTTTCCTGTTTCTAACCTCAGCCATACTACTTCAGTAGACAAGTTCTCAAAAGTCCTTTCTGCTACTGTAATACTGTCCTTGACCAACAATGCAACACCTCCCCCTTTTTTGTTCTTACTGAAACATCTAAATCCTGGAACCTGCAACAACCATTCCTGTCCCAGATCTATCTGTGTTTCTGAAATGACTACAACAGCGAACTCAGGTACTAACTTATGCTGCAAGTTCACCCATCTTATTCCGGATGCTCCCGGCATTGAAGTAGACACCGTTCAAACCACCTGCCTGCTTGCTGGTGAACTCTTGTGACCTTGAAACCTCATTTCTGAACTCACTGCTCTCAACCTCCTGGACACTGGAACTGCAATTTAGGTTCCCATCCCCTGCTGAATTAGCTTTTATCTGTTGCTTTCATGTTTACTGACAAATATCACTACAATAATTCTTCAACTCTACAACTACCATTTTTGTTTTTAAGTCCAACTATATTCATACCACCTCCTGAATATTTGTAACTGCTTATCTCTCTGAAATCTCTTCATTTCTCCATTTCTGGTCTCTTGTGCATCTTTGATATCCTCTACCTCTCGTTCAGTGATCATGTCTTCAGATATGTAAGTCCTTGGTTGTAGGATTTTGTCTCCAAGTCAAAGACTTTGTCTCTCTCCTCTTATAACATACTCCTTAAAACCTAACTCTTTACTAAGTACTTGGTTATTCATTCCCTGACATCCCCTGAGATGAAAACAGAAAACTCATATCATCCAATATCCAACAGTAAGACAACATTTGTTAGACAATAAACATAGATCATTTCAGGCTGATGAGAGTTCTTTGAGAGTTGCCACAACTTTTAAAAATTTCATTTCACATTTTCAGCATCTTCATTATCTTGCTTCACAAATAGCTCCATGTACTCTGTGTAAGCAAGTGAGATGATACATATGGACTTTTAAAATTCTGCATATCAATTAACAGCTGGCAAACCTGTCACAGTAATTTGGATCGGATGTTTAAGAGGAAATACAGCAGCACAGGAAACGAAGTAGGCGTGTCTTGGATTGAACAAAAGTTGAACGCAGTAAGCTCAAAGGGTCAGTACTCGATCGATTTCTATTCTTGGCATTGAAAAATGAGTTAGACTTCAACAAAAGCAACACCAAAAGTGAACAACTGCTAAAATCTCCTTGATTTCTTTTTATTCAAAGGCAAACTCTTGCATAACACCTCATCTTTCCTGAATTGCACGATGAGTTTGACCATTAACAAATTATGTTATCACCGGAAACAGTGTAGTTTACTTCCAAGTATTTGACTCTTTTGAGGTCTAGTGGCAGAGTGGCTGGTGTCCCCTCCCTCTAAGCTGGAAGCTTTTTGTTGAATTTCCATTTGTAGGACTTCATAGTCATGGAAGGTGTGTTCACAATATGACCAAACTGGTTGAGTATTGGCCTGCAAATCCTTCTGATACATACCAATGGCAGGCACTCACCCAAGAGTAGAAGAGATTCTTGAACAACTATATGATAGAAAGTACAATGGAGCCTCTACTAAAAACATCTATATCTCCAAACTAAAATGTGTATGTTGCCACAGCAATTTGTACTTTGTCGCATTGAAACTCATGCTTCACTACTCCTGGGGTTACCACAAAAATTAAAGACTTAATTGAAGTTCTCAATCTTCCTGCCTGATGAACTTGCACAGGCCCTTAGGCTCAGCAAGTTCACACTGACCCTCCCAAAAGTAAACCACCTAGAACCATTCCCCTTCATTTACCCCTGACTAATGCACCTAACCCTATGAGCAATGTAGCATGGCCAATTTACCTGATCTGCACGTTTTTGAATTGTGGGAGGAAAGCAGAGCACCAGAGGAAACTCATACAGACACTGGGGGAATGTGTAGACTTCACACAGACAGTTGCCCAAGGTGGGAATCAAATCTGGGTCCCTGATGCTATGATGTAGCAGTGCTAACCACTGAGCTTAGGATGCTGCCCTTAGGTTAACAGTATATATTTCTGTACTTCGTAAAACAACTTATTTATTACAAAGAAATCAGTTCTGCCACATGCAAACAAAATATGAATGATCAATATATTATTCTATTCCTTCTGAAACCCTACACACACATTCAGACAGACACAAACAAAAACAGTATGAGTGTAGAAAAGACACCATTTGGGGAAAATATTTCAACAGCACCAGTCTACAGGATTCAAATAGGAGTCCTTTTGCTACTTCTGCATCTTACCGATGTCATTCTTTTTCTTCTTTGTCGTCTCTTCAAATCCTTTCAATGCTTTACTACATGATAGTCGGCACACCCAGTATTTTATTTCTCAGTCACTGGTTAGAAACAGCAGTTTATAGGCAAATTGTGAGTTAGAATGGCTAGCTATATTTCAATTCTTTGTTACTTCTCTGCCAGGAAAGAGAAATGCTGCATCTGGGAAATCCTTCTGCTACTGTATTTTTCATGTAATCTGTTCACAGATTGTGGGCATTACTGCCTAAGCCAACATTTATTGTCCATCACTAGAGTACAGTTAAGAGTCAACCACATTACTGTGTTTTTGCAGTTACATGTAGACCAAATCAGGTAAAGACACCAAATTTCCTTCCTTAAAGGATATTAATGAACCATATGGGTTTTTGTTCATATACAGGTTATCCACTTGCCCAGGAATCAATGAGAGCTGTCCTGATGTTGAAGACCCCAGTCCCACACAGCTGGTCATGGAGTCATAGGGTCCTGTCACAGACTCTTCAGTCCAATTCATCTATGTTGACCAGATATCCTAAATTAAAACAGTCCCACTTGCCAGCACTTGGCCTATTTCCCTCTAAACCCTTCTTATTCATAAACCCATCCAGATGCCTTTTAAATGTTGTAATTGTACCAGTCTCCACCACTTTCTCTGGTAGCCCATTCCATACATGCACCACCCTCCGTGTGAAAACGTTGCCCCTTAGGTCCCTTTTATATCTTTCCCTTCTCACCCTAAACCTATGCCCTCTAGTTCTGGACTCTCCCACCCCAGGGAAAAGACTTTGCCTATTTACTCTATCCATGCCTCTCATAATTTTGTAAACCTCTATAAGGTCACCCCTCAGCCTCTGTTGCTCCAGAGAAAACAGTCCCAGCCTATTCAGCCTCTCCCTATAAGTTCAAGACCTGCGGCACGGTGGCAGCGGCGGCACGGTGGCACAGTGGTTAGCACTGCTGCCTCACAGCACCTGAGATCTGGGTTCAATTCCCGACTCAGGTGACTGACTGTGTGGAGTTTGCACATTCTCCCCGTGCCTGCGTGGGTTTCCTCCGGGTGCTCTGGTTTCCTCCCACAGTCCAAAGATGTGCGGGTCAGGTGAATTGGCCATGCTAAATTGCCCGTAGTGTTAGGTAAGGGGTAAATGTAGGGGTATGGGTGGGTTGCGCTTCGGTGGGTCGGTGTGGACTTGTTGGGCCGAAGGGCCTGTTTCCACACTGTAAGTAATCTAATCTAAAAAAAAACCCTGGCAACATCCTTGTAAATGATGCAGAACTGGGCTAAGAAGTGGCAGACAGAGTTCCAACTGGAAAAATGTGAAGTGAATCATTTTGGAAAGTCAAATTTGAATACAAGGTTAAAGGTAGGATTCCTAGTATAGTGGAGGAACAGAAGCATCTTATGTCCATACCCATAGATCCCACAAAGTTGCCATCCAAATTGATAGGGTTGTTAAGAAGGCTCATGGTGTGTTGGCTTTCATTAGCAGGGAGATTGACTTTAAGAGCTGTGAAGTGATGCTGCAGCTCTGTAGAGTCCTGGTTAGACCATACTTGGAATATTGTGTTCAGTTCATTATCGGAAAGAAGTGGAAGTTTCATAGAGGGTACAGATAGGATTTACCAGGATGCTGCCTGGACTGGAGGGCATGTCTTATGAAAAAAGGTTGTGGGAGCTTGGGCTTTTCTCATTGGAGTGAAGAAGGGTGAGAGGTGACTTGATAGAGCTGTATTAGATGATGAGAGGCCTAGATAGAGTGAATTGTCAGAAACTTTTTTCCCAGGGCAGAAGTGGCTGTCACAAGAGGCCATAATTTTAAGGTGATTTGAGGAAGGTTCAGGAGAGATGTCAGAGGTTGGTTCTTTATACAGAGAGTGGTGGGTGTGTGTAATGCACTGCCACTGGTGATTGTACAGTCAGTAGGGTGACTCTTGGACAGGCACATAGATTTTTGTAAATTAGGTTAGTTTGATCCTAGAGTAGGATAAAAGGTCAGCACCACATCAAGGGTCAAATGACCTGTACTGTGCTGTACTGTTCTATGTTTTATGTTCTAAATCTTTTTAAAACTTTTTCAAGTTTCACAACATCCTTCCTAAGAGGAGGGAGACCAGAATTACACACAATATTCCAAAATTAATCAACAGACTGCCTCTGGACAAAACTGCCCTGAACATAAACCCAAAGTGCCAATAGATCTCCAAAATCTTAAACCCATTGTTTGAAGAAAGCAACAGTGTCAATACAACTCATAATGACTTTCAGAAACTAGCTTTAATGCAAAAAAAATTTCTTTCCACAATCCTTAGTTTAAAACAATATCCTTTTTTACATTTTGGTCCACAATGGAATGTAAGTAAAGACAAAAGAAAAAAAAATGTGGCTGTTACAATTTCCTGCTTTTTGATCCATTAGTATGATTTCTTCTTATGATTGTTGTTGGTTACACTCCATTGTGCTGCTGACTCCAAATGACAACAGATTGTATTAATTTGTAGTTTTGACTTCATTTTGACTAAGTATCTGGTTTTCTATCTGTCATTATGATACTTCTAATTCCTCCATAATCTGGCAAACAGCTCTGCTGCAATTTTATACTTACGAATTTTCCATGACTACATCTACTTGTTACTCTCACCAACTGAATTACTTATTCAGTTGGCATTGTGTGGCCCTTGATAACAGCTTATAGTCAATACGTTAAAGAATGCCATGACAATCAGAACTCTGAGCTTTATTATTATTCTATTGTGGACAGCAGGTAGTCAATATCATAGGACTTTCTACTTGGGCCTTACCACTTTAAGTTGGCATTGATCTAAAGTAAATCAGATGCCAACTACCGAACAGATGCCTGCCATCTTTACAAAGTGACCTGAAGATATGATTTGGAACAGTGTTACCTTATTTGATGATGTTACATTCTTAGAGAGCTTGGCAAAGAGGAGGTACACTCCAAGGATAAGGGGATAACCAGTTAGAAGTAAGACCAGGAGAAGTCTCTTCTCTGAGAAAATCATCAGCCTCGAGAATTCTCTATCTTAGAGAGGTGTGGTTCTTTCTGTTGAGTTTAGCCAAGGCTGAGATTGATAGATTTCTACACACTAAGCAAATCAAGGAATATGGTGACAAGGCACAAAGATGTATTCAATGTAGATCACCAGGTCCTGACAATTTTTAGTGATGGAATAGGTTCATGGCATTTATTGCTCTTCCTTGTCTTTATAAATTGAGTAATCACTAATGATTGTTTTGCACTTTCTGCCTGCACCTAAAGGTTTTGTGGCAATAGCTAGACTTCATGATCATTGATATGAGAATAAATGGAGCTCATAGCTGAGGGAAGAAGAGTCTGACTGAAGCATCTCTTTGTCAATAGCATAAAGAGTTGATAAATGTTCATTAGTTTGCATTGGTATGGTTTCCAGTTCTTGGTCAAAAGAGCTGACCTTAATGAAACATAAAAAATTATTTGGCATCTTGATGGGGTAGATGCAGAACTGTTGTTTTCCTTTTGTGGGAAGTCCAGGACCAGAGGGCATATATCAGTGTAAGGGATCTCCCATTGAAGACTGACCTAAAGGGAAATTTCTGCCCTCAGCGGCTAATGAATTTATGGAATTCTTTGCCACAGAAAGCTGTTGAGGCTTGATCATGAAGTATATTCAAGGCTGGTGATAGATTTTTTTTTATCAGTAAGGGAATCAATGTTTACAGGGAAAGGCAGCAAAGTAGAGTTAAGGATTATCAGATCAGTCCTGGTTCTCATTGAATAGCAAAGCAGAATCAATCGGCTGAATGGCCTACTTCTGCTCTTACATTTTATCAACAAAAGCAGTCAGAACCCGGCTATAAAGTTTACGCACTGCCCATCAGATAATATAGAATCACAATGGGCATCTCATAGCTTTCCTCTTACATGAGTTCCAGTCCAAAATATTTTCTTTTTTCTTTAGGGCATAAAAGCATACCAAATCCATTACATTAGAATAGATGCAAAAACACTCTCTGCCTTGGTAAGGCAATCCAGATCAAAGGGGCACAAACTTAACATCAGGAGTCACCTCTTATTGCAGAGGTTAATGAAATCCTAAATGTCTCTATCCCTGAAAAAAAAATAAGGCTGAGATTCATTTGAAACTTTCAAAATTGAGACTTATGTTGGGCAGGCCATGAAGAGTTATGGAAGCAATGTTATGGATGGAACTAAAACCCAGATTAGTCATGTACGTAATAGAATAGTAGGTTAGATTCGAAGAGCTGAATCGTCTCCTCTTTGCTTCAATATGTTTCATAAAACTGATAAATAATTCCATGCAGTCAATTTTAAAAGTAATAAAGCACTGTGGCTTAATAAGGCATTGGACACACGATGATCAGAGTCTCAATGGAGCACTGAGTGAATCATGATCCTTCAAACTCTATAAAGTAATCTGCCAGTCTATGGAAATCTCATATCATTTTCCTACATTACTGAACTGGTGGCTCTCAAGTTGATTGATTTCCTTCTGGTGAGCAGTATTGTGATAAATAGGTCATGAGCTCAGATTGCAGACGTCACTGTACCTGCTTCCTAAGCGGCAGAAAGAAACCACACTAGAAGGTTAGGGGAGAGAATTTAATTTTCTTGGATTAGAAAATTGCCTGAGGAGAGTTGGATTAATCTTGCAAATGTGATGAAGAGATCACGTTGGTGACTAGCCTGCCCTCGTTTACAAGTATGCAGGCAGCATGCAAACAACACTGCTGCTGCCAATTGTGGTGTGAAGCTGATCAGCAGGGGACAAAGTTTCTGCAAGGCTGGCTACCATCTCAATGAAGCTTGCATTACTCCAAAGCTTGACTGCACAGTAAGGTGGACTCTGGTTGCAGAAGCCCAAGTTGGATCTGGTTAAGGAGGAGTCTCTGATCAGAAAACGGAGTGGAATTGGTACTTCAGGTTTGAGAACATGTTCCAGTGATCTTAAATGCAGTGCTAGAGGTGGTCAGGGAGAGAGATGTCCTCCTCCCTCAGGGATGCTGGAATCTTTCTTGGCAAATGCTATCATGGCAACATGAGCAGATTGCCTTTGCAGTGCATACATAATAGTCTACCTCTTAGAACCTGGATATAATGCCAGAGAAAGTTCAATAACCTCATAAGAGTGGGAAAGGAAAGTCAACGCATCTTCAAATGTCATATCCTTGAAAATGAACCATTAGCTTCAAACACTGCTCCATTTAGCACATCCATTAAGTATCTTTAAACCATAAGTCGTATTTGGGATGGCACAGTGGCTCAGTAGTTAGCACTGCTGTCTCACAGCACCAGGGTCCCAGGTTCAATTCCAGCCTCAGGCAACTGTCTGTGTGGAGTTTGCACATTGACTGGGTGCTCTGGTTCCTCCCACAGTCACAAGATGTGCAAATCAGGTGAATTGGCTGTGCTAAATTGCCCATAGTGTCAGGTGCATTAGTGGGAGGGAAAGGCGTCTGGGTGGGTTACATTTTGGAGGTGTGGACTGGTTGGGCCGAAGGGCCTGTTTCCACACTGTAGAGAATCTAAGCCTCACTCTCCTATCTCATAGAAAGCCCAGATTGCCATCAATACTGCTGTGATGAGCACATCAAAACAGGGAGTTAACTGGTATGATGAACATGCTCAAATTCTGTTTTTGAATGGGGCATGGATTTATTTAAGTGGACAGGCTCTATAGTTTGTGTAGCTACACACAACCATGCAGTAATTCAAGGAGCCTGACATGAACATACTAACTGGGAGCAGAAGTAATTCAATTGGTCCCTGAACTTGCAATGCCATTCAGTAACTGATGTATTTCTGTTTTGAATGCACAGTCTCATCGAGACTTGATTCCCCTGTCTAAATAGAAATCTACATGTGTCTTAAAAATATTCAGTGATCCCCAATATCCACTGTCTTCTGAAGCAGAGATTTGCCAAATTGTACAACCCTCAGAGATAAATTTCTCTCTGTCTCTGTCCTTAAAGGGCTGTCTCTAATTATATAATTATTAACCCCTCGTTCTGGACTAAGCAACAAAATGGAACATCCTTTCCATGCAACCTTATCAAGATCAGTCAGAATCTTAAACACCTCAATAAAGTAATCCTCATCTTTTAAACTCCTGTGGAAATAAACCACAACCTTTCCAACCTATCCTCAGAAGACAGCCCACTCGTTCCAGGTATCAATCTAATAAAATCCCTTAGGACAAGAGGCTTAGATGGGGCAGAATTTGTTAAGTGCATCCAAGAGGGGTTCTTGAAACAGTATATAGGTAGCCCAACTAGAGGAGGGGAACATACTGTACCTTGTATTGTCTATTGAGCCTGGCCAGGTGACTGAGAGCATTTTAGAAACTGTGATCACAACACCTTAAGTATTAAGATAGCTATAAATAAGGACGTTGTGGGAAGGTACTAGGTTGAGGGAGGGCAAATTACAATAGGTATTAGGAGCTAGGGAGTGTTAATTGGGAGGAGCTGTTGTCATGTAAGAGCTGTTTAAAGACCTGTTGATCAGAGTTCAGGATTGGCATGTTCCAGTAAGGAAAGAAGACAGAATGGCAAGGGAAGGGACCCTTGGACAGCAAGGGAGGTTGTGAATTTAGTCAAAGGGAAAAATAGAAACATATGAAAGGCTCAGGAATCTAAATTCATAAAGGGTCCGTAAGGAATATAAAGAAAGCAGGAAAGAATTCAAACAGGGAGTTAGGAAAGCCAGAAGGGGTAATGAAAAGTACTTTTAAAGAGAATCCCAAGGCATTCTGTACTCACATTAAAAGAAGGATAACTAGGATGTAGGTAGGACCACTCAAGGATAAAAAAGGCAATTTGTGCTTGGAGGCAGAGTATGTGGGTGAGATCCTAAATGAGGACACTTCATTGATATTCATGCAAGAAAAACAAATGGAGGATAATGAGCTTTGTGTGAAGCATACTAATTATGTGCATTTGGAAAAATCTAGCCTAATTAGGAACAATCAGCAATGCTTTGCACAGGGCAGGTTATGTCTTAATATTTTGATTGATCACTGGTGTCACTTCCTCAAAAAGTTCAATGAGGGTAGAGCATGAATTGTCGACATGGATTTAGTAAGGCTTTTGACAAGGTCGCTCATAGTAGGCTTATCTAGAAGATTAAGGTACATGGTTTCCACAGTGACTTGGCTGCATGGATTCAGAATTTTCTTGTCCATAGAAGGATAGTTATGGAAGGGTGTTTTTCCGGCTGGAAGTCTGTGACTAATGGTGTTCTGCAGGGATCTGTACTGGAGCCACTGCTGGATGTGGTATATAGAAATGACTTGGATGAAAATGTAAATGGGTGGGTTAGTAAGTTTGTAGATAATACAAAGATTGGTGGAGTTGGGGATAGTGTAGAAGACTGTCAAAGGATACAGCAGAATATACATCTGTTGCAGATATGGGCTGAGAAATGGCAGACGGAGTTTATTCTGGGTAAGTGTGAGGTGCTGCACTTCGGGAGATCAAATAATAAGGATAAGTATACAGTTAATGGCAGAACCCTGAACAGCATTGATGCACAGAGGGATCTTGGGCTTCAAGTCCACAGCTCCCTGAGATTGTCCACACAAGAAGATATGGTGGTAAAGGCGGCATATGGCATGCTTGCCCTATTTGGTTAGGGAATTGAGTGCAGGAGAAGGGATCGAGAATGTGGTGCTGGAAACGCACAGCAAGTCAGGCAGCACCTGAGGAGGAGGAGAATCAATGTTTTGGGCAAAAACCCTTCATCCGCCCAGTTCTACCTCCTACCCAAGATTCACAAGCCTGACTGCCCTAGCCGACCAATTGTCTAGGCCTACTCTCGTGCCCCCCTGAACTGATCTCCACAGACCTTAATACTGTCCTATCCCCCGGTCCAGGAATTCCCCACATATGTTTAGGACACTACCCATGCCCTCCACCGCCCCAATGACTTTCATTTCCCCACAGCACCTTATCTTCACCATGGACATCCAGACCCTATCCACCTATATCCGCCATGACGAGGGCTCCAAGCCCCCCATTTCTTCGTCTCCCAGCAACTCCACCAGTGCCCCTCTACTGACATTCTCATTCGTAATTCCAGCATCTTCAGTCCTCACTTTCTCCTGCAAGAGTCAGGATGTCATGTTGCACTTTTATAAGACTTTGGCGAGGCCACACTGAGAGTAATTCTGGTTGCCACATTACAGGAAGATGTGGAGGATTTGAAGATGCAGAAGAGGTTTACCAGGATGCTGCCTGGATTAGAGAGTATGAGCTATAGGGAGAGGCTAGGAAATCTCGGGTCATTTTCTCTGGAGCAGCTGAGGCTCAGAGGAGAATTGTTAGAAGTCAATAAAATTATGAGATGCATAGATGGGGTTCATGGTCAGAATCTTTTCCCCAGAGTTGAAAAATCTAAAACCATGGAACATGCATTTTAGGTGAGAAGGGAAAAATTCAAAGGAGGTGCTCGGGGCAAGATCTTTACACTGAGAGTGGTAGGAGTCTGGAACAGGCTTCCAGGGGTGGTGGTGGAGACAGATACAATAGGCATATTTAAGGGACTTATAGATAAGCACACAAATATGCAAGTACTGGAGGGATATGGACCAAGGGCAGGCAGATGGGATTAGTTTAATTTGTCGTCATGTATGACATACTGTGGTGCCCATTCCTGTGCTTTGTTCTATGTTCTAAGATTTTAAAAAGGAGAGTGCTGGAGAAACTCAGCAGGTCTGGTAACATCTGTCAAGAAAGAAATAGAGTTAACAATTCCTGACTGATATGACTCTCCCTTAGAACTGAAAGAATTTGGAAGTGCAATTGGAATAGATGATCAGGATTATCGGGAGCAAAAGACAAAGTTTTTGCTCCTGATGATAGTGGTGAAGGAGTGAAAGAAGTGTAAAATAGGTGTGAATGTTAGCTATGAGAAGGAGAAAATGCATGGCTCTGCAGAGAACAAAGTCAATAAATGAATGAGTGAGAATGAAATAGAAAGACAATAAAAATTGTGAGAAAAGATGAACAAAGGTGAATCCATCAGGAGAGGAGGTGAGAAGAACTGCAGCTCTTCATTTCTTGCTAATTCAACTAAATAAAAACAACTACCTAATTTTCAAAGCTAAACAATATTCACTTTGATTGATGGTTGGCTAAGGTAGACTTTATTTAATTAGACCAGTAGAATACAATTTTTCTTCATTCATTTAGAGATATGGGTGAACTGCCCTTGGGAAAGTGGTGGTAAGCTGCCTTCTTGAACCACTGCAGTTCATATGGTATAGGTATATATATATATATTGTTGTTAGATGGGGAGATGCAGGATTTTTACCTATTGATGGAGGAATGGAGATATATTTCGAGGTCAGGGCAGTGAGTGGTTTGGAGGAGAACTTGCAGGTATTGTTGTTCCCATGTATCTGCTGACTTTGTCCTTTGATATGATAGTAATTGTGGGTGTGTAAAGTGCTGTCTATGTAGCGTTGATGAGTTTTTGCTATGCACTTGTAGATGGTATTGTTGTCGCTGTATTGGTGAAGCAGAGAGGGCATGTTGATCATGGATGGGACGCCTATCAAGCATACTCCATTATCTTGGATAGTATTGAGGTTTTTGAGTATTATTTGAGCTGTAATGAACCAGGCATGCAGGGAATATCATAG
This sequence comes from Hemiscyllium ocellatum, assembly GCF_020745735.1. Lineage (NCBI taxonomy): Eukaryota > Metazoa > Chordata > Chondrichthyes > Orectolobiformes > Hemiscylliidae > Hemiscyllium > Hemiscyllium ocellatum. Next base: position 94,071,659 of record NC_083403.1, read on the forward strand.
CACATTCTTGAACTGTACTTTGTAGATAATGGTCAGGCTGTGGAGGGTTATACTTTCTCATTTCTAATGTTTATTATATGATAGGAAATCGAGAGAAACAGATAGACAGGAGAGAGATGGTGGGCAGAGGGCATCATCATGGCTTCCTGTAATTTGTAAAACTGTCACCAGCTGGTCAATATGTTTTAAGATCGCTTGATTTCTATCATTGGAACCAAATAAGGTTTGCAACACGAATGATGTGATGATGGCAGATTAGCTGAGATTGTCCCATTAGGCCTGATACCATAAAACAGAGATTTAACACAGGTGGTCAATACTCCAGGGATTTTAACAGAGCAGGTAAGGAGTTGCTGTCTCCATTAGTAGGAGAACATGAAAGGAGAAGATTGAGAGTGAAACTAATTAGGAAAAAAATTGATGAGTGATGTAGAGACATTATTTTATGGTAAGTTTTTATAGAATGTGCTCGCTGAAAGGGTGGCAGGAGCAGATTCAAATATAACATTCAGAAGTAAATTGAATATAGATTTAAAAAGAAAAAAAAAGCAGGGTGCAGGGAAGAGGCAAGCAAACAGGACTAATTAGAGAATTGGATGCGCTGAATGAGCTCCTTCAGTGCCAGATCATCCTATGATTAAAAGAGTAAGTGAAAGTGACCTGGGTAAATGAATGCTGCAAAAAAAAAAGAGCAATGTGCTTATGGTAGGAAAGAGGAAAGGGCACCAATGAAAGGCACATCAAATTCTAATGAAGCTGACAAATTTAGATCAGGGAAACAATACATCAAATTGAACTTAGCTATTTATTGGCACTTGGGCATTATTGCCACAGTCAGCCTCAGTCATCATTGGATATACACTCAAGGTCACTGAGAATCTGTAACCCTTCCAGGCTTTATAAACTCTGTGAAAGTTTCTGGGTTAAATCCTTAAACAAGTACATAAAACCCACACATTACAATCATAATGATTGTGTTCATCTGTTAAGAAAAGATCTTTTAAGCAAAGGAATATAAGACTTAGATGTAGAACTGAGGTACGATGCTATTTTAGGCTCTGCTTGAAGCAACTTATCATTGTCACCATTTGCAGTTACACCGTCCTATTCTGCTTCTGTTTATGAGGCAACGCAAATCACTGAAGCTTTGGAAGTTCTGTTACTTCTAAAATGATAATTAGTAATTCCAAAACCAGTAACGATGCTTTCATGTAAACTCATAGTCAATATAATTTTCATTGCTTTTTGAGTTAAGCCAAATATCACAGTATACCATAAATGTGTGCACGCAACACAATACTCAGTGAGGTTCATTATTATTGGCTGGGTATAGTTGGCTTGTCGACTCTGGGCTTATGTATTCTTGGATTTTGGTTCTCCTTCCACATTTTCCTTTAAGTAGCAGGGGGAGAAAGTGGGAACGTGACATTGAAATAGAAGATCTGCCATGATAATATTGAATGGCAGACAAAATGGAAAAGAAAATCCAATTGTATGCATAAGGTTTAACATCTCGATGAGACTATTGCTGCTGAGCAATGAGGGCCTATTTGCATGCATTAACATTTCTTTATTATCTAGCCCCGCCTCATTAAAATACAGGTTGCCATTTCCCAGGCAGTTCACAGAAACTGGTGGTGACAATTCCAGACAAAATATCCAGAACAGTAACCTTGCACCTGCACCTCATTATCACCTTCACTAGACTTTCATCATCAGTGCTCACTTACTAGGGACTTATATTTACCTTACCTTGCTTTCCTTTCTCGTGTAAATCAGGTCGTCATGCTGAGCACTAGTTTAATTCCAGGTATCGAGGGACAGTCTTTGAGGAGAGATTGAGTAGCTTGAGTGGGTCTGCACTCACTGGAATTTATAATAATGCGAGAAGATCACAATGAAACATACAAGATTCTTGGGAGTCAAAGCAGAGAGACTTATAGGAGAGATTAGGACCCAAGTGCATAATCTCAGAGTAGGGAGTTGCCACTTAGGAATCTGCCTGGAGGGATTTCTTTTCTTAGAGGATAGTAAATCTATGGAATTATTTTACCACAGAGGACTATTGAGGCTGAATCATTAAATACTAAGATGGACAGATTTTTAATCAATAAGGGAATCAAGGGTTGTAGGGAAAAAGCAGGAAAGTGAAATTGAGGATTTCTAGATCTCAGTAAAAGGCAGAGCCAGCTCAATGAACTGAATAGACTCCTTCTGCTCTGACATTTTATGGTCTTATGGCAACAATGAACAGTCAAGGGGGACTACGGTCAGTTGGGGGGCTGGTCCACCCTTTGACTGGGAAGACGCTGAGGAGTCTCTAGAAAGAGAACAGGAAATTTAAAGCAGGAAGGGATGCTAGTTTGGGGGCAGTGGGGTGGGCGAGGGTCACTGAGGGAAGGTTGTGCATGCACTGTTGAGAGTGCTAGACCATGAGACTTGGTGCAAGGTAGGCGCAGGGGTTGCAGAGAGAAGATGGTGCACTTAACCTTGCAAAACACAGAAGGTTACTAAACTTCTTGTGGCATTGCTGCACGATCTTCCTCACCATGGTGATGACACTGACCCAGATGGCTATTTCAGATCAAATTGGCAGCATTTCACATGTATACTGCTGAGATTTAAGTAGGGTACAGTGGTGTGAATGCTGAAAGGTCCTGGCACCTGTGAGCATTTTTTTACTGCTGAATGTAAAATGACCCAAGAGTGAAGATAAGGAGAGATAGAGTGTGTACTTAGTGAAATAGGCCAGCAAAAAATGGCAATGCTAAAATAATAGCTAGTATCCATGGAAAGAAATCTTCCATAAAACTCCCTAAAATTGACACTACCCATATTTTGGGAAAATTCACCTTGTATTTTTTTTCTCCTAGATTGTCCAAGTAAGTTTTCTTCAATTTAAAAAAAAAACAGGAAACCTCAGAGCAATGCTGGAGAGGTGGCAATCTAATGGGTAGCCTCCAAGGACCAAGAGGCCAAAGAATACAGGAACCGTGAAAGATAGAAAAAGCTGAAGCACTGAGGAATTTATGGATACTCATGTATGAAACACACAAAAAAACTAGCAGATAATTCAATGGGGAATAAGGAAGCTAATTGGCCTTTATTTCAAAGGAAATGGAGTATAAAATGGGGAAAAGTATTTGGGAGGCATGCTGGCACAGAGGTTAGCATTCCTTCTTCGCATTGCTAGGAACCCAAGTTTGATTCCAACCTTGGGTGACTGTCTGGTGGAGTTTGCACGTTTACCCCATGTCTGTGTGGGGCTCTTCCAGTTGTCTCCCACAGTTCAAAGATGTGCAGGTTGGGAGAGTTGGCCATGCTATATTGTCCATAGTGTCCAGGAATGTGTAAGCAAGGAAGATTAGCCATGGGATAAATGTGGGGTTGTGGGGATAGATCAGATTCCCTACAGAATGGAAACAGGCCCTTCGGCCCAACAAGTCCACACGACCCTCTGAAAAGTAACCCACCCAGACCCATTCCTCTACTCAATATTTACCCCTGACTAATGCACCTAACACTATGGGCAATATAGCATAGCCAATTCACCTGGCCTGCACATCTTTGGATTGTGGGAGGAAACTGAAGCACCCAGAGGAAACCTACACAGATATGTGGAGAATGTGCAAATTTCACACAGACAGTTGTTCAAGGTAGGAAGTGAACCCAGGTCCCTGGTGCTGTGAGGCAGCAGTGCTAACCACTGTGGCACCATGTCACCCATAGGGTAAGGGGATATAAGATGGTAGATGAAAGAACAGCCCTCTGAAAGCTAGTGCCTCCAAATAAGCCTGTTGGACTATAATCTGGTGTAGTGTAATTTTTAACTTTGTCCACCCCGGTCCAACACCGGCACCTCCAGATCGTGGTTTGAGAAGGCAACTTATTATCATCTTGTCTGGGGCAACTTGGGACAGACATTAAATTCAATGCAGCCAGCAACATTTCATCCAAAGAAAGAATATAAAAGAAACTTTTTCCCAATTAATGACATTAATTTAAGCAACAGCAACATAGTTTTATAAGTAAGGTTATTATCAGCAATGTTAAATGATTCATACAGAAAATTAGAGTTCAGCAATAAACACGGGTTGAGCCAGTGATGCTCACTACCCAGAATTAAACAAAAAATAGTAAGTAACTGTTTCTCAGGAGAAGGATATTGTGATGACTTTCAAATAAATATCAATGGTATGAATTAGCAACATACATAGGAGATTGCCAACCTTATTACATGACTCAGCTGGATGTGCCCCAGCAGTGATGAATATCCAGCTAGTTCATCAAGTGTATTCCTTCAGGCCCTATAAACTCCATCAAACTCAGAACAAGGAGGGGCACAAACAAAGGGATTCTTCTGGATCACTGTCATTGACCTTGAAGGCCTTTTGAAACAGAGTCCCATCCTGCCTTCCCATGGAGAGAAGTGGAAGGAGTTATTTTTTTCAGGCCAACTACAATGTGAGAGCCTGTTCTCAAACACCGTCTGATCTTTATCATGAAGGGTATTCGTTTAATTCTTTCAAGAGTTCCAGAAAAGCAGCTGGTGTCTTTTCAATATTAGGCAAGGTCACTCAGAAAATTTCATTAACAAAATAATATTTGCCATCTTATCAGTTGTGCTTCTCCAGCTCATCTCTATGGGATAATTGCTTATCATTGCTGTCAAACAATTAATCCTCTATCTGGATTAACTCTTGGCCAGAAGACCAGACCTACTTTATCAGGGTTGCTGAAGTTTCTTTTTGTTGGTGGTTCAAAACAGTGAATTGAATCTCCTGGAGATGCTGTGCTATGGCTACATCAACAAGAAGCAGATAGGAACATGTGACAAGGTGATGTTCATTGTCATTTTGAGAGCAACCAGGACGGGAACATCCTTTGTAGGTCTGTCATCGACCTACGACATGGTTTAGATTCAAAAGCCAATGCAGACATCAGGAAGGATTATCCTCTGTTTCAAACTCCTATACTTAATATGGATGCTGAGTAGGCAGTTCTGTGTCTACTGACGTACCAGTCAGCTGACCTCAGTTCCAACAACAGACAGTCATTTTTACTGAATGGTAGGGCAGATGCTGAGGGATTGAATGATCTATTCACCTGGTACATTACTGTGTTTTGGGAAGGAAATTTGCCATTCTCACCTGGCCTGGCCCACATGTTCCTCCAAACTTGCAGCAATGCGGTTGAAATTCAACTGCCCTAGAGTCATACTCATCGAATCATACATTACAATGTCCACTGGCAGAACAAAGCCAGCAGAGGTGGCAGCATAGTGGTACATAGTCAAGTGAGAATTGCCCTGAAATTTTTCAGCATTGACTCCAGACTCCATGATATGTTATGGCTTCAGGTTAAACATGGGCAAGGAAACCTCCTACTGATTATCATATATGTCTTCTCTTAGCTGATGAATCAGTACTTCTCCATGTTGACTCCATGGAGCAAACACTGAGAGTGGCAAGGGTACAAAACATACTCCTGGTAGCATATTACAATGTCCACCATCAAGACTGGTTCGGCAGCAGCACTATTGTTCAAACTGGTAGGCTCCTAAAGGACATAACAGCTAGACTGAGTCTGCAGCAGGCGGTGAAGGAACCAAGTGGGAAAAACATGCTCGACCTCATTCTTGCCAATCTGCAAGCTGCAAATGCATCAGTCTATAACAGTGTCAATAAGATTGATCACTGCACTGATGTTGTGTCTTTGTGGGACAATATTCTGCCTTCATATTGAGAATAACCTGCATCACATTGAGCAGCACTAGCACCAAGCTAAAAGGGACAGACTTCAAACAGATCTAACAACTCGAGACTGGGCATCCATTGTAGACCATAAACATCAGCAGAATTCTATTCCAGCACAATCTGCATCACAACAGTGCATCGTATGTCCTATTCAACCATTACCATCAAGGCAGGGGTCAATCCTGGTTCAATGGAGAGGGCAGGAGGGAATGACAGGAGCAGGACCAAGTATACCTAAAAATGAGGTATGAACCTGGTCAAGCTACCAAACAGTACTACTTACTTGCATACAACACAAGAAGCAAGCAACAACCTTCAGCCAAAAGTGCCAAGTGGGTGATTCATTGTGGTCTCTCTCTGAGAGATCCCCAGCATCACAGATGCCATCTTCAGCCAATTTGATTCACTCCATGCAGTATCAAGAAATGGTTGAAGGCACTAGATACAGCAAAGGCTATGGACTCTGACAACATTCCAACAATAGTACTGAAGAGTCTTCGCCGATGGAAGACATAGGAAGACGGTTGTGAATTATACACATGGCTGCTCCTGAGTATCAGTAGTGGAGGGAGTGAATGTTTGTGGATGTGGTGCCAATCAAGCAGGCTGTTTTGCCCTAGATTATGTCAAACATCCTGAACATAGTTGGAGCTACACTCATCCAAGCAAGTGGAAATCAGCCATCATACTCTTACCTTGTGTCTTTCAGATGGACAGGCTTTGTTACTCACCACAGAATTCTTAGCTTCTGATTTGCTCTTCATAGAATCATACAAACCCTACAGTGTGGAAGCAGGCCATTCAGCCCATCAAATTCACACCAACCGTTGAAGACCATCCTATCCAGACTTACCCCCTACCATATCCCGTCCCTGTAACTCTGCATTTCCCATGGCTAATCCATCTAGCCTGAACTTCCCTAGACACTATGGGCAATTTATCTACCCTGCATATCTTTGGACTGTAGGGTGAAACTGGTACACTCAGAGGAAATCCCTGCAGACACAGGGAGACTGTGCACACTCCATGCATACAGCCACCTGAGGCTAGAATCACTATGACAGAAGGAATGGCATTCTTATATGTGACAATCATCGTGATTCTGTATCCTATTAAATTTTGAATTCTTATGAGGCAATTCTTTAATTTTTCTGATGATAGTGTGATTGAGATCCCAGTGGAGATTCCCAAGTTATTCCTGCAAATCCAAGAACAGAAGCTTCAGTGACAGACAGGAAAGAGGGTGAGTGTAGGTCCTGCCGTTACGTGGAGGACCTTTTCTTCCCCACTTTGCTAAGTGGTCTGTCTGCAGTCTGAAAACAAGCATTCCAAATTGCCTTTCTGATAATTGATGCAGGGCAACGGCTAACAAGACAATTGATTAAAACTACATAATTAGATCAGGAGGAACAGATTATACCACTATGATTCCACCTTCATAATGATATTGGGAATTCAGTGATGGTCACATCATTGAATATTAAGGGGAAGTGGTTAAATTGTCTCTTCTTGGAGATGATTATCACCGGGCATTTGCGTGGAGTGAATGTTACTTGCCACTTTTCATCCCATACTTGGATGTTATCCACATCCTGTTGCACTTGATCATGGACTACTTCAGTATCTGAGGAGTCACAAATCATGCTGAACATTGTGCAATCATTGACAAACATCCCCACTTCTCACTTTATGATGGAGGGAAATCATTGATGAAGCAGCTGAAGATGGTTGAGCCCAGGACACTACCCTGAGGAACTCCTGCAGAGATGTCTTAAAGCTGAGATGACTGATTTTCACAAATCTTGAGAAATTCATTAAAGTTCATTTTAGGCACTTTCCAAACCTACAATCCAAGAACAAATAATTTTTTAAAAGTTCTCTTTTGATAGTCTTCATTGAGTTTTCACCGCATACTCAAGCTGTATATTCCAGATTCTCTGCTTTCCTCATGTCATTTCTTCTTTTACAAGTAACTTAATTGGGTATCCTCTGGTTCCCAAACCTAGCACTATTGAACAGGTTTTCCTTTTCCATTGTGCCTCATGACACCTCATGGTTTTGAAAGTCTCTAACAAATCTCTTCTCAACTTGCCCATCTCCAAACAGGCTAGCCCAGCATCAATTTATCAACCAAACGGAAGGCTCTTGTACCTCAAACCACACTCGTGAGTCATTTTTTGCACCCTCATAATGGCTTCATATCTTTAAGTGCAGTTGAAGCCGAAACAATATTTTATACAGGTTTAATGTCAGTTCCTTGCTTTTGTACTATTCGTAAAGCCCAGGATGCATTATGCACTTTCGCAATCTGTCCTCCCATATTCTGTTCTGAGGAAGGTCACCGGCCCGAAATGTTGACTCTGCTTTCTCTTCACAGATGCTGACAGACTTACTGTACTTTTCCAGTAATTTCTGCTTTAGTCTCTGATCCACAGCATCCGCAGTTCTGTCAGTTTTTTATTTCCCACATTCAATGATTTGCATCCAGGTGTCTGTGCTCCTGGACCACTATTAAGATTGTATTTTTTATTATATATTGTCTCTCCTCTTAACATGTATCACTCCACACTTCTTTGCATTAAGCATCAGCTCCCATTTGCCTTACTATTCCACAACCTATGTCCTTGCAAAGTTTATGATGGTTCTCCTCACACCTTGCAATGATTCTATGACACAAGAAACCTTTTGCTAATGGAGCCCAGGGATATCAATGATGACCAATAAGGGGTCAAGTTAGCAACTGAATACAGTAGATGGGCCAAATGTTGAGCTATTAATGAGACTTGGGGCCTCATTTTTATCAAGCAGGCAAGTTGGAGACACTTAATGGTCTTCCTCAGGCAGCTTAGAAAAGATAAGCTGTTAAAAATTGGATGGCTTGCTTCAACACAAGCTGACCTCCTCAACTAATGCACTAAAGGGGTCTGAGAAAGTGTGGAGCAGGGGTGCTTTTCAGAGGGTAACGGTGAGGATCAGTGTTGACAGGATTGGGTGAAGGTGGCAGTGGGCACTGGCTGCTTTGAGAGCAGTCAAATAGGTATTGAACACTTTACTTTGAATTGCAAAGAGTTAGTTTTAAGCACTTGAGCTGGCCAATTGTGATTCTATCTGTAACAACAAGGTGGCTACAACCCATTTGCTCCTCTTTATTGGACACTCAAAGATCAATAAGGTGAACTTTGTGTGGAGCCGCAAGAGGAGGGGGAGATAGATACTAAACGAGTATTTTGCATCAGTATTTACTGTGGAAAAGGACATGGAGGATATAGAATATAGGGAAATTGATGGTGACATTTTGAAAAGTGTCCATATTACAGAGGAACTGGATGTCTTGAAATGTATTAAAGGGGATAAATCCCCAGGACCTGATCAGGTGTACCCTAGAACTCTGTGGGAAGCTAGGAAAGTGATTGCTGGGCCTCTTATTGAGATATTTGTATCATCGATAGTAAGGTGCCAAAAGACTGGAAGTTGGCTAACATGGTGCCACTTTAAGAAAGGTGGTAAGGACGGTCAGGGAACTATAGACCAGTGAGCCTGATGTTGGTAGTGGGCAAGTTGTTGGAGGAAATCCTGAGGGACAGGATGTACATGTATTTGGAAAGGCAAGGACTGATTAGGGATAGACAACATGGCTTTGTGTGTAGGAAATCACATTTCACAAACTTGATTGAGTTTTTGAAGAAGGAATAAAGAAGATTGATGAGGGCAGAGCAGTAGATGTGATCTACATGGACTTCAGTAAGGCGTTCAATAAGGTTCCTCATGGGAGACTGGTTAGCAAGGTTGGATCTCATGGAATACAGGGAGAACTAGCCATTTAGATACAGAACTGGCTCACAGGTTGATGACAGAGGGTAGTGGTGGAGGGTTGTTTTTCAGACAGGAGACCTGTGACGAATGGAGTGCTATAAGGATTGGTGCTGAGTCCACTACTTTTCATCATTTATGTAAATGATTTGGATGTGAGAATAAGAGGTATAGTTAGTAAGTTTGCAGATGATACCAAAATTGAGGCTGTAGTGGACAGCAAAGAAGGTTACCTCAGATTACAATGGCACCTTGATCAGACGGGCCAGTGTACTGAGAAGTGGCAAATGGAGTTCAATTTAGATAAATACGAGGTGCTGCATTTTGGGAAAGCAAATCCTAGCAGGACTTATACCCTTAATGGTAAGATCCTAGAGATTGTTGCTGAACAAAAAGACCTTTGAATGTAGATTCATAGCTCCTCAAAAGTGGAGTCACAGGTAGGTCGGATGTTTAAAGTGGTGTTTTTGTGTGCTTTCCTTTATTGGTCAGAGTACAGGAATTGATAGGTCATGTTACAGCTGCACAGGATATTGGTAAGACCACTTTTGCAATATTGTGTGCAGTTCTGGTCTCCTTCCTATCGGAAGGATGTTGTGAAACTTGAAAGGGTTCAGAAAAAATTTACAAGCATGTTGCCAGGGTTGGAGGATTTGAGCTATTATGACAAGTTGAATAAGCTAGGCGTGTTTTTCCTGGAGCGTCGGAAGCTGAGGGGTGACCTTATAAAAGTTTATAAAATCATGAGGGGCATGGATAGGATAAATAGACAAAGTCTTTTTTTCTGGACTAGGTGAGTCCAGACCTAGAGGGCATAAGTTTAGGGTGAGAAGGGAAAGATATAAAAGGGACCTAAGGGGCAACCTTTTCACTCAGAGGATGGAACATGTATGGAATGAGCTGCCAGATGAATTGGTGGAGGCTCATACAAATGCAAATTTAAAAGGCATTTGGATGGGTATATGAATAGGAAGGGTTTGGATGAATATGGGCCAGGTGCTGACAGGTGGGACTAGATTGGGTTGGGATATTTGATCAGCATGGATGGGTTGGACCAAAGGGTCTGTTTCCATGCTGTACATTGCTTTTACTTTTTGACTTCAAAAAATTTGTTTAGCACCCAAAGTTTTCTCTCAAATGCTTCTTTGAAAAAAGAAAGCTGAGGGGTTAACCGAATAAACATGATGATACAAAAACACACATTTGGATGACTTTGAGCTCGCTCATCTAAACTGTTGAAAGATTTTGACTAAGTGGATAAGGGGAAAGTGTTTATCATTATGGGGCAAGAATAAAAAAAGAGATGTTATTAATATAAGTTAGGCCCCAAGAAATCCATTAGAAAATTTAGGAGAAATTTCTTTACATTAATAAGATGGAATTCACCACAACAATGTATGTTTGACAAGTTAAACAAGTAATGGTGGAGCAATTTGTGGTTACAATGGTATTTTTAAATGAGGAAAGGTGAGAGAGGGAGACTCAAATTGAGCATAAGCACTAGAAATGATTAGTTGGGCTGAATGTCTTGCTTCTGCATAGTATATCCCATGTCCAAGCAATGTGCATACTCCTGTGATGAATTTCTCTACCATATGGTTTAAAATATTGATGTGGACATTGGACAAGCTGTTCAGCACATGACTGCATTGAAATCATCCTGTGTAGGATCAATTACAACCATCTGTAAAGTTGTTCAGGAGCTGAAGAAGCAATCAGTCAGTGATTACCGTTTTCATTAACAGAACAAACTGAGAAATTTGAGATTAATACGTTAATTTAGATCTTTGTTTAACACATTCATGAATAGAATGAATTCATGGGCTTATTAATATGTCTATGATTGCTTACAGACATCCTTTTAAATAGAGTTGTTCACATTCAGATTACTGCATTCAATTATGCATTCAGTAATTTTCCAGAGAGTGATTTTAACACTATAGTGTTTAAAGATTTCAAGTCTTTTCCTGAACGAACTGCTCACTAGTTGCAAGAAGTTGAATATCATTGCAGTGGAGATTCCTGGAAATAAAACTGGGGCAACATCTGACAGAAAAAGATGGCTTAAAATTTGAGGGCAGACTGAGATCATCTTGCCACATGAACTTGTCCCTTTCCTTTCTGCTGCTGACAAATTTCTTCCACATGATAGTCCATTTCTGGATTTTCGTTGAAAATGATCTAATACTTATGTGGAAGCGCTGGGTTGGATTAAACAGTTGCAAAAACACTTGACACCAGGTTATTGTCCAACAGGTTTAATTGGAAGCACACTAGCTTTCGGAGCACCTGATGAAGGAGCGGCGCTCCGAAAGCTCGTGCTTCCAAATAAACCTGTTGGACACTAACCTGGTGTTGTGTGATTTTTAACTTTGTACACCCCAGTCCAACACCGGCATCTCCAAATCAATGCAAAAACACTTGAGATGCTTGACACCATCCACGATAAACAACTCACTTGATGGGCACCCAAGCCACCAAAGTAGCTGCATTCTCCCTCCACCATCTCATACAAGACATAGTGTAACAGGAAGGTTGAGGGCAAATCTGTCAGCTCTGACATTCAGGTAACCAGACTGAACCTTTAAGAATTTCTCCTTTAAAGCTAAGTGTCCTTGGAATGGCAGGAGATTTTCTGCAGCTAGGTGAACAAAAAAGGGTATGTTAAGGAACAGTAAGGAGCTGAAACAGGTCCTGAATTGAAGTGTGCAAATATGTAATATGTAGTCTGGCTTTGTGTATTGATAAAACAAAATGGGTATTTGAAACTAAGAATGTTTCATTGCAGTTATCCACTCCCTAAGCCAAGGTGATATAACTCTTCCTTGAACTCTTCCTTGTAGAACTATTTGTCCTCTGCATTTGGCACTAGGACCTTTGAACCCTTGAGGTAATGGCTAGGCTGTCAGCCATTTGCCCACCTTCACCACAATATTAGCTGTGCTCCTTTTATTTGATCTGAGAACCATGTAACTACACGAGGAGAACTGACAAAGTACTGAGTAGAAACAACACTGTTTTCCACACTTGATGCTGAACATAGACTATCTAATGAGAGACTCTACCCAACATCAACAGGAAAATTGACTATTTTCCTCTTTGCATTGCCAAGGATGCAATAGCATGCTGTTCCACTCACTGCCCAAAACACACCTCGTGAAGTTCCTGGAATCTATCTAATGTCAACAGCAAAGACAATGGAAGTCACATCCCATTAAAGAGGAATAAAGTGCAGAGTATTTTTCCAATGGATTCTTCAAATAGTTCTCAGAGTTATTTTTCTACGAAGAAATGCCCTGAAGTAGCTCAATGGTCTTTTCTGAGTGTCAGGGATTCCAAAACTAGAGGCCCTAGGTTTATGGGTAAGCTTTTCACAGAGGGTGGTGCATGAAAAGAATGAGTAGCCAAAGGAAGTGGTGGAGGCAGCTACAATTACATCATTTAATAGATATCTGGATGGGTATTTGATTAGGAAGGGTTTTGAGAGATCTGGGCCAAATGCTAGCAAATTGGAACAGGTCAAATTAAGATGTCTGGTTGGCCCACATGAGTTGTACTGAAGGATCTGCTTCCATGTTGTATGACTCTACAACTCTATAACTCATAGGGACTTAAGAACTAGGAACATGAGTAGACAGTTTAGCCCCTCAAGTCTTTGCCAATTAATACAATCCTGATTTATCGCATCTTGGCCTCAACTCCATTTCCATTTAACCTGCCATGAATTAAAATCTGTCCAGCTCTGGCATCCACTTTGGGGTAGTGAATTCCACAGATTCATGATCCTTTGAGGAAAGTAACTCCTCCATACCTCTGTATTAAGCCTGCCACTCATTAGCCTAAAGCTATGACATCTCATTCTAGATTTCCTCACAATGGGAAACATTTGCACACTGTCTACTTTGTCAATCTCATTTCTTGTCTTATATACTCAATTTGATCTCTTATTCTTCTAATCTGCTGTGAGTACAGGCCTAAACTGCTCAATCTCAAAAACTCTCCTCATAAAACAAGCCTGACATCTTTGAAATCAATCTCATGAATGTTAGCTGAACTGTCTCTAATTCAATTACATCCTTCAAGTGAAGGACCAAAATTACATGCAGTACTTCAGGTCCAATCGATTTGATTAGAGTGTAGACGCTGTTAATGTGACTGTTAGGAGATGATTCAAAGCAAAGCTGAAGCTTTACCTAAAAGAAATCTGCAAGAATGCTAAATATTTAGAGCTATTGCTAAGTGAATAAATAATTATGGACTTTGTGATGTTTATGTAGTTGCAACACTTAAACAGTTGCAACACAACTTCTCTGCTTTTATACTCCAATCCTTCATAATAAATGCCAAAATTCGACTTGCCCTCTTATTACCTGCCATACGTGCATACTAACTTACTGCAATTTACGCATGAGATCACCCAGATCCCTCTGTAAGGAAGCATTTTGAAGTTTGGCTAAAATCTATAATTACAGACTTAGTGTGCGTGGATGAGATATACCATGATTTATGATCCAATATCGCACTCTATCTCCAGCACATTGGTGAATAACTACTTTTGAAGAAAGCTTTTTTCGTGTTAAACACGATTTTAGATTTAGCTTAGATTTATCAACATTAATAAATATGACAAAAATAAAATACCAAATGGACAAAAGTGACATCATCCTGTGACTAGTAACGTATTCAAATTTTTGAGAGCTAGAGAATTTTTAGAGGCATTCTAGTCAATTACTGGCAACTTCTGCAAGTGTCAAAGGCTATCAAATTCAAGCATGCGTGAACCACTCTGGATGAATCATTGAGAATGATCATTGTATTCAAACACCAATGAATAATAGTGTATGGAATGGACATGCCATAGAAAATTTCTGGAGCGAGCTTTCCAAATCCAGACTTATTCCATTCCAAAGGGAACAGGTGACTCTGGATGCTGTTTGGGAAGGGAGTATGTTAGCTCCTGTGCAGGTTGTTTTAATGTAGTTGGAAATTTGGTCAGAATCTCCCCTCCCAGCTCTTCAATCTGTGCTTCCTTGACATTTGTTTGCCATGTCGGAGACAATGATGAAAATGCTGTCCTTCCAAAATAAAATAAAGAAACTTTTAAAATTTGCATAAACATGTTTATGTTCAGTGCTGCCATTTTCAGAGGGAAGTCATTGAAAATTAAAATATCACATCACATACGTAAGGATCATTCTGCATTTTTAGCTTTACGCTTCCAACATTCTTCCCTTTGCAATTCTTCGATCCTATAAAAAATACTTATCCTGAACAATGGTTCCTCCACAATTTCCTTGTGCTCAAGACAGAGCAGGCTCTCAACATAACAAATGTGGAAATACAACAGAGAATGTTTCTTTAAGATTAGGAAACTACATAAACATCAAAAAGTCCATAATCATTTATTCATTTAGCATTCTTGCAGATTTCTTTTAGATAAAGCTAAAGCCTTGTTTTGAATAATCTCCTAACAGTCACATTATGCTCTAATCAAATCTGCATTCTGATAACTTATGTAACAATTATTGTAACAAACAGGTTGCTTGATGCTGATGCTAAAATGACCTAGAGATTCATGTGTTAAACCAGCACTGACTGGGCAGGCTCCTTTAATTTCAGGTTCTGATCTGTTGATACTGGGACTAACTTTACTCGTGTATAATAGTGTAAATTGATTGATATTGAAATGGCTGCCCATTATACACTGCTATTCATTGAAGTCAATTTTGTTTGCATTTCTTTTATACTATTTCCCTATCGTTAGAAGTCTGATGATAAAAAGGTGCACAAATGTCTTCACAAATAAACACACAGAGCAATTTAGGACCCTGTTACAAAAGACCTTTGCAGTTTAACTGTTTTGCAACATCATGAAAACAATATTCTTTGAATGCATATTTAAGGATAGATCTTGCAAACTTGCAGGTACACTCTGGAGATTTGACCTGGGAAATGAAAGGGATTTGTGGGATTTTCCCTCCATAGCTGAATTTGTAATATTTGCTCCTGAAAATCCACTGCAAAAATAGAATCCCACAGTACACATTACAGTATAGGCATAGGACCTGAAATCCAGGACTGAGATCAGGTTGGATTCCAGATATTTCCAAATTCCAATTCCTGTCGTTCAGATGGTAGCTAGGTTGGGTCAAGCTGGGTTGGGCATGATAAAGTGTCACTTGGACCGTGGGGCAGAGCGACACATGAACCCACGAAAGAGTCTGGTGACACATCGCCCCAACATACTGTTTACTGAATTGTCCAGCTATGTTATTTTAAAAAATGTTATACAATTAAGCAGGACACCACCATTTGGACACTAAAAGTTTTCAGTGAGCTGGATTTGAGGTGCTCCATCTGTCATCCACTTTATAACAGAGTACTAGCACTTGAGTTTTGCTAAAGGAGAAAAAGCAATTAAACTTGCAAATGATCCATACTGGTCCAACCAATCTTGTACACTTCAAAACAGAGTTCCAACACAACCAGTACATTCATTTCCAAGTATAACAGGTTTTTTAATCATTGCAGCTTTGTTGATAAAAATGAACATGAGAACAAGGATAAATGCAAGAAGACCATGTTCTACACAATAGCATTGCTTTGTGCATTGTCAGGCACACACTACCCACTCACTCTACCCTACCAATGCAAAGTCCAAGTAATCTCCTGGAGGATGAGAACAAATAATGAAAAAAAAGGAAAAGATTTGGCCAACTTCCCTCCCCCCTCTACCCCCCCTCCCCCTTCAGGAGTTCAGGAGATCATTGTTGCCATAAGTAATGAAGAATTAACAATAGGGTCAGGACTTACGTTTTGCTGAAATCCCAGAGAGCACAGTAAGGATTTTCAGTACCCTGGACAAAATAAAAACACTTGTCAGTAAATACTCTTTTTTGTTGTTGTTGATCAGCTCATGCATGAGAAAGAATCTGTTTGGGACCCATTGCCTGGAAATAGGGTGGAGACAGGTTCAATTGAATCATTCAAGAGGATATTGGATGATCATTTCAATAGAAATATTAGGCAAGGATATGGCAAAAAAAGCAGGAGACTGACAAGGTCATGAAACTCATTTGAGTAGTGGTGCAGGCATGATGAACCAAATCATCTCCTTCTGCACCACAACAATTCTGGGATTTTGTTTCACCAGCAAATTCCCTGCTGGGGGAAAATAAGCTAACAATCCTTCCCTATAATCTTCTAAAACTGTTGTGAAGTCACGCCAATACTGCCGACAAAGATGCCTTCTCTCTTGTGTTAATTGTTTGGCATAAAATATAGACAAAACGACTGTTGACAAGGCTGCAAGAGGTGCACTGAGAAGATGGTTTTGGTCCTGCTTGCTTCAAATGAATGGGTGAAAAATAGCAGTTGTCGTATTAGCCATCAATGATGTGACCACATTCTCTATGGTTATGCTTTGGCCATAACTTGTATAAATTGTGTAATTGCAGAATAACCTCTTGTGATCATTTGAAAGTTGGCATTATTGAATTTGTCCAGATGGAAGTCTTGGGCAAATGTCCTTCTTGTCAGTACTATTCATTCTATTGTAGGTAAGGGGACTGAGTATGGTGTAGAACTGATGACAGAAGCCCACTTTGGAGCATGAACCAAGGCATATTTTAACCCCGTTACTTTTATAACCATGCAAGCCCATCTAGAAAATTCTGAAGAAAAACTTGGGTATACAATTTAGAATGTTGTTCAGTTGCAGCCACAATCCTTATCTGGAATGGAATATAACCAGTTTATCTGCCATTGATCGAACAGATGTTAGTTCTGGGAGAGCTTCTCCTTAAATAGGACAAAAGGACAAAGAACAAAGAACAATACAGCACAGGAATAGGGTCTTTGGCCCTCCACGCTTGCACTTACGTAGTTTGTCCTTCCATACTAAAACTGTCCTCACTTACAGAATCCATATCCCTCCATTCCCCTCCCATTCATGTATTGGTCCAGGAG
The DNA here is from genome assembly GCF_020745735.1 of Hemiscyllium ocellatum. Taxonomy (NCBI): domain Eukaryota; kingdom Metazoa; phylum Chordata; class Chondrichthyes; order Orectolobiformes; family Hemiscylliidae; genus Hemiscyllium; species Hemiscyllium ocellatum. The sequence continues at coordinate 94,089,193 of NC_083403.1, forward strand.
ATTCTTAAATGCTGCTATTATGTCTGCTTCCAAGACTTCCTCTGGTATTGCATTTCAGATTCTCACTATTCTTTGTGTGTAAAATTTGCCTCACACATGCCACTCTTTCAAACATGCCCCATCATACCTTTAACTTTCATCCCCTCATAATTGACCCAATCACCCTGGGAAAAAAGCCTCATACTTTACACTCTTTCCATGCCATTCACAATCTTATGAACCTCTATCAGGTCACCCCTCAACCTCCTATGTTCCAGTAAAAACAAAGCTAGTCTATCCAACCTTCCTTCCTAACTAAAATCCCCCATACCATGCATCATCCTGGTAAATCTTTTCTGTACCATCCATATCCTTCTGGTAGCATGGGGACCAGAACTGTACACAATATTCCAAGCATGGCCTAACTAACATTCTACAAAGGTATAGCATAATTTGCCTATTCTTATAGTCAATGTCCCTTCCAATGAGGGCAAGCATGCTGTAGGCCTTTTACTATCTACCTGCATTGCCAACTTCAGTGATCTGTGAACCTTCATATCCAGATCCCCCTGCATATCAATACTCCTAACGGTTCTGCCATCACTGCATAATTTCTACCTGTACTTGAAATATAAACCCATATTGTGTGGGGTGTAATTAAGTGCAAGTTTCATCAGTAGGGATAGTAGTTAACCTTCTCTGAAGGCTGTTAGTGATCCAGACGGGTTTTAAGAGCAATTTCTTTTTTTCGTGGTCGCAATCAAATAACAAGATTCTTCTGAAACATTGTTTCACTATAAAGTGCAGTGAGCTATGGCATGTTATGTCATTAAAAGTGAAAGTAAAAGAGAACAACAGATGTCAATTTGCATGCCCAGTTCTTAAATGATGAATTAACTCTTTGAGAGCCTAACAGCATTCTTAAACATTCAAATCATCAGCTCTTTGTTATTGAAATAACTGAACTGAGTTCTTGTAATTTTCTTGTGATTAATCTTACAACCCATAATTAGCCAACAGCACCAAGTGAAAGAACATCTCATAATTGAAACATCTTTCCAGATTATAATAACATTTTATTTTTGTTCCTGACATGCAACAATTTTCTTCATTTATAGAGCACCCATCATAAAGCACACTAATCCCTACAAGATTGTTTTGCAAGAGCAACTGTGGCAACTATGTAAGAGCAGGAGAGAGGTTTGGACAACTGGCTAAAGGGAAAGTTGAAGGGGCAAATTCTGAGGCAGCTGTTTTATGAGATAGAGAGCAATTTGGGACAGAGTTTCCTGGGAGAGGAAGGGGGCTGAGTGGCTGGAGACCATTTGATCAATGGCAGATGAGATGGAGGCAGACTGGTCAGAACAAGAGCATGTTGATGCCAGGTATGTAGAAGAGTGTTGTCAGTGAATGTGAATGAGGACGGGGATATGGGATGTTTGCCACAAGGTCAAAACAGACTGTGCAGTATGATCTTTGAGATCATTCTCGACTTTGCTTCAGATGGAGTTGGCGAGATTGGAGCAGGAAGTGTGGGAGAAAATGTACTTTCTTGGAACAATGGTGAGGGGAGTTTGAGGTGAGGGAGGTGGATAGGTAAGCAATATTTTTGAGCTAGAATTAGCCTGATGACTGGATTCACAGTGAGGAAGGTACAGTGGTTAAGAAGCATCATCAAGTTCAATCAGATGAAGATGCCTGCTGCCTAGGATATTAGGAGCAACATTCTGGCATTATTCGTGCAATGCTTATTTAAAGAAAACTCTGAGACATCTGTGATTTGGTGTGAAAATGGATTTTGAACCGAATTACAACTGCCATTGGAAAGAATGTAATGGGAAAGGAAGTTGATACTCATCAAAACAACAAAAGAAGCTCATCCCATGTTTGCAAAATGAGGATAGGTGACAAAGAAGGAACCTTAGAACATGTTCACGATGACATAGCCATGATGGATAGAGATGAGTCCTGAGGGTACAATGTTCACAAGCCCGGAAGGGAGTGTCTTGACTGCATGTGAAGAGGAAGCTAGATCCAGGAAATGACATACAATGATGTTAGGTTTGAACAGGGAGGAGGGGCAGAGGAATGACTACATCCAATCAAATCACACATTTTTAAAAGGATATCTGCTTTCCAAATGTAAGGGTAGAAATGGGACATAGTAAAATAAAACATTTTTGAAAATTAATTATTGTTGTTACAATATGTAAGCTGCCCTTATTGCCTGAGGGAGCTTGTTATCTTAACAGCACTTTGTTTAACATGACAATGGATGAGCTGAAATTATATTAGCAATGGTTTTGCAGGATGGATAGGCTGCCACAGGGAAAATTGAATTCATGATCAAGTAGTACTCTCTATTGCACTCAATCCTCCACTTAATACTCTCCTGTATGAGACTCTGTTTCTTGAGTGGAGATCACAGGTTGGCCCTGAGCGCTGAGGACAATCAGTTAATTCAAGGTTAATATCCCTGGAATAGTCGGTAGCAAGGAAGGAAGTACTTACATTTACCAAGTGAGCAAGTTCAATTTCCAGTACAGATTCTGCAATTTTCGGTTTTGGTCTCACTGTCACGGCTATGACTTTTGAATTCACAATGGTGTAATTTCTGTGGGTGTATTTAAAAAGCAAGAGAAAATACAATTGAAGAGTCAAGAATAATTCTTGGAAAGGAGTACAGACATGATAAAAACAATAGGATTAAAAAGCATCAGTCAGAAATGAATAATGTTGCATATAATTTAAGGCATCATCCTGGTTTTCGAATCATTTTTCAATCTCAGCTGCTTCACCTTTCTGCAATCTCCTCCAATTCTGTGACCTCCATGTTATTTTCAGTCTTCACTCCTGCCTCAGCTCAGCTGCTTCTGAAGCCCTCATTATGCCTTTGTTATCTCCAGACTTGATGATCTTAACTCAATCATGTCTAGCCTCCCAATTGCACTCTCTTGCACTGCTCAGAAATATTGCCGCCTGGAATTCAGTTTGCAGTAAGTTCTGTTCACCCATCATCCACCTACTTACTGATCTATCATAGCTTCCATACATCTTGATTTCAATGTGCACTCCTGTTTTCAAATCCATCATGGCCTTCCACCCTCAATTATAGCATCCCCAATTTTTGCACTGTGCCATGAGGAATCTTACTTCATAAATGTGTATCAACATACAAATTAAGAGCAGAAGTAGCCTTTGGCCTCTTGACTAGGTGGAGGTGGGTATTGCAGATGCTGGAGATTAGAGTCAAGTTTAGAGTGGTGCTGGAAAAGCACAGCAGGTCAGGCAGCATCTGAGGAGCAAATTGACGTTTCTTGGCCTCTTGAGCCTGCCCTGCCATTCAATAACAACTTTGTCAATCTACTTGTGTTTGAAATTCCACATTCCTATCTTTGTCTGGTAATCTTTAATTGCCTCACCTAACAAAAATCTACCTACATTCACTTTAATTGACCCCCATCTCCATTGTCCTCTGAAGGCAAAGAGTTCCAAAGTTGTATAACCCTCAGAAAGAAATTCTATTTCTCTCAGTCTGGAAAAGGTAACCCCTAATTTTAACAATGGCCTCTTGTCCAGGTCTCACCTACAAGAGGAAATATCCTTGTTATGTATACCTTATGAAGACCATTCAGAATCTTGAACACTTCAATAAAGTCATGACATACTCTTCTGAATGTCAATGGAAACATGGTCAGCATGTCCAATCTATTCTCATAAGTTAACCTGTGTATTCCAGGAATTATCTTATCTTTCTAGATGATTGTGGTAGTGGATTTGGGGGGTGGGTTATCTAAGGATCTTTGGCAAATTTCTGCAATGTACTTTGTAGACAGTACACACTGTTGCTAATGAGCATTGATAAGGAGATACTGTTTATGGATATGATAGGAACAAATTACTGTAGATGCTGGAATCTGTACTGAAGACAATAAATGCTGGAGATCACAATGAGTCAGACAGCATCTGTGGAGAAACAGCAAGCTAATGTCTAGATGACTCAAGTCTACTTCAGCTCTGATGAACTCAATATGAAGACAAGAGGGCTATAAAGTGCCTAGTCTGAAGATGTGGGCGGCACGGTGGCACAGTGGTTAGCACTGCTGCCTCACAGCGCCTGGAGACCCGGGTTCAATTCCCGACTCAGGCGACTGACTGTGTGGAGTTTGCACGTTCTCCCCGTGTCTGCGTGGGTTTCCTCCGGGTGCTCCGGTTTCCTCCCACAGTCCAAAGATGTGCGGGTCAGGTGAATTGGCCATTCTAAATTGCCCATAGTGGTAAGGGATAATGTAGGGGTATGGGTGGGTTGCGCTTCGGCGGGTCGGTGTGGACTTGTTGGGCCGAAGGGCCTGTTTCCACACTGTAAGTAATCTAAATCTAAAAAGAGTCATTTAAAGTGTGGAAGTGACAGCATTTATGGGATAGTTTTCTGATGGGGGCCATGGGTGAAGGGATGGGGGATGGTAGCTGCTGAGTTGTGGGGTCTAAGGTGCCAGTGAAGAAAAGATGTTCATAGTGCAGTTTAAGGGATCAGAGCGTGAGAATGACAGAACAATGGTGTGTCGCCTGCCAGACTTGAAAGGACAGTAAGTGGGACCGGGGGGAAGGGGAGGACATGATAGCAAGCTAAAAGAAAGGGAAGAAATATTCACAATTTAAAGACGTTGAACTCAATATGAAGACAAGAGGGCTATAAAGTGCCTAGTCTGAAGATGAGATGTTGTTTCTCGGTTTACAGTGTAATTCACTGGAACACTGCAGCATGTCGAGGACAGACATGCGGGCATGTGAACAGAACACTGTGTTAAAATGACGGCTACAGGAAGATCGAAGTCCTTCTTGCACACAAACTGGAGGTGTTCTGCAAAGCAGTCACCCAGTCTGTGTTTGGGTTCTCCAATGAAGAGTTCGCCACAGTCAGCGCAGCAAATACAATACACAAAATGGGAGGATGTACAGGTGAAACACTGCTTCACCTGGAAAGACTGTTTAGGACCTTAGATGGTGAGCAGTGAGATGGTGAAGGGGCAGGTGTTGCACCTTCTGCATTTATATGGGAAGGTGCCATGGAGAGATGGTTGGTGTTGGTAGTTGTGGGATGGATGAGATTGTCCCAGAGGGAACACTACCTGCAAAATGCAGACAAGGAATTGAGGGGAAAGTATGTTTGTTGGTGGCGCTTTGCTGAAGTTGTCTGAAATGATGGTGAATGATCTTTGAATGCTGAGGCTGATTGGACGAAAAGTGAGGACAAGGGGGACATGATAAATCTGTTGTGAGTGATGGAAAGGGCAAGGGCAGAAACACAGTTGATAGGTTGGCCTATACAGGACTGAAAAAACTTCATTCATTTTGCCTCCAACTGCTATCCCTCTCTAACTTTCACTTCATCCATTTCCGACATTTCCCTTCCTTTCCTTGATCTCTATCTCCAATTCAGGGAATAAACTGTCCACAGCCATCCACTACAATGCCACTGACTCCCATAGTTACATTCAGTACAGCTCGTTACACCCCACGCCTGCAAGGACTCCATCCTATTCTCCCAGTTCCTTTGTCTATGACATATTTGAAAATGTGTTGCTGGAAAAACGCAGCAGATCAGGCAACATCCAAGGAGTAGGAGAATCGACATTTCGGGCATGAGCCCTTCTTCAGGATGCTGCCTGACCTGCTGCGCTTTTCCAGCAACACATTTTCAGCTCTGATCTCCAGCATCTGCAGTCCTCACTTTCTCCTATGTCATATCTGTTTGGATAATGTCGCTTTCCAAAACAGCACTGCCGACATGGCTCGCTTCTTCCACGACACTGGTTTCCCACCCATTGTGGTTGACCCGGCCCTCAACAACATCTGACCTATCACCCATACTGCCACCCTTGCCCTTTCCCATCACTTACAATAGTGTGAGCGGGTTTCCCTTGTCCTCACTTTTCAGCCCACCAGCCTCTGCAATCAAAAGATCATTCTCCACTGTTTCAGACAACTCTAGCAGAACTCCAAACTGTGTAAAAGCAGAACTCTGACCTTCCTCTAGCTGGTCACTTTAACAGTGTCCTGCTCGCAAGCCTGCATGTCTGCTCTTGGCATACTGCAGTGTTCCAGTGAATCACATCTCACCTTCAGACAAGGAAGTTTACAGCCTTCTGGACTTAATATTGAGTTCAGTACCTTTAAATTGTTAACTAGATTAGATTACTTACAGTGTGGAAACAGGCCCTTCGGCCCAATAAGTCCACACCGACCCGCTGAAGCGCAACCCACCCATATCCCTACGTTTACCCCCTACCGAACACTACGGGCAATTTAGCATGGCTAATTCACCTCTTTGGACTGTGGGAGGAAACCGGAGCACCCGTAGGAAACCCACACAGACACGGGGAGAACGTTCAAACTCCGCACAGTCAGTCGCATTTCTTCTGTTTTTGTTTAGCTGGCAGGAAGCACATCATTGTTCTGCCATTCTCACATTCCAATCACTTAAGCTGAACTATCAACATCTTTTCTTCACCGGCACCTTATACCCACTCCAACCCTGCCGCTGCAAAACTATAACATAAATGCTGTCCCCTCCATACTTTATCTCGGCTCTGATGGAGAATCGTCTCGACTCAGAATGTTAGCTTGCTCTCTCTCTGTGGATGCTGTCTGATCTGCTGTGATCTGTAGCATTTGTTGTCTTGTGAATGTGCTGTCAGTCTAGCAGACTGCTTTGTCCCGGATAATATGAATCTTTTTAAGTGTTGTTGGAGCTGCCTTTACCCAAGCAAGTATTCCAACATATGCCTGATTTGTGCCTTGTTGGTAGTAGTGAGGCTTTGGGGAGTCAGGAGGGAGTTAGTTGTTGCAGGATTCTTAGCCTCTGACCTGCTCTTGCAGGCACAGTATTTATGTTGCTAGTGCTCCCAGTTCAGTTTCTGGTCAATGGTAAGCCCCAGTATGTTGACAGTAGGGGATTTTATGATTGATTGTCAAGGTACAATGATAAGTCATACAGTCATACAGATGGACAGTACGAAAACAGACCCTTCAGTCCAACTCACCCATGCTGACCAGATATCCTAAATTAATCTAGTCCCATTTGCCAGCATTTTTGCCCGTATCCCTCTAACCCCTTCCTATTCATAAACCCATCCGGATGCCTTTTAAAAGTTGTAATTGTATTAGCCTCTATCACTCTCTCTGGCAGCTCATTTCATGTATGCATCACAGTCTGCATGAAAACGTTGCCTCTTAAAACACTTCTAAATCTTTCCCCCTCACATTAAACCTATGAACTCTAGTTTTAGATTCCCTCACCTCAGGGAAAAGGCCTTGCCTATTTACTCTGTCCATACCCCTACGATTTTATAAACCTCTATAAGGTCACCCCTCAGCCTTTGATGCTCAGGGAAAATAGCTCCTGCCTATTTAGACTCTTCCTATAGCTCAAACCCTCCAACCCTGCCAACATCCTTATAAATCTTTTCTGAACTCTTTCAAGTTTCACAACATCTTTCCTATAGCAGGGAGACCATAATTGCATACAATATTCTAAAAGTGGGTTAATCAATGTCCTGATTAGAATGGTGCTGGAAAAGCACAACAGGTCAGGCAGCATCCGAGGAGCAGGAAAATCGACATTTCGGGCAAAAGCCCTTCATCAGGAATAGAAGCAGGGTGCCGGAAGAGTGGAGAGATAAATGAGAGGGGGTGGGGGTGGGGAGTCTCTATGCTACTTTCTCCCCACCCCCACCCCCCTCTCATTTATCTCTCCACTCTTCAGGCACCCTGAATCTATTCCTGATAAAGGGTATTTGCCCAAAACGTCGATGCTGCCTGACTTGCTGTGCTTTCTGAGCACCACTCTAATCTAGACTCTGTTTTCCAATATCTGCAGTCCTTGTTTTTACCTAGTTGATTTTAACCCTACTGCGAATCTTGCAGGGATGCCTGCCTTGAAGAAGATTTCCTCCTCTCTCTACAACAATCTCAGTAAGTCTCTATGCTACTTTCTCCCCACCCCCACGCCCCTCTCATTTATCTCTCCACTCTGCAGGCACCCTGCGTCTTTCCTGATGCAGGGCTTTTGCCCGAAATGTTGATTTTCCTGCTCCTTGGATGCTGCCTGACCTGCTGTGCTTTTCCACAGCACCACTGTAATCCAGACTCTGGTTTCCAGCATCTGCAGTCCTTGTTTTTACCTAATCAATGTCCTGAACAGCTACAACATAACGTCTGAACTCCTGTATTCAATGCACTGATGAATAAAGGAAAGCATACCAAATGCCTTGTTTGCTGTCTTGACTACCAGGGACTTCACTTTCAAGGAATTATGAACCTGTGCTCCAAGGGTTTCTTTGTTCAGCAACACTCTCCAGAACCTTACCATTAACTGTAAAAATCCTGTCCTGATTTGCCTTTCCAAAATGCAGTAGCTCACATTTATCTAAATGTCAGCTTCTATTTTGTTAAATAAATAGAATAGATTGCATTGAAAGAGTCCCAAATTCATCCCAGCTTTGAGATAGCTGGGTGTTTCACTTTGAAACTGTGAGTTCAGCCTTTAATTTCACTGTGAATATCATGAAAGATAAAGACTGGAAAAAATCCAAAAACAAAGAACTGAATCATAGAATCCCCATAGTGTGGGCTACATTTGGCCCATTGATTAGACATTGTTGATTCTCCTGCTCCTCGGATGCTGCCTGACCTGCTGTGCTTTTCCAGCACCACACTTGTGACATTTAAAGCTCATCCCACCCAACCCACTCTGCATTTCCTATGGCTAATCCACCCAACATACATACCCCTGGACATTATGGGCTATTTTGCGTGGCCAATCTGCCCAGCCTGCACATTTTTGGACTGTGGAAGGAAAGCAGAGCACTAGGAGGAAACTCTTGCAGACATGGGGAGAAAGTACAAACTCCACACAGACATCATCCTAGGCTGAAATTGGGCTTGGTTCCCTGGTGCTGTGAGGCAGCATTGCTGACCACTGAGCCATCATGCAGCTTCACGAGAGTTGACATATTATTCCCCACCTCCAATTATTGAAAAGCATTTTGTCTTTGCAAATTAACGCTATGTCTGTTAATATGTATATTCATAAGACAAATCGAGATCTTCTTAAATTGAAAGAGCATTTATTTTAGTCAAAACATATTTTAAAATAATTATTACTGTTCATGTTTTTCTTTGAATATTTTGGCTGAATATTGCTGGGTTATAAATTAGAACAACCGGACTTCTACCAAATCTGGACATTTGCTGACCGGACAGCTTTAAAAATAGTTCTGAAAATATAGGTCTATCCATCTTTCCCTGACATACCATTGGTAAGTCGAGGGACCACAGATTCATTTTGCATTGTGATTTGCCATTACTGACAAATCTTTCAAGTTTTCAGCATCTACCCACCCCAAAAATGTCATTGTGTAGAAGAGGGTAGGGTCTAACTACACCAAAGCTTCAGGTGTTTCCAGCTTTGACAGCTGGTGCAGCAATTTCTGATCAGACCTACATACCAAATGATGTTTGCGGATCTGTTGTAGATCTAGGATCATGATCATGCCTTCAATCACCCACAAGAGGAGACATTTTCCCAAACAGGCACATTGACATCCTATTCAGAAACATTCTCTCTCAGTTTCTCTCCATGTTACACACTATCCTGACTTAGGGCTAATGGATGGGATTGTGGAATTCTAAACACAAACAGGTCAGCAATGATCTTATTGAATGGAGGAGCAGGCTCAAGGAGCCAAATGATCTTTTTCTGCTCCTTTTGTATTGGTTCATATGAATTATATTGTCAATTCTTCACTGTTGCTGAGTTAAAATCCGGAAGTCCTTTCCTTAAAGCCGATGGATGTGTCTCCTCCTAAAGGACTGTAGCAGTTCAAGAAGGCAGCTCACTATCACCTTCTCCAGGGTAGCTGTAATGGCAAATCACAATGCAAAATGAATCTGTGGTCCCTCGACTTACCAATGGTATGTCAGGGAAAGATGGATAGACCTATATTTTCAGAACTATTTTTAAAGCTGTCCAGTCAGCAAATGTCCAGATTTGGTAGAAGTCCAGTTGTTCTAATTTATAACCCAAATAATTTCAGCCAAAATATTCAAAGAAAAACATGAACAGTAATAATTATTTTAAAATATGTTTTGACTAAAATAAATGCTCTTTCAATTTAAGAAGATCTCGATTTGTCTTATGAATATGCATATTAACAGACATAGTGTTAATTTGCAATGGCAAAATGCTTTTCAATAATTGGAGGTGGTGAATAATATGTCAACTCTCATGAAGCTGCATGATGGCTCAGTGATCAAGTATGGTCAAACTTACTGGTGAAATCTATAACTCATGAATGAATTACAAAATAAATCTTAAATAAAGCTCAAGGAACTCATCTTTTGATTGCAGCCTTACTGACTTAATATTGTACTGAGTTCCATAATTTCAGATCATAACCACTGCTCCCACTAGTTTATTTTCAAGAGACAGTTGTTGATGGTGTACCTGCTTTTCCCAGTTCTATCTTCTCCAAACACGTTGCTTGTTTCTGTTCCTACTCCCACACTACTCCTCCAATTCCCATCTCAACAATTGTTTGAAACCTGCAGTAGCTCTTACATCTTGAGACAAGGACCTGGAATCAATTCAAGTCTTGGGTGATTGCCTGTGATGAGATTGCACATTCTGACACAGTCCAAAGATGTGCAGGTTAGGTAAATTGGTCATGCTAAACTGCCTCATAAAATTCAGAGATTTGTAGATTAGGTGGGTTTAGATTAGATTACTTACAGTGTGGAAACAGGCCCTTCGGCCCAACAAGTCCACACCGACCCGCTGAAGCGCAACCCACCCATACCCCTACATTTACCCCTTACCTAACACTACGGGCAATTTAGAATGGCCAATTCACCTGATCTGCACATCTTTGGACTGTGGGAGGAAACCGGAGCATCCGGAGGAAACCCACACAGACACGGGGAGAACGTGCAAACTCCACACAGTCAGTCGCCTGAGGCGGGAATTGAACCCAGGTCTCTGGCGCTGTGTGGCAGCAATGCTAACCACTGTGCCGCCGTGCCACCCACAATTTATCATGTTACCCATAATAAATATGATGGATGCTGAGTGGAGGTGGGATTGTCTTTGGAGGATCAATGCAGACTTGATGGATCAAATGATCTCTTACTGCATTATATGGATTCTATGATCTTCAGTTCTGATTATAGGACATTGTTCTGAAATGTGATTTAATTTAGCTAGCCCAGGATACCAAGCATTTCAGTATATTCTGTTTATATTTTCTTTCAAAAATTTAGTTTGGCAAATATAAGAAGAAAATACTGGAAATGCTCAGCAAGAGTTGCAGTATCCTGGGATAGCTAAATTAAGTCATGTTTCAGAACAATGACCTTTCATCAAAACTTTCAAAAATTTAGCTTGGCAAATTATTCTTCTCGGAGCTGAAATTATTCTTCTCCTCCTCCTTGATATTCGAGAAGGTAATGGATGATTACTTAAATAGAAATAAAGTGCAAGCTGATGGGAAAAAGGCAACAGTTGAGCACCAAGTCAATACACTCAAAGAGCTAGTGTAAATATGATGGGTTGAATGGTCTTTTTCTGCACTACAATAGCACTGTAATTCTGAAAAATCATCCCTAATTATTCAAGCAATGCAGAACCACAACTGAAATAGTGAGTTTGCTATGGGACGGGGCAGGAGGTAGGTAGCTCAGTGATTAGCACTGCTGACTCCCAGCACAGGGGACCTGTATTTGATTTCAGCCTAGGGTGACTGTCTATGTGGTGTTTTCACATTCTCCTTGTGTCTGCGTGGGCTTTTTCCAGATGCTCCGGTTTCCTCATACAGTTCAACGATAGGTAGGTTAGGTGGATTAGCTATGCTAAATTCTCCCATCATGTGCAGGCTAGATGGGTGAGCTATAGTAAATGCCGGGTTACAGGGATAGTGCAGGGGATTGGATCTAGGTAGGATGCCCTACAGAGGATTGGTGCAGATTTGATGGGCTGAATGGCCTCTTTCAGCACTGAAGGATTCTATGTTTCAAGTTTACATTATCTTGAAAGGGATTGAGCAACACACTGGTGATACTACTATTAATGACAAATCAGCCTTCTTGCCAATTGAACTAACTGGTCTCCCTCTCTCCCATTCTCTATCCTGCCACAATTCTTTCACTTCCTTTAATAAGTTATACTGCAAATATTGTATTTTGGTAATTGAGAAAATAGTTTGACTACTTGAATTGCCAAAATCAATTTTATTTTTGTTGTCAGGACCACAAAATCAAAGGTATTCTTTCTAAGTTTCAGTTAAGGAGAATTTGGGCAGTTTGCAAAGCTGTTTGTGGCCTCTCCGATTCTTCCAGGTGACATGGACTCGAAGTTCCTGATTTCCTCTGCAGCATTCTTTGTGAATATCCAGCTTATCAGGAATCCCCATCATGCATTTAGCTCCTGGATAGCTTCACATTCAACCTCAAATTTATAAAAATTTGGAATTAGAGAATGAGGTAACACTGACATATGTCAATCTGCCCATCTTGCCAGAGCCAATTACTTGATGCTCATATTGCTCCCAACTACTTGCACCATCAACCAATAATTATATTTTTTCCCTTCCCAATGCCTTTTGACAAGTTACAAGTCAATCTGCTCTCCACTATCCTTTCAGATGACAGCGGCTTTAAGAATCAAATAAATAAATACTTCATCTATAATTCTCTTGCTAATCAGCCAAAATTGGTATCATCTAGTTACTGAACCTTCTGTGATCAGAAACAGTTTTATCTTATTTATTTTATCAAAGGCCTCTCTGATTTTGAACCCTTCTGTCAAATCTACTGTCTCATTGCTGATTTTGTAATTGATTTTTTTTAGATTACTTACTTACAGTGTGGAAACAGGCCCTTCGGCCCAACAAGTCCACACCGACCCTCCGAAGAGCAACCCACCCAGACCCATTCCCCTACATTTACCCCTTTTACCTACACTACGGGCAATTTCGCATGGCCAATTCACCTAACCTGCACATTTTTTTTGGACTGTGGGAGGAAACCGGAGCACCCGGAAGAAACCCATGCAGACACGGGGAGAATGTACAGACTCCATACAGACAGTTGCCTGAGGCGGGAATTGAACCCAGGTCTCTGGCGCTGTGAGGCAGCAATGCTAGCCACTGTGCCACCGTGCCGCCACAAGTTGGTGCCTTTTGCTTTACACACATTTGATTCTCAGTTGAGATTCTTTGTAGAAACAGGGAGGATATCTAGATGTGTGAATTCACAGACATGACACTTAATGAAGAAAGCTTTCTGAATTTCAAAAGTGTATTGCTGGGCAGAGGCCATAGGCAGTGTCTTGTGCTGTCACTGACGCCAAGCTTGAGACTGGGAAGGGCATTTTTTTAAACAGGTTGATGCTGTATCTGAACACACACCACCATTCTACCTCCAAAAGGTTGGTAATTCTGGTTAGATGGGACTATCTTGGGAGTTTTGATACCCTAGTTAGGCTGCTGGGGTCCTGGCCACTGAGTGATTGGATTGTGGTTTGATGGGTCTCTCACCAATGTTCTAGCAAACCAATGAGGCCCCCTGGTACATCAGCAAGATTGTACCCTTGGCTTTTCTGTGAAGAGCTTATAAAGTAGCTTTTTCCCTTCAGCTCATGTTGTTAAGCATGTTATTCCCTTAGCAACAACTGTGGATAAGCAAGTATTTATAACAATCAGACACATGTTGCTCTGTCATTTTCTCTTCAATCAGCCCTAGTATTCAAGTTGCTGGAAATCATTATGTGGTCCAGAGGAAACAGTTGCTTGTGGATTGGCAGCTAGCACAATGCAAGTCAATCTGGTCGGAAATAAATTATTAGTTGTCAGAGAGGGTGTGAAAGTTTTAATGAGCCAGACATCAAATTAAATCATCTAGATTTTCACTTCAGTGAGTTTATTCATGGAGTTGGGCAGGGCTTTCAATAAATGAATCTGTGCAACACAGTGAGAACTGCTGATCTTTGCAATGAAGTCTTGGCAGTTGTAGTGATGGCAAAGAGGGGACAATTTAACTCTTGCCATGATATTTGTATTGTTTGCTTGTGGCAGTGGGTCTGGCTCTTGTTCTTTAAGCACAGGAGCTGCATTTTTGGAGCAAACCCATTGTGTGCAATAAATGGCAGGGTCTGGGCAGTGCACTGGCTCCCTGATGGCAGCATTCACTGGGAACAAGAGCCTTGCACCTCAAAGGCCAACCTCACACCTATGATCTTAACTTATAAACATTCAACTTGTTTTTAAAAATCTCCGCCCAACAAGCTGCAAATATGTTTCTAAAAGGGAGATTTGAGATTTTAACTTTTCATATTCCAGAGATGTTCTAAAGGTCTTTGCCATCAATTTGAATAAAGTGATTGTAAATCGCAAGAACCTGTAGGCAAAGCTGTTTTGGCTGGCAAAGGAATGCCACACAGAATACATGGTGGACACACTGCTCTTCCTAAGCAATTTGTCCAATTGTTAACATCCACCGGGAGTGATCAGACAAAGCTAGACTGAACACTGAATGTGTTGGTGACATTTGTGTCGAAGTGTTCCTTCAACATCTCATGTGCAATGGAATTTTAACTCTCAATCTACGAAGACTAACTAAGTGACGATGACAGTTAAAATACACGTATATATATTTTCCTGTCCTTGAGCCCAGAATTCAGTATTTTATCAAAGTCTCCTTACGTGAGCCAGGACAATAAGTGTCAGCTGGTGGCATCGCAGACTAGACAACCACTTATCTTATTGATCAGATTAGGGTGTATTATCAAATAAAAGACCACAAATGTCTTGTGTCTGTGGGGTGACAGATCTCGTGTGGTATTCCCAGTACCTTCTTAAATTTATTGCATCCTCGTAAGCATATTAAAAAAAAACAAACATTATATCTGTGCCACTCACATTCATCTCTCCTTAATTCCTCCCTCTCTCTCATTCCAGGAGGAACATAACACATATTAGGGCAGGAAGTGTCAAAACAGTGGCTGCCCAATATTTGGCTCCTCATCCGTTATGATGAAAGGATCCTGACTCTGAATGTCCCAAGAGGCTAACTGATGTATCCAAGCTCTGGACTATCCTTGACTCACTGTGTCAGGATCCCCTGAGCAAAGGATATATTCCACATCCTGACTAAAATCTGCTGACAACCTATGTTCTATATCTATGTTCTATGTAAGCTTCCTAGGCCTGTCTCCATGCTAAATGACACTGCAAGACAGCTGTGCTGTTGACCTGGAATCTCTCACTGAGAGGAAAAAATGCAAAATGCCAAGGCTGTTAGCATCTACCCAGGCTCAGAGTGAGTGAATATCCTAGGAATTCAGTCTAGTCCAGTCCATGTATGACCCTCGATACAGTGTCCTTGCTGCAGCATTATAATGATAGCTGTTGGTGCAGGTCCAAGTGCAGCAGTGAAGTGCATAAGAGTTCTGTAAGTGGAGTGGAGATATGTCATGAGGGTTCAGATGCCAATGGCTGTGGACATAGAGCACATGTGGCCAGTGCCCATGCAGTGTGCCCTAAATAGTCAGTGCCTGGTGTCTAATGCAGAGGCTCTTTGCTTCCAGCAATGAGCTGAAGTCATCAGGTGCTTGGTCTGGTTTCCATGTCAGGAATTCTCAACATCTAGCTTGTGTGGTGTACTTGGCAAGCTAGAAAGCTGATTATTAATAAGGTGAGCTGTGCTGTAAGAAGCTATTTACCAAGCAACAATCTCCCTCAATTAGCAACTAATCGCTGTCTGGAAAGCCAACTTGTTGCTTGCCAAAAGCATAAAAGATGGTACACAATATTCCCAACATCCAGATAGTCCACCTACACCAAACTTCAGTTGCTGGTCTGCCACAAATTCCACCTGGATGAAATTTCATCCATCGAGTCATTAATAGCGCAGAAGGCAGCAGTTCATCCCATCAACTTGCTGTTTCTATATGGAGCAACCCAGTCACTCCCATTTTTTCCTGCTTGGCCCCAATAATTGCACATTGCAAGATAATTAAATTGAGTGTGAGCCTGGGAGAATTGGTAATCCGAGGGCATAAATTTAAGGTAAATGATAAAAGAACTATAAGAGAAGAGATGGGAGATTCTTTGATCTAATGAGCTATTATAATCTGGTATGCACTGTTTGAAAGTTTGCTCGAAGCAGATTCAATCACAGCTTTCAAAAGGGAATTGGATGAATGTTTGAATAAGCAACATTTGCCAGACTGTCTAGAAAGTGCAGGGGAGTGGGACTAATTGAATGTTCTCCTTCTCCGTGGCAGTCATTTATGCATCATAATATTGTAAATAACAAGAAGGTGATGCAGTTTTAATATTACAGATAATGAAAAACATGATCAAAACATAATGATGCTGAAAACAGAAATATGCCTTGCCTAAAGTCCATTAGGCGCCTGCTGTACATGGTAGCTAATTACTACACAGTAGTTTCATTTCAACAGCAATTTTAAGCTTCATCAAGCACTTCAGGATTGAGAAACGTGCTTAAGAATAATGGCTACTCCTTACTCAAGTGAGCATATTTGCAACAGTTATAAATATCCTTAGTCCCTGCAAAGTTACACCTCTGCATCTTTAACTGGCATAAATAATTAGTGTATTGCAGACATTTTGTGTGCCGTCTTTAATTCTGTGTGACACACAGAAGCTATCACACTTCCTCTCCTTCACTTATTAAAACCAAATCCCTGTCTCCCTTCTGATCAATTCACATGACTGGCAATCAGCATATATCCACAGTTAGGATAAGAAGAAATGGAAAATAATAAATCACAAAATTGCCAAAGTGAAGGGACTGCAGTGTTTCAATGAATAACTGGAGAGTGGCATAATACATCTCGGGATGGGACTGCAGTTGGAGAATATTTCCCAGCAGGTCTTAAAACAAGCCTGAATGCAAAATGACTTTTCCTTCTTTTACATGCACACTAGATTTTCGCTGATAATTTTTCCTGCAGATTTTTCCCATTGAGATTCAAGGAAGGTAAATAGATAGCTTTATGGCATTGGAAAATTACAGTAAGTCCACTTGCTCACAGATTGTCTCTCACTGTGTACACACAAGATCATTTTCATGGGGTCAGCTGTGGCTCAGAAGCTAGTCAGGCTTGTACCTGAATAGATAAAAGAAAGACTGTAGTCCTGTGGATCTACAGGAAAAAACACATACTGACCAAATATTGAACTACAGAAGCAATCATCCCAACACCCACAAACGAAGCTGCATTAGAACATTATTCCAACGAGCCAACACACACTGCAGCACAGAGAAACTACGCAGAGTAGTGGAAAATCACCTATACCATGTATTCAAAAAGAATGGGTACCCAGTGATCACAGTCCGCCGATTTCACAGCAACAAACCCAAACAAGCAGACAAAACACATCCAGAAACCCTAGCCACTCTCCCTTACATCAAAGACATTTTGGAAATACTGCCAGACTACTCAGACCCCTTGGCATCATGATGGCCCACAAACCCACCAACATACTACAACAGCAACTAATGAACTTGAAAAACCCTATACTGACAATGAGCAAACTAATGTAATTTACAAAATACTGTGCAAGAACTGTAGCAAACACTACATTGGACAAACAGGCAGAAAACTAGCCATCAGGATCCATGAACACCAACTAGCCACAAAAAAAAATGACCTTCTCTCACTATTATCCTCATATACAGATAAGGAAGGACACCACTTCAACTGGGACAATACATCCATCCTAGGACAAGCCAAACAAAGACACACACGCGAATTCCTAGAAAAATGGCATTCTAACCAGAACTCTATCAACAAACAAATCGAGTTAGTCCCCATCTACCACCCTCTGAGAAAAGGAACAGGAAGTGACTTCACTACAGGAAATAGCATCACCACAAGAAATGACATCACCAACCCAAAGAAACCCAAACTTATAAATAGAAAGCAGGAATTTTCAGCATTGCTTCGCCTGAGGCCCACTGAAGAGGTTATCTAGTAGGGTAATGAAACATCTGGAAATGAACCTTCCTGCTCAGTGAGTAAAACTACAGCCAAAACCTCAACCTGAGCTACAAATCTTCTCAAAACTCTCTATCACTGATTACTCTGTCCATTCCCTAATAAGTACAACTAAATGTAGCTGTGCATTTAGTAGCCAGGAAGAAGCTGCTCTGTGGCTGTGAATCTCTCTGAAACTGTCTGACATAAGCTCCATTTTAAATACATCTTTACAAGAATCTGGTTTTCTGACCCATTTCTTGCATGTCTGCCATCACTTCTTCTCCTCCCTCTTAGAACAACAATGGAGTTCCCTTCTCTGCATTCCCTACACCAGCCTCCATATAGAAAAGCATCATCCTCCATTTCCATCACCTCAAACACAATTCCACCAATAAACACGTGCCAGCACCCTGGAGGGAGTGATCCTGCTGCAGCAGCTTGACCCACTCTCCGTCACTCCGAGCACCTCTTCACCCCATCCATGGTACTTTCCCTTGCAATTGCAGATGATGTAACATTTGCCCATTCATCTCTTTTCCATTCACTGTTCAAGACCAAAACATGCATTCCAGGTGAAGCGACATTTTAATTGTACTTCTTTCAATCTAGTCCACTGCATTCACTGCTCACAATGTTATCTCAAGATCAAATACAGACTGGGTGACTGCTTTCAGGAACACCTCTGTGTAGTGATTGTAACAAGGTCAGCCAAGTGGATTTCATTGAAGATCAGGCTCCCTGATTGGAGCTGTTAACTTGGCCTAATCAAGGAGCCCTGACTGACAGATATAAACATGAAGGTGCTGGTGGAAAATATGGAATCAAGTTTTAGCAATTTTTTTTATCATGTCACTATACAAACACATACAACCATGGATGATCTAAAATATATATATATTAAACAGGAATGTCAGAGGTTCTGCTCACTTTAGGGATTGGCTTCATGCAAGTTGAGTTAGTGTCATGTATTATGCATGTGTAAATAAAGGGTGACTAGGTGGTGGAATACCAGCCATTGTGACATTATTTCAGTGGTGATGAGAGAAAAACATATCCCTGAACAGATTTGCTTGCAACAATTGTCTTTGAAGCATGTCTGGCATCATGTTGTTATTGGGAGGCTTGACTCATTTGATAATGCCATCAAAGACTGGGCCTAGTATATGGAAATAAAGCATTACAGTTTTTCCAGCAAATGACATTGGAGCAGATGAAAAGCACTGCGTAATTCTCCTCCAAGCGGGGACCTGCAGCTTTCTCGGTTATTAGGAGCCTAACTTTCCCAATGGCACCAGATACTAAAACCTTTCATGAGTTGATGGATTTAATCAAGGAATATTATGAGTCAAAACCTCCTCTAATTCTGAGATGCTATCAGTTTTACTTGACAGTTCGAGAAGCAGGGGAATCAGTATCAGGATTTTTGACGAGATTAAGACAACTGGCAGAAGCATGTGATTTTGGTTTAACCCTAACTAAGATGCTGTGAGACAGTTTCATATGTAGGATGAGTGATGTGACCATGCAAAAGCCCCTATTAGTCGAAGGCCAACTGGACTTCAAACAGGCACAACAACTGGCTTTGTCATCAGGAAATGCAGCAAATGAGGCTTATGAGTTATAGGGTATAAAGATAGAAGGCTGAGGCTGAGAAAATTGGCATTACTGAGAAGAGAAACTGTGTTAAAATCTTTCATCTTGCACTTATTACAATTGCTGCAAGTATAACATTATAGAACATAGAACAGTATAGCATGGTACAAGCCATTCAGCCCTCGATGTTATGCTGATCTTTTATTCTACTCTATGATCAAACTAACTTACAGATCCTCCATTTTACTGTCATCCATGTGCCTACTCAAGAGTTGCTTAAATGTCTTAATGTATCTATTTCTACTAACACTGTTGGTAGTGCATTCCACTCACGCAACAACTCACTGTGTAAAGAACCAACCTCTGACATCTCCCCTAATCCTTCCTCTAATCACCTTAAAATTATGTCCCCTCATGATAGCCATTTCCACTCTAGGAAAGAGTCTCTGGCTATCCATTCTATCTATGCCTCTCATCATCTTGTACAATTCTACCAAGTCACCTCTTACCGGTCTTCGTTCAAATGGGTGAAGCTCTAGCTCTCTTGACCTTTCTTCATAAGACATGCCCTCCAGTCCAGGCATTATCCTGGTAAATCTCCTCTGCACCTTCTCTTAAGCTCCCACATGCTTCCTTTAATGAGGTGACCAGACCTGAACACAACATTACAAGTGTGGTCTAAACAGGGCTTTTATAGAGCTGCAGCACAACCTCACAGTTCTTAAACTCAATCTCCTGCTAATGAAAGCCAATTCACCATACACCTTCTCAACTCTTATCAACTTGAGTGACAACTTAGAGGGATCTATAGACATGTTCTTCCACACTGCCAAGAATCCTGCCTTTACCCCTGTAATCTGCACTCAAATTTGACAGTCCAAAATGAATCAATTCACACTTTTCCAAGTTGAAAGTCATCTGCCACTTATCAGCCCAGTTCTGCATCCTGTGAATGTCTGGTTTTCAACTTATAACAGCCCTTCATATTATCCATCACTCCACCAACCTTCATGTCATCTGCTAACCCATCCTTTCACAACCTCATCCAAGTTATTTATAAAAATCACAAAGAGCAGAGGTACCAGAACTGATCCCTATGGAATACCACTGGTCACCAAGCTCCAAGTTGAATACTTTCCACCTACTACCACTTTCCGTCTTCTATGGGACAGCCAATTCTGTATCCAGACAGCCAGATTTCCCCATCCCATGCCTCCTTACTTTCTGAATGACCCTACTGTGGGGAATCTTATCAAATAAATCCCCTGATCAGGTGGGAATAACTCTGTGGGAAGCTAGGGAAGTGAATGCTGGGCTCCTTGTTGAGATATTTGTCCCATTGATAGTCACAGGTGAGATGCCAGAAGACTAAAGATTGGCTAAAGTGGTGCCACTATTTAGGAAAGGTGATAAAGAAAAGCCAGGGAACTATAGACTGGTGAGTCTGACAGCAGTAGTGGGCAAGTTGTTGGAGGGAATTCTGAGGGACAGGATGTATATGTATTTGGAAAGGCAAGGACTGATTAGCTATAGTCAACATGGCTTTCTGCATGGGAAATCATGTCTTATGAGCTTGATTGAGTGTTTTGAAGAAGTAATGAAGTGAATTGATGAGGGCAGAATGGTGGACGTGATCTATATGGACTTCAGTGAGGTGTTCGATAAGGTTCCTCATGGTAGACTAGTTAGCAAGGTTAGATCTCACGGAATATAGATTGGAGGCCTGTTACTAGTGGAGTGCCACAAGGATCGGTGCTGGGTCCACTGCTTTTTGTCATTTATGTAAATGATTTGAATGTGAACATAGGAGGGAGAGTTAGCAAGTTTGCATATGACACCAAAATTGAAGGTGTAGTGGACAGCTAAGAAGATTCCCTGATAGTATAACGGGATCTTGATCAGGAGGGCCAATCTGAGGAGTTGCAGATGGAGTTTAATTTAGATAAATGTGAGGTGCTACATTTTGAAATACAAATCTTAGCAGGACTTCTACACTTAATGGTAAGGTCCTGGGAAGTGTTGCTGAATAAAGCAACTTCGGAGGGCAGATTCATAGTTCCTTGAAAGTGAAGTTGTAGTTAGATCGGATAGTGAAGGTGGTGTTTGGTATGCTTTCCTTTATTGGTCAGACTATTGAGTTATGTTGTGGCTTTACAGGACATTGGTGAAGCCAGTTTTGGAATATTGCATGTAATTTTGGTCTCTTTCCTGTCAGAAGGATGTTGTGAAACTTGAAAGGATTCAGAAAAGATTTACAAGGATGTTGCCAGGGTTTGGAGGATGTGAGCTATAGGGGGAGGTTGATGCGTATATGGAACAAACTGCCAGAGGAAATGGTGGAGGCTGGTACAATTACAACATTTAAAAGGTATCTGGATGGGTATATGACTAGAAAGGGTTTGGAGGGATATGGACTAAGTACTGGCAAATGGGACTAAATTAATTGGTCAATACTTGATTGGCATGGATGAGTCGGACTGAAGAGAATGTTCCTGTGCTGTACATCTCCATGACTATGACTCTAAATGCCTTACTAAAATCAATGTACACAACATCCATTGTTCTCCCATCATCAATGTGTTTTGTCACACCGTCAAAGAATTCAATCACGTTTGTGAGGCATGACCTGCATCTCACAAAGCCATGCAGACTATCTCTAATCAAGCCATTGTTTTCCAAGAAATCATAAATCCTGTCCCTCAAAGCTCTCTCCAATACTTTGCCCACCACAGACCTAACACTGATTGGTCAGTCATTCCCAGGATTATCCCTATTCTCTTTCTTGAAGGGAATAACATTTGTCAACCTCCAATCATCTGGCTCCACTCCAGTGGACAGTGAGGATGCAAAGATAATCACCAAAGGTACTTTGCTCGTCCTGCCTTCTACCTTCCAACCTAGCTCCCTATATTCTCTTTTCAGGTCCTCATCCCTTTCCCTAACTATGTCATTGGTACCAATGTATACCACAATCTCTTCCCTTGCTTCCTGTATTAACCTTGGGTTTATCCTGCCTGGCCCAGGGGACTTATCTATCCTTATGTTTTTTTTAATTTTCAAGATATCCTTTTTCTTAACGTCAACCTGTTCTAGCATATCAGCCAATTTCACATGGTCCTCACAAACATCAAGGTCCCCCTTGGTAGTGAATACTCAAGCAAAGTATTCATTGAGGCCCTCTCTTACTTCCTCTGACTTGAGGTACAAGTTCCCTCCACTAACCTGATTGGCTCTACCCTCACTCTGGCCATCCTGTTGTTCCTCACATAAGTGTAGAACACCTTCGGGTTTTCCTTAATCCTACCTACTTTCTCATTTTAGTTCTCCTAAGTCCATTCTTCAGTTCCTTCCTGGTTACCTAGTCACTCTCTAGAGCCCTGCCTGATCATTGTCTCCTCAACCTTAAGTAAGCTTCCTTCTTCCTCTTGACTAATGCCCCACATCCACTTTCACCCATGGTTCTTTCAACCTGCCATCCCTTCCTTGCCTCAATGGGACAAACCTGTCCAGCACTATCAGCAAGTGCTCTGTAAACAACCTCCACATTTCCCTGAAAAGATCTGTTCCCAAATTAGGCCCACCAGTATTTGCCTGATAGTATTATAATTCCATCTTCCCCTAGTAAATGCTTTCCCATACTGTCTGCTCTTAACCCTTTCCATTAGTACAGTAAAGGTCAGGGAATTGTAATCACTATCACTGAAATGCTTTCCCACCGAGAGATTTGACACCTGGCATGGTTTGTTGCCAAGCACTAAATCCAATGTGGCCTTCCCTCGAGTCGGCGTATTTACATATTCAGCCAGGAACCCTCGCTGGACATATTGACAAAAACTGCTCCACCCAAATTATTTGAACAAAGAAAGTTCCAATCAATATTAGGGAAGTTAAAGTCACCCATGAAAACAACTTTGTTACTTTTGTACCTTGACAAAATCTGCCTCCCAATCTGCTCCTCTGTGTCTCTGTTGCTATGGGATGTTTGTAGAATATTTCCAAAAAATACCTCCTTTCCTGTCTCGGATGTCTACCCATACTGACTCCATGAACAAACCCTCCTCAATGACCTCCCTTTCTGCAGCTATGGCACTATCCCTGATTAGCAATGCCACTCTTCCACCTCTTTTACCTCCCACCCCATTCCCTTTTGAAACATCTAAACACTGGAACATCCAACAACCATTCCTGCCCCTGTGATATCCAAGTCTCTGTAATGGCCACAGCATCATATTGCCACATACTGATCTATGCTCTCTAAGTTTGTCACCCTTACTCCTGATACTTCTTGCTTTAAAATAGACACACTTCAGACCATCACACTGACTGCACCTTTGCTCTATCAACTGTGTATCACTCCTCACAGACTCTCTGCATGCTGTATCTGGCTGTTCACTACCTATTCCATCATCTGATCCATCACTCTAGTTCCCACCCCCCTGTCAATCTAGTAAAAACCCTCAAAGAGCTCAAGCAAACCTCCCACCAGGATATTGCCCCCCCAGTTCAGCTGCAACCCATCCTACTTTTACAGGTCCCACCTTCCCTAGAATGTATCCCAATGATCCACTTATCTGAAGCCCTCCTTCTCACACCAGCCCTGCAGCCAGATTCATCTGCACTCACTCTCTATTCCTAGTCTCATTAGCCTATGGTACCGGTACTTTGCTCGTCCTGCCTTCTACCTTCCAACCTAGCTCCCTATATTCTCTTGTCAGGTCCTCATCCCTTTCCCTAACTATGTCATTGATACCAATGTGTACCATAACTGCTGGCTGCTCTCCCTACCCCTTAAGGATCCTGTGAACTCAATCCAAGACATTTCTGACCCTGGAACATGGGAGTCTCATTTGTGACTGCAAGATCTCCAGTCTGTTCCTCTCCTGATAGTTATCCAGCTACTTTTATCCTGTAACTTAGGTGAGACTACCTCACTATCATTCCTCTCTATCATCCCTTCAGCCTCCCAAATGATCCAAAGTTCATCCAGCTCCAGATCCAGTTCCCTAACATGGTCCATGATGAACTGGAGTTGGGTGCAATTCTCGCAGGTGAAGTCAGCAGGGACACCAGTGGTGACCCTTATCTCCCATATTCTGCAAGAACATGCAACTGCCACAGCCTCCATTCATTCTCTTCTAAATTGCCAAGAGAGATTGAATAAATGAAAAAAAATGCCTTACCTTACCAGCCCTTCACACACAGTCCTTTTTTTATGGTTAGAGGAGGAGGAGGGGTAGGAGACACTACATGTGCAGTGTCTTGGGTTAGGCACAGCCCAAATAGATCAGTTCACGTGCCCAGGTGAGGAAGGTTTGCGTTCTACAGATAACATGTTAAATTCTTCATTTGCATTGAAGAAACATGCGTTAAAGCAGAACTAACTGCATCTTGAATAGATGGACCCTAGATCAGCCCACAGCAAAACCCCAAAACAAAGCCATGCCTCGGCCAAATGGTTAAATTTTCTCGAGGATCGGGCCTGGCAAGCATTGTACTTGCTGCTGATATGCCGACTTGAGACAGCAAAACAGTCCCACTTTACCTGAATTAAGTATGAGAACTCATAGGCTGGTATCCAGGAGAGTGGACACCCTGAAAAGTCCACCAACAGCGGGTTTGGAAAAGTTAAGTTGCTTGGCAATGTCTAAATTCAAACCAATCAAAATGATTGCCTGGTTAAACCGTCACCTGGTTCTAATAGAAGTCGATACTGATACAGCTGGATCAGTGATTGTGGAAACGGTCTTTCCAAAAATTCACTCTTGACTTCAACCCTTCAGTTTGCAAAAGATCTCAGCTAGGCTAAACACCTATATCGGATTAAGGGTGAAACTTTAGTTCTGGTGTCTCATGAGAAGCAACTGGTTCAGTTACCACTGATTGTAGTAAGAGACTCAGGCCCAAGCTTGATGGGACAAAATTGGTTGAGAAAGATTCAACTTGATTGGCTCAACATTTTTCAACTAGAAATATCTGCCTGTGTGAAGTCCTAATTAAATGCCCCAAAGTTTTTCAGGGACTCTAGGGCTATCAAAGGAGATAGGGCCACCTTACACATCAACCATGATGCAATTCACTGATACTGCAAGGCCCACCCAGTGACATTTGCCTCACATGCAAAAGTAGAGGCAAAGATCAGGAGGTTGGAAAGCAAAAGTCATCAAACCAGTACGGTTTGTGGAATGGGAAGCACCAGTCATACCAACTGTTTGTGGGAATTTCAAACAAAAGATAAAATGCTTTTCACAGCTGGATAAAGATCCAATCCCTTGCGTAGAGGACTTATATGCAAAACTGGCAGGAAGGCTGTCCTGCATGAAGTGGACAATCGTACTAGCAATTATAATTCGAAGAGGATTCCCAGAGGTATGCTACAATTAATACCCATAAGAGTTTGTGCCAATATACAACACTGCCTTTTGGGATATCATCAGCCAATGTCATTTTCCATTGGCTGTTAGAGAACATTTTACAAGGTCTACCACTGGTTGCCATTTATCTGGATGATGTGCTAACAACCAGGAAGGCTGATAAAAATCATTTAGAGAAATCGACCGACCTGGGCTACAGAATTGACAAGACCGGGTTACAAGCATTGAAAGATCAAGTAAGGACGATCAAAGGTGTGCCAGCTCCCATGTCTGTTCCTGATTTTGGATCTTTCCTTGTGTTAGTTAATTAGTGTAAAAAAATTCATACGTGACCTGGCCTTTATCCTGGTACCCTTACATTTGCTATTGAAAAAGGAAATGGTCTCATAGCCAAGATGTAGCTTTTAGGGAAGTAACAAAACAGTCTACAGCTTCTCTTGATCCTGACTGTCCGGTTCCTGGTTGATTATAGGGCTGCTCCTCACAAAACTACAGGGACAGCTCCAGGGTTGCTAATGTAGAGAAGGCTGTGCATCAGGTTAAACCTGATTGTCCTGGATCTTGGCTTAGAAGAGTGAAACAGCATCAGGAATGCCACTGCCAGACACAAGATTCGTCTAAGTGAAAGAGGCAGTTTATTTCAGGTGATGAAGTTTGATTTTGAAACCATAGAAATGGCCCTGCATTTGAGGTCAGGTCCCATGATGTACAAATTTCACTTGCCATTTCAATAAATTCGTTCCAAAGAAGAGTCATTTTAGATTGAAACATTTGTTTTGTTTCTTTCTACAGATGATACCCGAAGTGCTGAATTTCTGCAGCATAATATGTTTATTTCAGATGTACAGCTTTGCAGCATTTTGCATTTATTACAAAGATCTGGATTTAGTTGCAGTGGTACCAGGAACTGGTATAGGGCAATCCTGATGAAGGGCTTTTGCCCGAAACATCGATTTTGCTGCACTTTGGATGCTGCCCGAACTGCTGTGCTCTTCCAGCACCACTAATCCAGAATCACTGTACTCACAACTCACAGAGGAAAATGTGGAGAAAGAAAGAGATAATAGTAAACATTGATATCTGTGATCCCAGACTGAGAGAGACAGAGAGAATACACTTTAAAGATAAGTGTAAAATTCCTAAAATTGCAGCTGGCAAAGATGGAGGTGTGACCAACAGGATGATACAAACTCGTCATAGGCACTGCAGTGACTTTACGTTACCTTTTCCATCGGCTAGTGAAATGGGAAGAAAAGTGGAAAATGGAATTTAGTTGAGAGAAGAGGAGGTGAAGTATTTTGTCAAAAGGAATAAGTGATAGACTCAAAGGTACAGCTCTTACTTAAATGCTGGGACAGAGAAATCTAGATTTCATGACCTTGACATTGAAATGTCATATAATATGCTGAGATAGCAGTAGGCAAAGCATATTCTCTGACCTTCAAAAGTAGAGGCATTGAATTCAAAAGCAGAGAAGTTGCATTGACACTTTATAAATCACTGGTTAGCTCACAACTGGAACATTGTGTCTAATTCTGATCATCACTCTTTCTTATGACATCTTAAGATATAGGAGCAAAATTTAGGCATGAAACACATTAGGCCCTGCTCCATCATACAACAAGATCGTGACTAGTCAAATTGTGACCATGATTTAATTTTTCTGCCTGTTCCCAATAACCCTGACTCTCTTGTTGAACAAAGAACTATCTAACTCAGTGTTAAATATTCCATGACCCAGCCTCAACTCTGTCACTGATTCCTCTTGATTCTCATCTTAAATTGGAGATAACACTTATAAACAGTTCTGCCTTGCTCTTGATTTTCCCCTTGAGGGAAAACATTCTCTTGGCATCCACCCTGTAAAATCTCTTTGGAATCTTGTACTTATTCTGAACTCCAATGAACAAAGGCCCAACTTGCTCAACTTTTCATCACAAGACAAGACTTTCATCCCAGGGATAGATGACTGAACTTTCTCCAAACTGTTTCTAATGCGCGTATATCCCCCCCCCCTTCAATAATTAGACCAAGACTGTACAAGTTAATTTACTGCAGTCTCACTAATGCTCTAAGTAGTCATACCAAGTCTTCCCTATTTTTATACTCCAGCCTCTGTGCAATTAAGGTCAACATTCCATTTGTCTTCTTAATTACTTGTTGTGCCTACACACTAACATTTTGTGATTCATGTCAAAGAAACATGGATTCCTCTATCCTGCAGCGGTCTGAAATCTCTCTTCCTTTAAACAATACTCTGCCTTTCTATTCTTCCTAACACTGAGACATCTCATTTTCTCACATAATACTCCATCTGCAAGGCAAAATGGATTCCAGTATTTTCCCCATGATGACAGATGTAAGGTAAACTTCCTGCTTTCTGGTCTCTCTCCTTTCTTGAATAGATGTGTTACATTTGTTGCTTTCCAGTTTGCTGTGACTTGTCCAGAATCTCGGAGACTTTTGAATTTTATAACCAATGTATCCACAATCTCCATAGCCAGTTCTTTAAAGGATGCAAGGATGAAAACGCATAAGCACAGGAGACTTCTGTCTTTAGTCACATGAGTTTAGATTATCCTTTTTCTGTTGTCATAGTGATTGTGCTCAATTCATCTTTCCATATTGTATCTTTACTTTCTCCTATCATCAGGGTGTTCTTTGTGTGCTCTACTGTGAACACAGACATGAAAGATTTGTTCAGAGTCTCCGTCATGTACTTTTTTACAATTATCCACGCCCCACTCTCATCCACCATCGGGATCAATGCTCACTTTCATTGCTCTTTTCCTTCTTTCATGCATCCATAACAATTCTTTCTGTTTTAATACTTCCTGCTGGTTTTTTCCTCATAATATCACTTTTTTTTCTTGATCACGTTTTAGTCATCCTTTGTTGGTTTCTCTGAGCCACCAGAATTTTATATATTCTCTTTAAATTTAAAAAAATCCTTAGTCAGCATTGATGGTACATCCTTCTTGTTGATCTGTCTCTGTTGCAAGTTGTGAACTATCTTCCAAAATGTCTGCCATTGTTTCTTACCTATTTTTGCAGTCGACTTTGTCCTTGTTGAAGTTTAAGTATAGAAGGCTGATTCTTATGTTTCTGACTAACTACAAGTCATACTGAGTTTGGGGCAGCATTACTCATCCGAGGTCAAGTGAGTTTTCTTGCCGATGCTTATTAAACTTGGCACATTCTTTGCCATTTCAGCCCTCACATGAGTATCATGTCTGATTTCTACCCCCACTGCAGTGGCATTGTTGCATCTGCACTATCATTAAAGCACTATCAGTCCAGAGCTGTTCAGCTCAGTTCCCTGACACTTTGCCAGGACATGGCAGATAGGATAAAGTCAGCACCCCACTTTGTCAGCAGGATCCTGGAGGTCCTGCTGGATGGGATAGTGCACCGGAAGGATATCCTCTTCCCCTCAGATTAGCATTGGAGGCCACAATAACAGAACATGTCAGGTTTGTCTGAGGTTGCCATCCAGACTAAAACAATCTCAGCCATTTGGGGGAATGCTCAGTACTGTATGAAGAAGGTCAATGGCCTTCTCTACACAGCTGCCATAAGTGCCATAGTGCAACATTCAAGTGCAGAAGTATCCAGTAAGTGGATCGGAAATTTGTTTAGAAGCTGTCACATATTGGATGCCAATACCAATGGTGCATGTAGTCAGTGCCCATTAAGCATGTCCTGAGATGTTGTTGGACATGAGGCACCATGGAGGTCTTTTAGAGCAAGTGGTGAATTGAATATGTCAATAACTCACTCTAATTTCCACACAGTCCTTTTTTTCCAATGGCTAGTTTGCATGGTGACTTTGGCAAGATGGCAATCCATGGTGAATTGGCCTGTTAATAAGGCATTTTTGTAAAAAATCATTCACATAGGAAACAAAAGCAGAAGTTGCTGGAAAAGCTCAGAAGATCTGGCAGCCGTTCTGAGGAAGGGTCATCGAACCCAAAATGTTAACTTTGATTTCCCTTCACAGATGCTGCTTGACCCGCTGAACCTTTCCAGCAACTTATGTTTTTGTTTCTGATTTACAGCATCCTCAATACTTTTGGTTATTATTCACTGGGACATAGGTCAGTGAATGGCTGGTCAGCATTTATTTGCTATATTCTTGAACCTCTGCAGTCCCATTAACCCACAATACCCTTAGGGAGGGAATTCCAGGATTTTGACCCAGCAACAGTGAAGGAATGGCGAAATATTTCTAAGTCAGGGAAATGAATGACTTAGAGGGAACTTGAAGGTGGTAATATCCCTATGTATCTGCTGGTCTCGTTCTTCTGGACAGGAAGATTTTGACTTTGGAAGGTGCTTTCTGAAAATCTTTGGCAAACTGCTGCAGTGCATTTTGTAAATAGCAATGCATTGCTACTATTGAACACCGGCAGTGGAGGAAATGAATTGCATATGGACGTGGTGCCAATCAAGTGGGCTGCATTGTTTTGGACAGTGTCAAGCTTTTTGGCTGTTGTTGGAGCTGCACCCATTCAAGCAAGTGGGAAGTATTCCATCATTTTTCTGACTTGCATCTTGCAGATGGTGGACAGGCTTAGGAGAGTCAGGAATTGAGTTACTTGCTGCAGCATTCCTAACATCTGATCTCTTGATTTGATTTGATTTGATTTGAATTCATTTATTAATATCATTTGTAATGAGGTAGAGTGAAAACTGTTGTCTTACAAGCTTTACAGGCAAATCGTGCTATACGAGTGCATCAGGGTAACAAAACAGAGAGCAGGATATAATATTACAGCTGCCAAGAAGGTGCAGAGAGACAGCAACATTAACATTTAAGAGATCCATTCAAAAGCCTGATAATAGCAGAGAAGAACCTGTTCTTGAATCAGTTTATTCAAACTTTTAGATTTTCTGCCTGATGGAAGAGGATGGAACACAGTATAACCAGGGTGGGTGGGGGTCTTTGATTACATAGGTTGCTTTTCCAACTCTCTATAGTTTCTTGCAGCTTTGAGAAGACCAGTTGCCATTACACATTGTGATGCATCAAGATAGCTTGTTTTCTATCGTGCATCTATAAAAAAGTCTTTAAGGACACATCGAATTTCCAAGGATGTAGAGGAATTGTTGTGCTTTTCTTTGTAGTGGTGTTTATGCGGTGAGTCTGGTTAGTTTCTGGTCAATAGTAACCCTCAGGTTGTTGACAGTGGGGGATTTGGTGATGGTAACATCACTGAATATCAAGGGGAGGTGGTGAGATTTGTGTCTTATTGGAGACAGTCATTGTTTGGCATTTGTGTGGTGTGAATATTACTTGCCACTTGTCAGCCCAAGCCTGAACATTGTCTGGATCTCATTGCACTTGAACATGGACTGCTTCAGTATCTGAGGTGTCATGATTGGTGTGAGCATTCTGTAATTATTGGTGAATATCTCCACTTATGACCTTATGATGGATGGAAAGTCATTGATGAAGCAGCTAAGGATGGTTGTATCTAGGATACTGCCCTGAGGAACTCCTGCAGAGATGTCCTGAAACTGAGATGACTGACCTCCAACAACCACAACATCTTAGTGTGTACCAGGTATGACTTTAACTAATGGACGGTATGCTCCCTATACCCATTGATTACAATTTTGCCACGGCTCCTTGATACTGCTGTCAATTGAACACAGCCTTGGAGACAAGGGCTGTCACTCTCACCACTTCTTTGGAATTCAGTTCTTTTGTCCATGTTTGAACCAAGGCTGAAGTAAAGTCAGGAGCTGAGTGGCCAGGCAGAACCCAAACTAGGCATTACTGAGCAACCTATTGCCTAACAGGTGCTGCTTAATATCACTGTTGATGATAGCTTCCATCTCTTCACTGATGACTGAGAGTAGACTGATGGGATGGTAATTGGCTGGGTTAGATTTGTTCTGCTTTTTGTGTACAGGACTAACTGGACAATTTTTCACACTGCCTGGTAGATGCTAAAGTTGTGACTATCCTGGATCAAAACAGTGCAATCGGTCATGCTGCTGCTCAATTAATTTTGGTGCTTGGACATTGAAATTTCTTGCCAATAGTAGAATTTGCATCCTTGTCACTTCAATGCTTCCTCCAAGTCTTGTTCAAAATGGATGAGTACTGAATCATCAGCCAAGGGAGGACGATATACGATAATCAGCAGGCGGTTTTCTTGCCCATGTTTAACTTGAAGTCATGACACTTTATAGGGTCTGGATTCAATGTTGAGAACTCCCAAGGCTACTCCTTCCTAACTGTATACCACTGTGTCACCACCTCTGCTGGGTCTGTCTTGCCGGTAGAACAAGACATCCAGGGATGGTAATGGTGGCATCCGGGACATACTGTGAGTATGACTATGTCAAGCTGTTGCTTAACAATGTTTGAGATATCTCTCTCAACTTTGGTAATAGCCTCCAGATCTTAGTGAGTAGGGCTTTGCAGAGTTAACAGGGCTATTTCTGCCATGGTCTTTTCTGGTGCTGATATCAACCCCATGTGGTCTGTCTCATTCCATTTTTTTAGACTTGCAGCAATTGATAAAATTAAGTGACTTGCTAGGTCATTTCAGAGGGCAGATGGAAGTCAAACACATTGTTGTCAGTCTGGAGTTATATGTAGGCAAGACTAAGTGAGAATGGCAGGTTTATTCTCTTCAGGACATCAGTGAGTCAGCGAACAATCGACAATGGTTTCATAGTTATCAGTAGATTTTTAATTCAAGATTTTATTTTGTTGAATTCAAATTCCAGTATCTGCTGGAATTCAGACTCAGGTTTCAGAACATTAGGTGAGTTTCTGGATTAACATCTTCGAGGAGAAAGTGAGGACTGCAGATGCTGGAGATCAGAGCTGAAAATGTGTTGCTGGAAAAGCACAGCAGGTCAGGCAGCAACCAAGGAGCAGGAGATTCGACGTTTCGGGCATAAGTCCTTCTTCAGGAATGAGGAAAGTGTGTCCAGCAGGCTAAGATCAAAGGTAGGGAGGAGGGACTTAGGGGAAGGGCGTTGGAGATGCGTTAGGTGGAAGGAGGTCAGGGTGAGGGTGATAGGCCGGAGTGGGGTGGGGGCAGAGAGGTCAGGAAGAAGATTGCAGGTTAGGAAGGCAGTGCTGAGTTCGAGGGATTTGACTGAGACAAGGTGGGGGGAGGGGAAATGAGGCAACTAGAGAAATCTGAGTTCATCCCTTGTGGTTAGAGGGTTCCTAGGCGGAAGATGAGGCACTCTTCCTCCAACAGTCGTGTTGTTATGGTCTGGCGATGGAGGAGTCCAAGGACCTGCATGTCCTTGGTGGAGTGGGAGGGGGAGTTAATGTGTTAATAGGCTAACAAAATTCTATGTGGCCGTTGCCTCCCT
The DNA here is from genome assembly GCF_020745735.1 of Hemiscyllium ocellatum. Lineage (NCBI taxonomy): Eukaryota > Metazoa > Chordata > Chondrichthyes > Orectolobiformes > Hemiscylliidae > Hemiscyllium > Hemiscyllium ocellatum. The sequence goes on from NC_083403.1 coordinate 94,122,547, forward strand.
ATTTAACAAGACAAAATGAGTACTAGTCATTCTCTTGTGAGAATCCCATCATGCTACTTGTGAAGACTATACAAGATGATTTCTAAAATAACCCCCCAGAGGCTGGGATCCCATCACCAAGTCACCCTGTATTTTCATGCAGAAAGTCCTTGACACTGGCCAGCTCCCTCAGAGTCAACTGTCACAGTGTCAGAATGTCTGACAATCCCGTTTTTTATCTGTCAACCAGGTTCCTTGATTAGACTAGATTAACAGCTCCAATCAGGGAATTCATATTCCATGAGGTCAACCTTGCTGACCTCGTTACAATCACTACATTGTTTCCCCTTGGACTCCAAGGACATAGGTCAGTCCTTTCTCTTGTAGCACGGGGTCCGGTTCATCTGACTCTGCATTGGATCTGAGCGTCATGTAATGCACAGAAGCTCACTCCTTGCACTCGCATCCCGGGAGAAATCCACTTTCTTCTTCTGGCGGCAAAGGTGTCAATGCAATGAGATCAACCTTGTCCATCTCAGACTCAGAGGTGTCTTCAATGTCTGATTGAGAGGGAGAACCCATTGGTTCCAAAAGCCTTTCCAATGTTCTGAGGAGAGGGCACATTTTGCATCTGCACCATTTTGTGAGTTTGCAGCTTTCATATAGTTCACATACTTGTTCAGAACTGTTGCTCCTACTTGAACTTTATATGACACTGGTCTTGACCTTGCATCTCACTCATGCAGCAGCATTTCTACGATTCTGACAGCAAACTTCAACCCCTGTAAACTGTCTCTGTTGCTTGGTGAGACTGGTGTCTAGCTCTTGTGTTTCTGATACATAGTTGCTTTCCTTTTGCAAAGAGATAGCGTTTTCACCTCTCCAGTCAGATGTATGTAGAATCAAATCTTGCTCCAGATACTTTAGCACAATAGTTAGGTTATCACTCCAGTGCAGCACTGAGATTATTGCAATATTGAAGATGTCCCTGCATTGGCGATATCAATTGGATATCAAAAATTCCATTATTTTGTTCTTACTGTGATAAATGCCCAATGTTTGACCCTCGACCAGCATTACTAAACCTGATGAGCTTGTGGAATCATATTGCTGTTTGTGGGATCATGCTGTGTGCAAATTGGCTGCTACATTGCAGCAGCCATTGCACTTTCAATGTACTTCATTGGAGGTCAAGAGCAATGACTTGTATTTGTGAATGTCTTCTGCAGCCACACCCCAACAGTTCACCTAATCAAGAAATGTGCAAACTTCACAAACTGCTTTCTCTTCTTGCTGGGACTTCCTTTCGGACAGGATTGTCACCTATATCTGTGCTCAGTGTGCAGAAGTTGAACTATAAAGGCAAACCACTGAGATGGGATGGTTGAACAAATTATTCCCACCGGTTCAACCAAAGCAAATTCACAGGCTTGAATAATGTCAGGCTTGACTCTGCTGCTTGGTGCTGGGCAGTGTAGTGGGGATGTGGGATACTATCGGGAAATGGGATCCTCACTCCACCCCACCCCCATAACAACAAATAAGACCTTCTCATGGCTTTGCTACTGAGCCTGAGGGATTGGTCAATTTTGGCATAGCAAGACCCTACAAACACCAACATTACAATACTTGGGCCATCTGGTCAGTGTTAATGGTTGGATGGGGTGAGTGGATAGGAAAGCTCAGAAAAAAAACAAAACAATGGGATCTTTTATGCCAAACTGTGAGAGTTAAGGGAAACGGACCCCACCACCAAGGATATATTTCCCTCCCCTCCCCTATCAGCGTTCCGCAAGGACCACTCCCTTCGTGACTCCCTCGTCAGATCCACACCCCCCACCAACCCAACCTCCACCCCCGGCACCTTCCCCTGCAACCGCAGGAAATGTAAAACTTGCGCCCACACCTCCACACTCACTTCCCTCCAAGGCCCCAAGGGATCCTTCCATATCCGCCACAAGTTCACCTGTACCTCCACACACATCGTCTATTGCATCCGCTGCACCCGATGTGGCCTCCTCTATATTGGGGAGACAGGCCGCTTACTTGCGGAACGCTTCAGAGAACACCTCCAGGCCGCCTGAACCAACCAACCCAATCACCCCGTGGCTCAACACTTTAACTCTCCCTCCCACTCCACCGAGGACATGCAGGTCCTTGGACTCCTCAACCGGCAGAACACAACAACACGACGGCTGGAGGAGGAGCGCCTCATCTTCCGCCTGGGAACCCTCCAACCACAAGGTATGAATTCAGATTTCTCCAGTTTCCTCATTTCCCCTCCCCCCACCTTGTCCCAGTCGGTTCCCTCAACTCAGCACCGCCCTCCTAACCTGCAATCCTCTTCCTGACCTCTCCGCCCCCACCCCACTCCGGCCTATCACCCTCACCTTGACCTCCTTCCACCTATCCCACCTCCATCGCCCCTCCCCCTAGTCCCTCCTCCCTACCTTTTATCTTAGCCTGCTTGGCTCTCTCTCTTATTCCTGATGAAGGGCTTATGCTCGAAACGTCGAATTCTCTATTCCTGAGATGCTGCCTGGCCTGCTGTGCTTTGACCAGCAACACATTTGCAGCTGTGATCTCCAGCATCTGCAGACCTCATTTTTTACTTTACTACTTGGTTTAACAGTTCATTAGTGAGGTCCAACACACAGAGGATTGCCAGGAAAGGTTTGATGACTGTTGCTGTTCAAAGCAGCTATATATCTGAGTGACCCTGGAATGTTAAAACAGCCCCGAATGGGATTGTGTTCCGAAGAATGAGCTTCGTAAGATGGACGTTCAAAAGTTGGAGACCCCCCCTGAGGAGTCGGAGGAATCAGCTTTAAATCATGCAAAGACATACAAGGCAATTATTCTTCATGTTACATAAGTACTGGTGAGACTTCATCTTGAAAACAGTACATAGGTTTTGCTTCTGTTTAAGGAACCATATAAATGTATTGGCAACATTTATATGGGGCTCAGTCATGTTCTCACCCAGTCATCCCTCAATATAACCATCACATGTTTCCCAGGTACATTTAGGGTCAGCCATCACTGCCAGAACCTACCAGATGATTTAACTGACATGTCCAAATCCACTGCCTAGGTCAATGAGTTTTTCTATATATAATAGTCGTTCATTGTTTGCTCAACTATTTCAGAAGGCAGTTAGGTGTCAATCACAATACTGTAGGTCAGGAGTCAAATGTAAGCCAGACCAGTCAAAGATGGCTGATTACCCTCCCTGAAGAACATTTGTGAATTCCATAGTTTTTAATGACACTTCCCCACATTGGTTAGGTAGCTACTCTATTTACTTTATTGTATTTAAGTATGTACAATAATTACTCAGAATATTTTGATTGCATCCACATTGACATGTCCGAATCCACTGCCTAGGTCAATGAGATTTTTTTGGTAATAGTTGTTCATTGTTTGCTCAACTATTTCAGAAGGCAATTGAGTGTCAATCACAATACTGTAGGCCAAGAATCAAATACCAGCCAGACCAGTCAAAAATGGCTGATTCTAGATTAGTGTGGTGCTGGAAAAGCACAGCAGGACAGGCAGTATCCAAGAAGCAGGAAAATCGACATTTCAGGCAAAAGCCCTTCAACAGGACTGAACCTCCCTAAAGGACATTTATGAATTCCATAGTTTTTTAATGACAATTCCCCACTTCAGTTACTCTATTTACTTTATTGTATTTAAGTATGTACTATAATTACCCAGAATATTTTGATTGCATCCACATTGACCAGTAGTATATTGGTATCTAAGCAAACTGCTCCATTTCCTTAAATGTCACCTTAAATAATCTACAATTACAGCATTTATTTTATTTAAATAGGTGCTATAATCAGTGCTTTTGTACAGCTAAATATCCACCTCATCAGGCCTGTTCAGAGATATTTACTGCAGCATCAAGATTAGAAATACATCTTAATCGCTTAAAAGTGCACTTACACTTGCTCAGCTATTAGACATTGTTCAGTAGTCTTTTGAGAAGCAGTCAATTCTGTTTTGAATAAAGATTCTGATATTTTTCAGGATTGTGGAAGTGTTTGGCTAGGGTTTGCATGGATTTTTACAGTATGCCTTGCTGGCTAACAGGAAGAATCTGCAGCGGTTTGAAATTTACTTGAGTAATGTATAGTGATAAACAAATCAGAGTTTAACATGATAAATTTAACTTCTTTAATGGATTTTGAAGTAGAGATAGACAATTACACCTTTTCTATCTGACCTAGTTAACTGAAATTTGACTATTTTAATTGCTGTAATTTCATTAGCCCCAATTAATGATAACTCTCCAGTGGACTGATGCTGAGTTCAGAGACATCAGCAAACAGACATATTAAAGTTGCCAAGAGAACCTCCATTTATATTACTTAGATTAATACCTCTGATCAAACTGTGGGCCAAGGAATTCCCATGACTGAGTCAATGCTTTGTGTTTCTGCTACAGTGAAATTCCAAGTCACTAATGTCAGGATTTAAACACTTCAGAAGGCATATACCTTTTTCTCTTCTCCTTAATGTTTCCTCTTGCATGAAATCTCCAAGATCTTGACAACATTCAAGCATGTTCATTGAAACATTAACATGTTGGAAATCAATAGCAGGTTCCACTTTGAAGCTTATTATGTTAGCACAATTTCAGGAAGTTGGCAACTCCCACCTCATTAGAACAGTGTACTATTTATATGAATTAAAAGGACGACAGGTGACTAATGCATTTATGTCTACATGTAGCCCTATTCCTTCTTCACTTCAGATCATCAATGAAGTACTTAGCTGATTAAGTTTATAAGTATTTCAGTGTCTGTAATGTAGAGATGGAGTATTAGTTCGTAACTTGGTAATTCGATTTCAAAGAAAGAACAAAGAACAGACGAAGCACAGGAACAGGCTTGTCAGCCCTCCAAGCCTGCACCTCCTTCCATACTGAAACAGTTTTCACTTACAGGATCCATATCTCTCTATTCTATTCCTATACATGTATTCATCCAGGAGCTTCCTGAATGCTGATATTGTGCCTGCTCCCAACAACACCTATAACAATGCATTCAAGACACTCACCACCCTTCGTGTGAAAAACTTGCTCACTAATCTCTTTTAAACATGCCCTATCATACCTTGAACCTGTGTCCCTAGTAGCTGACTCCTCCACTCTGGGAAAAACCTCATACTTCCAACTCTACCCCCCTGCCATTCACAATCTTATAATCTTCGATTAGGTGGCCCCTCAACCTCCTGTGTTCCAGTGAAAACAAACCCAGAACTGTATGCAATATTCAAAGTGTGGCCTAAATAAAGTTCTATAAAGCTGCAGCATAATTTGTCTATTCTTATAATCAATGCCCCTCCCGATGAAGGCAAACATGTCATAGGCTTGTTTTACTCTCTTATCTACCTGCGCTGCCACCTTCAGTGATCTGTGGACCTGCTCACCCAGATCCTTCTGCATTTCAATACTACCAATGGTTCTGCCATTCACTGTATAATTTCCATCTGTACATGACCTTTCAAAATGCATCACCTCTCATTTTTATCTATTTGGCATTTTTCTGCCCATACCTTCAACTGATCTATATCCTGCTGTATCTTCTTACTATCCACAACTCCACCAATATGATTAGAACCCTGATAGTGTGAAAACAGGCCCTTCAGCCTAACAAGTCCACACTGACCCTCTGAAGAGTAACCCACTAGACCCATTCCCCTACCCCTGACTAATACCCCTAACCTATACATTCCTGAATACTATAGCCAATTTAACATGGCCAATTCACCTGACCTGCACATCTTTGGATTTGGGGAGGAAATCTACGCAGACAGGGGAAGAATGTGCAAACTCCATACACACAGTTGCCCAAGGCTGGAATCGAACCCGGGTCCCTGGCACTGAGAGGCAGCAGTGGCTAACCACTGAGCCACTGTGGCACCCAATATATTTGTATCATCCACAAATTTACTAATTAGACCAGCTACATTTTCCTCCAAACAATTTTTGTAGATCACAAATAGCAGAGGTCCTAGCACTGATCCCTGTGGAACACCATTCATCACAGCCTTCCATTCCAAAAAGCATCCTTCCACTACTACCCTCTGGGTCCTATCAATACACCTGTTCTGTATCCATCTTGCCGCTCACTCCCGATACCACGTGATTTCACCTTTTGTATCAGCATTGTCTGTCAATGCTCCAACAATATGTTCTTTTGCCTCCCTCCATATTCTGGGGTAGATCGCATCAGGATCTGGGAACATATCTAGTTTAATACTTTTTAAGATGCACAACACCTCTTCATTTTTAACAGCAACTCAGCTTAGAAACGCAACATTCCCTTCCCTGACATCATCCTCCACCAATTCCTTCTCTTCAGTGAATACCAACACAAAGTATTCATTTAGGACCTCACCTATCCCTTCTGGCTCCACACATTGATTCTGTCCTTTGTTCTTGAGTGGGACAACTCTTCCCTACCTACCCTTGTGCTTTTTATATGGGTGCAAAAGGGCTGGAGATTATCCTTAACCCTGTTTGCTAACTTCTAATTCCTTATTTAAATTATTTCCTCTTTTCCTAAAGTACTTCAAGGACTTCATCAGTTCCTATCATCCTAGACCTTACTTATGCTTCCTTTTGCTTTTTGACCAAAGTCATAACATTCCTGGTGATCCAAGGTTCATGTAATTTGTCCTACTGATCCTTCATTCTCGTAGAAACATGTTGTTCCTGAACTCTTATCAACTGCCATTTGAAATACACCCATATGTCCAATGTCGTTTTACTCTCAAACAGACTCATTATATTTTTAATTATCTATGTACCATTTCCCGGTCAAGTCCTGAATTTTTTTGTGCATTTTTGTTACTACATGATTGTTATATGTTTACAAACATGCATCCTAACTTATGTACATACGAAATACGCACAATATTTGGCCATTCACTCCCTCAAGCCTTCTCCACCTTTCATAAGATCATGACTAATCTGTTTGTATTTCAAACTCCACGTTCACATTAATCCCTGTTAACCTTTGCCCTTTCCTTACAAAAGTCTATCCACCTCCATCAGAAAAATATTCAATACCCGACTCTAATCGCCTTCTGAGATAGAGAGTTCCAAAATCATACAATCTTCTGGCAGAGAAAAAATCTCTTCCTCTTTGTCCTCAAAAAGTGATCCCTTAATGTAAAACAGTGCACCATAGTTCTGGACCGTCCAACAAGAAAAAGAGTCACTGGACCAAAATATTAAATCTGCTTTCTTTGTACTGATGCTGCCAGACCTGTTGAGTTTCTCCAGCAATTTCTGTTTTCAGATTTCCAGCATCTGCTGTTTTTTGTTTTTTATTTAGCAATCTTTCCATGTTCACTTCACCAAGCCCTCTCAGAATCTTTTACACTCCAATCAAGCCATTCCTTATTCTTTTATGCTGCAAAGAAATCAAGCCCAGCCTATCCAACCCATTGTTGAAAGGATACTACTAAATCTAAATATCAATCAAATAAACCACCTCTGAATTGTCTCCATGAGAACATAGGAGGAGGGATCTTGTGGTGTGGTTGGAGTGGCTCTGCCTCTGGACCAGAAAGTGCAGGATCAACTTTCACCTGCCCCAGAGAAATGACGTGCCATTACCAAACAAGTTGGATGGCACGGTGGCTCAGTGGTTAGAAATTCCAAGTTCAGGTCTTACCTGATCCTGGGGATGTAGGCAACATATCAGAACAGTTTGTTTAAATATGTTTATATACAGGGAGGACAAATAAGTAGGTGGGGGGGGGGGGGGGGTTGCTACTCGTGGAGAGTGACTAAGATAAAAGAAAACTAGAAAAGTATATGTTTGGACTCTTTAATCAGCATTTAACAATCAAAGCCAGGCTTTGATGTGTTGACCCTGAGTCGACTTCTCCTGAGTAACATCTGGGGAGTTTTTGCAAAGATTGAGAGGGCTGTCCCACCAATTAGTCAAGCAACAGTCTGACAGTTATACCCATTGTTTAATACCTTGCAATAGAATCCCAGATCCACACCTCTGGGTGTTTCTTCTCCCACAGGCAGTCTCTGTTGAGACTGTTGACAGTCTCAACAGAGAGCTGTACAGTGGTAAATAGTTGGTGGTGTTCGGAGTATGGGCAGGGGGCTGGTGGTGGACAGATTTGATCTGGGAGTCCTCAATATTGACTCTAGACTGCATGAATCTCATGTTAAATGTGGGCAAGGAAACCTCCTGATGATTACCAAGCAATTGATCTTTTGGCTAAATCAGTATGAGCCATATTTCTGCAATGAAACCAAAAATTATTGGAGGAACTCAGCAGCACTTGAAGAAGGGTTACTGGACTCAAAACCTTAACTTTTCTTTTCCCCCATATGTTCTGCTGGAACAATGAGGTTCCTCCATCAATTTATGTTCTTGTTTCAGATTGATAACATCCGCAGTTCTTTATTTTATTTCAGTACTCCTGCATGTTGAACTCTGCTTGTAGGAAACATGGAGTGTGGTTAGTGTACAGGGGACTTCACTGGAAGGGGAATTTCAAATCCATCGCTAAGATCAGCATATTAATACCACTACTGACCAATATAGACGGGTCCTAAAGGATTTGTCACTTTTCAACAGAGAAAATCTGACCATCTCCCTCTGACATTGGAGAAGTAGCTTCAGTGAACTTCTCCACCATCAGCATCCTGACTACACCCATTGATTATACACTAAACTCGATTAACCATATAAAATACAGTGGCCTCAAGAGTAGGTCTATGAATTCTACAGTGAGTAACTCACCTCATGACTCCCCAAAGTTTGTCCACTATCCACAAGGCTCAAGGCCAAGAATGTGATGGAGTACCACCACCTTGCCTGATTGAGTGCAGCTCCTACAATGCTCAAGAAGGTTGACAACATCCAGGACAAAGCAGCCCACTTGACAGGCATCCCATCCACCACCTTCAACATTCACTCCTCCTACCAACAATGCTCAGTAGCAGCAATGTGTACCACAACATGCACAGCAGAAACTCACCGAGATTCCTGTGACAGTCCATTCTAAATCCATGACCTGCATCAGCTTGAAGGACAATGACAGCAGATTTATGGAACATCACCATCTGCAAGTTCCCCTCCAGACTTGCCATACCAACTTTAAAACATTCTTTCAGAGTTTGTTCCTTCAGAGTTGCTGGACGGAAATATAGCAACTCCCTTGTTAACCATATTGTGGGTCTACCTATATTACATGGATAGCAACAGTTCAAGAAGGCTGCCCAACATTACTTTCTCAAGGGCAACTGGCAATGGACAATAAAAGCTGACCCAGCCAGTGTTGCAAAAAGAAACTGCAATAACTAGACCCCATATCTAAATGCGACTAGTGATTACAGAATCAGTCTAAACAAATTGAATAAAGAGGATCTAACTGAAATATATGAATGTGAGAGGCTATGTAAATATTTCTTTCCAGCGAAGAGTCCTCCAGTTGTTAAGAATGATTTGTGTTAGGCTACATTAAGCCAATCATAGATACATATGGTACAGTTTTTCTGTATTTTTCTTTGAGGTTAATCTAACTTCTCATACATTAGCTCTAAGTTATATACAGCTCCTTGATACCATTGTATTTTCCATAGGTTATTCCAGCATTTTCTACAAAGGTTTCAGTGATGAATGAATGGCTAGTCAAGGAGTGACAAATGATGAAAAATGCTCAGACACAAGACAGCTACAAATTAGAATTAAATAGGTCACTGTGGAAAAGCAAAGTCATGCATTTATATGGCACCAAATGAAACTTGAAAAATGTCTGAAAGCACTTTGAAAAAATAAACTTTTTGAATTGTCATAACTTTTGTAATATCAGCAAACACCTTGTCAAACAGCAGCCAGGTGCCACAAACAGCCCAAGATGATTGGGAGGCTAATCCAAGTCATTTCTTTACTTGTTCGAACATAGTGAAAAGTTACCGTGAGAGATTTATCAATTATCATTTCAAGTCATGCTATTTCAAAGTCTGATTCTCAGCATGCAGGTGAAAGAATTACATCAAAGTTCATTTCAAAATTATTTTAAATTTCAAAAACTGTTGTCGCTCTTAATTCAGTTACAATTTCCAAAAGGGCAGCTTCTGTCTCCATCAGGTTCTCAAGCCATATAGAAAGCAAGCAAAACTGGAGCCTCTGGAAGTAAGGATCAGGCTAGTGATAGGCAGTCTTACCTTGGGGAGGGCAATATAAGGCCCAAATTTTTGTAGAATATCGTGCCAAGCACAAAAACTGCAGAATCATCCAATTCTGAAAATAAGCAAATTACAAAAATCACTGAATAATCTAACATAGGAGACTGTTCAGCCCAAATTGCCTGATACCAGCTCTTTGATGGTACTACCCAGTTTGTCCTAACCACCCTGCCATTCTCCCAAAACATTGAAAATGTCTTCTCTTCAAGCTATCATTCATTTCCTTTTACATCAGTGAGGAGTTATATATCTTCCAGCCTGTTGCACAGGGAGTTTATTCTGGTGCAGTAGTGGTAACCCTAACTAGCTCAGATGCTCTGAGTTCACATTCCTCTTCAGGGCTTGGGATGGATATGGAAAATGCATGAAAACATGAATGGAAGAACCTGGCCAAACAATTCAGTTATCAATCTGTAAGCCCTGTCCATGTGTCATGCCTTCAGCAAGAGGCGAGCAACACGCTTTAGGAAAAATCTAGCTATGAAGCAGACATAAGCATATGCTTTTGTGTGCTACCACATATGACAGGAGAAAAGAAGAACCTGTACCATTGTCAAAATGAATGACAGAAGTCTTGAGAAAATGGCATAACTGCCACAGACAATTGTGGGGTAAATTAGCTCCCTCCTGAAAAGCATTTTCTCTCACAAAGCTCAATTTTTCTTCTTTGGAGGGCTACTCACTAATATATAGGATAACATGCATAAGGAAAAATAAATAAATGCTTTTGGATGTAGGTTTGCTTGCTGAGTTGAAAGGTTCATTTCCAGATGTTTTGTTACATTACTAGATAACATCTTCAGTGGACCTCACGCGAAGCAGTGCTGAAAATTCCTGTTTTCTATTTATATGTTTGGGTTTCTTTGGGTTGGTGATGTTATTTCCTGTGGTGAAGTCATTTCCTGTTCCTTTTCTCAGGGGGTGGTAGATGGGGTCTTACTCAATGTGTATGTTGATAGAGTTCCAGTTGGAATTCCATGCTTCTAGGAATTCTCATGCATGCCTTTGTTTGGCTTGTCCTAGGATGGATGTATGGTTCCAGTCGAAGTGGTGTCCTTCCTCATCCGTATGTAAGGATACTAATGAGACAGGGTCATGTCTTTTTGTGGCTAGTTGGTGTTCATGTATCCTGGTGACTAATTTTCTGTCTGTTTGTCCAATGTAATGTTTGTTATAGTCCTTGCACGGAATTTTGTAAATGATGTTAGTTTTGCTCATTGTCTGTATCGGATCTTTCAAGCTCATTAGTTGCTGTTTTAGTGTGTTGGTGGGTTTGTGGGCTACCATGATGCCAAGGGATCTGAATAGTCTGGCAGTCATTTCTGAGATGTCTTTGATGTAGGGGAGAATGGCTAGGATTTTTGGACATGTTTTGTCTGCTTGTCTAGGTTTGTGGCTGAGAAATTGGCAGACTGTGTTCATTCGGTACCCATTCTTTTTGAATACATAGGATAGGTGATTTTCCTCTGCTCTGCATCGTCCCTCTGTGCTGCAGTGTGTGTTGGCTCGTTGAAATAATGTTCTGATGCAGCTTCGTTTGTGGGTGTTGGGATGATTGATTCTGTAGTTCAATATTTGGACTGTATGTGCTGTTTTTCTGTAGACGCTGGTTTGAAGTTCCCCATTGGCAGTTCGCTCCACTGTGACATCTAGGAATGGCAGTTTGTTGTTGTTTTCCTCCCCTTTAGTGAATTTATGCCAATAAGGGTATTATTGATGGTCTTGAAGGTTTTGTCTAATTTGTTTCATTTAGTGATGACAAACTGCCATTCTGAGATGTCACAGTAGAACAGCCAATAATGTGTATTCAAAAAGAATGGGTACCAATGAACACAGTCTGCCAATTTCACAGTAACAAACCCAAACAAGCAGACAAAACATGTCCAGAAGTCCTAGCCACTCTCTCCTACATCAAAGACATCTCGGAAATGACTGCCAGACTATTCAGACCGCTTGGCATCACGGTAGCCCACAAACCCACCCACGCATTAAAAAAGTAGATAATGAACTTGAAAGATCCTATACAGACAATGAACAAATTTAATGTCATTTACAAAATACCATGCAAGGACAATTACATTGGGCAAACAGGCAGAAAACTAGCTACCAGGATACATGAACACCAACTAGCTACAAAAAGACATGATCATCACATATGGATGAGGAAGGACACCACTTCGACTGGGACAATACATCCATCCTGGGACAAGCCAAACAAAGGAAAACACGAGAATTCCTAGAAGCATGGCATTCCAAATGGAACTCTATCAACAAACACATTTAGTTAGACCCTATCTACCACCCCCTGAAAAGGAACAGGAAATAACATCACCAACTCAAAGAAACCCAAACATATAAATAGAAAACAGGAATTTTCAGTACTGCTTCGCATGAGGTCCACTGAAGATGTTACCTTGTAAGGCAACGAAACGTCTGGAAATGAATCTTTCAGCTCTGCAAGCAAACCTACACCAAAACCTTAATCTGAGCTACAAATCTTCTCAAAACTCACAAAAATAAATGCTTGTTAATATAGAACTTAAACATTGTCAAAAGGAGATGAGAAGTTAAAGCTTTTTGTCTTGCACTTATCAGAACTAAGATACGAGGAACAAACTCAAAAAGAGACATTAGCTTAAACAAAATGAGAGACGTATGTTGATTAGTTGGACCATCATCACCTGGAGATGCAGGTAGAACATTTAACTGTCAATCTTCATTATAAGACAGGTAGGTGGATTCTGATTGGTCAGGGTAACATCATGGGAATGAAACAATGTTTAGTTGTGTCCATGACTTTTTTTTAATAATGTGAAGGTGCTGGTATTGGACTGGAGTGGACAAAGTCAGAAGTCATATGACACCAGGTTATAGTCCAAAGGGTTTATTTGAAATCACAAACCTTTGGAGTGCTGCTCCTTAATCAAGTGAGCTGTTGGATTATAACCTGGTGTTGTGTGACTTTTGACTGTTTTGATTTAAAAATGTGAATGTACGAATTTGATTTACGTACATAAAACCAGTCCCAAGTATTTTGGTATGTAGTTCCTAGCACAAACAAATGATTGCAGATTGTTTTAAGTGTACATCTTGAGGGTCAGATGGCTGGTCTATGATGCAGATTAATGCCAACAGCATGGGATCAATTCCTATACTGGCTGAGATCATCATGTAGAGTCATAGAGGTATAGACATAGAAAAGGGTCTTTGGCCAAATAAGTCTGCACCAACAATAACTAATATTAAAAGCATGTATATCTCAATATCATGCACTTATCCCATATCTTTGAATGATATTTCAAGTGCTCGTCCAAATATTGCTTTAAAAGTTATAAGGTTTCCAGCCTCCACGAGCTTCTCAGGCAGTGCATTCCAGATTCCCACTACTGTCTTTAGTGAAAATGTTTTCTTTCAAATCTCTTCTGAGTCTCCTGCCTGTTACCAAAAATCCATGTTCCCTTGTGATTGACCACTCAACCAAGAGAATCAACTGCTCCCTACTCACTTTATCCATACCTCTCAATCTTATACACCTCAATCATGTCCCCAACATCCCACGCCCCAGCCTTTTCTACTTTAAAGAAAATAATCCAAGCCTATCTAGTCTCTTTGAATAGTTCAATTGCTCTATCCTGGTGAACCTCCTCTGTACCCGAAATGAAGAGTAAAAAATGAGGTCTGCAGATGCTGGAGATCACAGCTGCAAATGTGTTGCTGGTCAAAGCACAGCAGGCCAGGCAGCATCTCAGGAGTAGAGAATTCGACGTTTCGAGCATAAGCCCTTCATCAGGAATGAGAGAGAGTAGCCAAGCAGGCTAAGATAAAAGGTAGGGAGGAGGGACTTGGGGGAGGGGCGATGGAGGTGGGATAGGTGGAAGGAGGTCAAGGTGAGGGTGATAGGCCGGAGTGGGGTGGGGGCGGAGAGGTCAGGAAGAGGATTGCAGGTTAGGAGGGCGGTGCTGAGTTGAGGGAACTGACTGAGACAAGGTGGGGGGAGGGGAAATGAGGAAACTGGAGAAATCTGAATTCATACCTTGTGGTTGGAGGGTTCCCAGGCGGAAGATGAGGCGCTCCTCCTCCAGCCGTCATGTTGTTATGTTCTGCCGGTGGAGGAGTCCAAGGACCTGCATGTCCTCGGTGGAGTGGGAGGGAGAGTTAAAGTGTTGAGCCACGGGGTGATTGGGTTGGTTGGTCCGGGCGGCCCGGAGGTGTTCTCTGAAGCGTTCCGCAAGTAAGCGGCCTGTCTCCCCAATATAGAGGAGGCCACATCGGGTGCAGCGGATGCAATAGATGATGTGTGTGGAGGTACAGGTGAACTTGTGGCGGATATGGAAGGATCCCTTGGGGCCTTGGAGGGAAGTGAGTGTGGAGGTGTGGGCGCAAGTTTTACATTTCCTGCGGTTGCAGGGGAAGGTGCCGGGGGTGGAGGTTGGGTTGGTGGGGGGTGTGGATCTGACGAGGGAGTCACGAAGGGAGTGGTCCTTGCGGAACGCTGATAGGGGAGGGGAGGGAAATATATCCTTGGTGGTGGGGTCCATTTGGAGGTGGCGGAAATGGCGGCGGATGATACGTTGTATGCGGAGGTTGGTGGGGTGGTAGGTGAGAACCAGTGGGGTTCTGTCTTGGTGGCGGTTGGAGGAGCGGGGCTCAAGGGCGGAGGAGCGGGAAGTGGAGGAGATGCGGTGGAGGGCATCGTCGATCACGTCTGGGGGGAATCTGCGGTCCTTGAAGAAGGAGGCCATCTGGGCTGTGCGGTGTTGGAACTGGTCCTCCTGGGAGCAGATGCGGCGGAGACGAAGGAATTGGGAATATGGAATGGCGTTTTTACAGGGGGCAGGGTGGGAGGAGGTGTAGTCCAGGTAGCTGTGGGAGTCAGTCGGTTTATAATAGATGTCTGTGTTGAGCCAGTCGCCCGAGATAGAGATGGAAAGGTCCAGGAAGGGGAGGGAGGAGTCTGAGACAGTCCAGGTGAATTTCAGGTCGGGATGGAAGGTGTTAGTAAAGTTGATGAACTGTTCTCAAGGGCGGAGGAGCGGGAAGTGGAGTCTCAAGGGCGGAGGAGCGGGAAGTGGAGTCTCAAGGGCAGAGGAGCGGGAAGTGGAGTCTCAAGGGCGGAGGAGAGGCACCTTCCCCTGCTACCGCAGAAAATGTAAAACTTGCGCCCACACCTCCACACTCACTTCCCTCCAAGGCCCCAAGGGATCCTTCCATATCCGCCACAAGTTCACCTGTACCTCCACACACATCATCTATTGCATCCGCTGCACCCGATGTGGCCTCCTCTATATTGGGGAGACAGGCCGCTTACTTGCGGAACGCTTCAGAGAACACCTCCGGGCCGCCCGGACCAACCAACCCAATCACCCCGTGGCTCAACACTTTAACTCTCCCTCCCACTCCACCGAGGACATGCAGGTCCTTGGACTCCTCCACCGGCAGAACATAACAACACGACGGCTGGAGGAGGAGCGCCTCATCTTCCGCCTGGGAACCCTCCAACCACAAGATATGAATTCAGATTTCTCCAGTTTCCTCATTTCCCCTCCCCCCACCTTGTCTCAGTCGGTTCCCTCAACTCAGCACCGCCCTCCTAACCTGCAATCCTCTTCCTGACCTCTCCGCCCCCACCCCACTCCGGCCTATCACCCTCACCTTGACCTCCTTCCACCTATCCCACCTCCATCGCCCCTCCCCCAAGTCCCTCCTCCCTACCTTCTATCTTAGCCTGCTTGGCTACTCTCTCTCATTCCTGATGAAGGGCTTATGCTCGAAATGTCGAATTCTCTATTCCTGAGATGCTGCCTGGCCTGCTGTGCTTTGACCAGCAACACATTTGCACCCGAAATGAAGAACCCACCTTCTCCACATTACCCCTCACCTGAGGTTTGGTGACACTCCCTCAGGTTAAACTCATCACCAGTTATCTCTCTAATGAGGCAACAGCCTTAAGGTTTTTGGGACTATGGTGACTTGACATATGTTTTAGCACAATCCAGATTATTTAATAAATAATTTGAATAGCAGAATCACATCTAATTGTGGACATACTTAATTGAGTCTTGCCAGCATGAGTTGAGCAAGAGCAGACTGCTGGCAGCCGTGAATGAAGATCAGGATGTGTTCTGTAATGGTCCACCAGTCATTGTGACATATGGCATACAGACTTGGCATCACACTATCTGTGTCATTACATCCTTTATAAGAGACTCAAACATTTTCTCAATAACAGACCTTAACCTAATTTGTCTATAGTTACCCTTCTTTTGTCTTCTTCCTTCTTTAAATAAAGGTGTTACATTGGAAGTTTGCCAAACCTTTGGAACTTTTTCAAAATCTAAAGATTCTTGGAAGATTATGACCAATGCACCATTAAGTCTGTAACTGTTTTCTTCAGTATCCTGGAATACATCCCATCAAAATGGGGAAATATTGGTCCCATTGGCTTTCCAAGCACCTTTTCTCTAATGATGATTGTTGTATTTATTTCCTCTCTCATCTTAGTCTCTTGATTGTTTAGTATTTTTGGAATGTTAGGAGTGTCTTCTTCTGTGAAGACTTGTATAAAGTATTTATTTCACTCTTCTGCCATTTCCTGGTACTGATTATTATTTGCCCAAACTCATTCTCTAAGAGGCCTACCTTCACTTTGGTCCTCTCTTTCCTTTTATATATTTAAAGATGCTCTTGCTGTCCATTTTGATATTACTTGCACCTTTACACTCACATTTATCTTTCTCCTTATATTATTTTGCTTTTTTTGTTTTAACTTCCTCAATCCTCAGGCTAATCACTAGTCTGTCACATTGCATGTCTTTTCTTTCAATTTGATGCTATCTGATTAATCATAGTCACTTTTTCTCTTTCATAGAGTCCTTACTGTCCATGATCTATTTTCTTAAATATCTGTCATTTTTCCTCAACTTCTGCAAAACTCCTGCCCCAGTCTATGACAACTAGTTCAGCCCTTATTCCTTTGCAATAACCCTATTTAAGTTTAGTGCAATTGTTTCTGACCCAAGTTCCTCTCAATTAAATGCTAAATTCTACCGTGTTATTGTCCCGAGGGGATCGTTTACTTGGAGATAATTTGTTCAAAGTGCCTCATTACACATCACCAGATCCAGATAGACAGAACTCTGGATTCACAACATTTTTTTCAGAAACTGTCCTGAATACACTTAACGAATTATTCCCCATGGCTACCTCTGTCAATCTCACTCTTTCAATCTATGTGAAAATTAAAGTCACCTATGATTAATGTACTGTCTTTGCTACATGCCCTCATTAACTCCTGATTTATTCTCTGTACCACTATATTACTACTGTTAGGAACCTTAGGCTATTCCGACCAGTATCTTCTTTCCCTTGTTATTTTGTACCTTCACTCAGATGGGTTCTGCACCTTTTGTTCCAAGGTCATTTCTTGCTTTCACACTTATTTTACTATTAAGAATAATGTTAATCCATCACTCTTTCCTTCTTGCTTAATGCTTCAAGCACACTTGAATATTTAGTCTCAGTTTTGATCTCCTTGTAACTGTCTCAATGTAATTGATGTAAGATCATACCGATTAACCACTATGTTGGCAATTGATTAATTTAATTTGTTCTGATCACTACATGCATTCAAGTAAAGAGATAGTAGATTTTCTATTTTTACCATTTCTTTTTCTTTTGACTCTACGTACTGGTGTTTCTCTATGTATGTAAACTCTATTCCTACCGTCTCATTCTAGGCATCATTATCCAAATGATTGCCCTATATTGCTGTTATTCCTCTTACTTTGTAAACCTGCATTTCCTTTCTGCCAAACAGTTCCATTCCCTTTAATTAGTTAAAAACCCTCTCAACAGCCCTAGTTATCTGATGCACCCAGACACTGATCCCAACATGGTTCAAGTGCAGCTCATCCCACCAGAACAGCTCCTTTCTTCCCCCAGAACAGGTGCCACTGCTCTACAAACTGAAATTCATTCCACCCAGACCAACATTTAACTCATTGACTTTAGTTACCTTATGCCAGCGGCTCAGGTAATAATCCAGAGAGGCAGAGAATCATACAGAGCAGAAGAGCCCCTTCAACTCATTGAATTTGTACCACCAAAAATACACTACTGTTTACTTTGTCCCACTTTCCCACACTAGGTCCACAGCCTTGAACGTTATGATAATTTCAAGAGCTCATGCAAATATTTCTTAATGGTTGTGAGGTTTCCAGCCTCAGCTGCCCTCCCAGGCAGTGCATTCCAGACCCCCATCACCCTCTGGATGAGAAAGCTTTTCCTCAAATCTCCACTAAAACTTCTGTCTTCACTTTGAAATAATCCTCCTTGTTAGAATTCCTTTTGCTGAAAGGAACAGCTACTTTCTATTCAACTTGTCCATGCCCACCTTAAGTTACTCCCACCTACACCCACCTCCCACTGAAACTCTACCTACAGTCTTCTGTGCTTATAGTCCAACCAATCAGCACTCTCTTCTAATTTTGTATTAAGTGGTGCATCTTGTTTGGAGTCTGTTTCTTATGGCCTCGTCTGATGCGTTATAAGATGAAAAGCTTCAACTTCTAGTCTTATTGTAGCAACGTGAAAGAACTGTTTACAGACTTCACCTGGTGATGCAGGTAAGAATATGTTTTTCGGAATAGTCTTCATAGTTTAAATGCTCCAACACAGGTTATTATCTTGGAGCTTCTGCTTTTTAATGTAGCTCCTAAACTTTCTGCAAAACCTCCTTTCCAGTCCTTTCAATGTCATTTGTACAAAAGTGGTTAATGACAATTGGATCCCTCCCCTCCCATTCCAAGTTATTCTCTAGGCCCAAGAAGAAATCATTAACCTTCGCATTCAGGTTTAAAGAACCTTTATAGTTTGGAAGAAATCCATTCGACCCAGCGAGTCCCTCTGAACAGCATCCCAATTAGAGCTTTGAGGCAGCAGTGCTAACCAATTAAGCCACCGTGCCACCCATTGTCAGGTAATACGACCTTTCAGCCTTCTGCTTAAGGCTGCAGAAAGCAGTATACAGAGGAATCTCAATTGTCAAGAGGACCCGGGTGGGGAGTATTTCACTCGGTTAATCGAATTCTAGATAATCGAATGCTGGATAATATGGTTTAGCTGAGCATCGTGACCTTGCAATCTTGCTGGATAATCTGAAATTCAGATAATTAAGGTTCCTCTGTATTCCTCCCTAATTACACAGTCCCTTGCCACAACCACATTTTTATTTCTTCCCCCCCATTTGAATGGCTTCCTGTACTAAGGTGCTGTGATTACTCAGTCCTCACTCTCGTCCATACAGCTCATAATTATTTGACAATTGTAGCAGTTCAGAATCCTCAGTTCGAACCTTCTGGGCTTTCGTACCTGCCTCACCTGCAGTCAGACCTTCCTGTCCCAGATCACTTACCAGTTTTGAACTACCTAGTCTGAGGGGTGTGAGCACCCTCTGGATCATAGTGTTCATGTAATGTTCATCTTCCTTGATGTGGTGCAAAGTCTGCAGCTCAGACTCCAGTTCTGCAACTCGGATCTAAAGTTCCTCCAGCTGCAAACACTTATTACAGATGTGTTCACTCAATATCCAGCAGCTTCCACATGCTGCAGTAGCAACACGTCATCTATCCTGTCATCACTATGGAGTGATATTTTTGATGTTAAAAATCATCAGTATTAATTTTTTACATAACAAGCTATCGTTTTAAGGAAGAAAAAAATGCCTAAAGACCCTACTTATACTTTAAATAGTAGAAATATTCACCAGTCCTACTCACCAATCAGAATCTTTCCCTGCACTCTCATCATATTGTGGTTTGAGACATTGCTCCTCCATTGGTTTCACTACAGGCCAACCCCTTGATCCACATTTTCTATGTTCTCCCATTCACGTTTTGCTCTGAAGCATTTACTGCTTTCAGTAAACCTTACGATAAACACCTCTGACCCCCTTTGCACTGAATTCCTACTTGCAAGTTCACTGACTCAGCCTTTGTCTCACTCTGTTAAAGTCTCCCTCAAACTGACCAGCACCTTCCTACTCATAAGTATATGAGGGGCAGTAGGCTGGTGTTCTTTCTGACTGTGCCCAACCAGACTCATAGTATAATCCATTGTGAATATGCTAGAATCTACATGAATAAATGCTTGGAACCTGGGTTATGGAGGCAAAAATAATTTGTATAAATATTGAAACTTTTTTTAAAAACAAGGGGTCATGGTGACAACCAAATTCTGCTGTACCCCTCAGCAATGCTAACCAATTAGGATTTCTCTGTCTGGTCTAAGAATGAAGATTGACATTTAACTGTTCTTGCCCACATCTCCAAGTCAATGGTAGCCCAACCAATCAGCACTCTCTTCTAAGTTTGTATTAAGTGGTGTATCTTGTTTGAAGTCTGTTTCTTATGGCCTCGTCTGATGTGTTATAAGATGAAAAGCTTCAACTTCTAGTCTCATTGTAGCAATGTGAAAGAACCATAACTGTTTACAGACTTCACCTGGTGATGCAGGTAAGAATATGTTTTTCGGGATAGTAATTTTGTCTTCAGAGTTCCTTGCCCAGTCAACCATTCCCTTTCTCCCTTTCATCGGAAAGTTGATATCAGTCAGAACGGATGCTGCAGGCAGTTTGTGAATGCTGGCCACTAATAAGAAAGCACAAATAAAATTGACTTGTGAAAAACTGAAATCAAGCTCATGAATGCAATCTTGAACCAGATTAACAGAAATTATTTACTTTGTCTCGACATGTTTTTCTGTTACTTTTGAATATTAATCTGCTGATTATGAAATAATTACTTATATTGTCATTGGCCAACTAAGCATGTGATGGGATGCCACATTATGAGTAGCCATTACTGCCCTGCCTTCAGTTGTTTTAGTCCTAAGACATTTGATTGGGTGGATAAGATGCAAGGGACCTTCAGGGGCTATGGTAGTTTCCTTTAGTTGTTCTAGAAGTTTCAGATTTGAGACGTACACCAGGGCCTATTGGCCTATAAAGTAGTTCAAATGAGCTCTGAGTGTAGGTGCAGATGTGTTTTGTGTTCAGCTGTCCTGTAGAAGTCAGTGGCAAATCACTGCCCATTCTTGTGGATCAATCCATTGAAAGTTTATGGTATGACTCAGGGAAGTGTGGAGAAGAGAAACTGTTTGCAGAGTCCGTAACAAGATGACAGGTTTAAAGTAACCAGCTTACCAATTCCAGCCACCCTGCAACTGATTTCTTTAATTTGTTTTTTGTATTCTATCTCTGGCCCAGTGATTACTTAATTGCCTGAAGCTTTAACTAAAGTGGGTGAGATTTCCTGGTGACTGAAATCTTGAAATATTCCTGAGTTTCTCTGATTCACAAAGCAAGCCCTATACTCACTTCAAATCTGCACATGTACACACTTTAATTTGCAGCTCTTTAATTACAGGGAAATTAGCATTCTTCAAATTTTCATTGAGGAAATCTTCATGGCTCCTGATAATTTATGTATTGACTAGTAAAGCCTATAGGAGCTGGTATTGCTGAATTTGGCCATCATGGGTGAAGTGATACCCCAGTTAGAATATTTGAACTTGCATAACATGAGGTAAACTGGGACTTTTTTTTGCCAAAGAATTAATCAATTGGACAAGTCTTTGTAACTGGGTCAGGTGTGGGGAGGGCCCTAGAGAATACACATCTGCATAGTTCCTGAAAAATCCAGACACTTGGTCAGTTGAGAACTGCCACAATAATAAATTAGCTATATAAATAGTAAAAACATGACCAAACAAGATGTAGAGCTGAATTGAGACTAAAGAGGGAAGTTACAAATGGAAGCTGGAGTCTTGTCCAAGGTGCTAAACAAAAACTTTGCATCTATCTTTATTAAGCAAGCTAATACTGTGCAGGTCATGCTGAAAGATGAGGTGGTTCAGGCACTTAAAGAGTTTAAAATTATAAGGATAAGATACTTTTGAATTTCTCATTACTTCAGCAATCGAAGAGGCACATTCAAGAGGGAAGAAGAAAATGAGTCTGAAAATTGCAGCTAAAGTTTCTGTTATTCCTTCACTTCAAATTGGAGTCAAGTAGGAAAGACCATAAGACCATAAAAAATAAGAGTGGAAGTAAGGCCATTCAGCCCATTGAGTCCAGTCAGCCATTCAATCATGACTGATGGGCATTTCAATACCACTTACCCGCAATCTCCCTGTATCCCTTAATTCCTCATGAGATTAAGAATTTACGAATCTCTGCGTTGAAGAAATTCAACGTCCTGGCCTCCATTGTCTTCATGGCAGTGAATTCCACAGGCCCACCACTCTCTGGCTGAAGAAATATCTCCACATTTTTGTTCTAAATTGACCCCTTTAATTCTAAGGCTGTGCCCACATGTCCTAGTATCCCCACCTTTTGGAACCAATTTCCCAGTGTCCAAACACTGGGCGGCATGGTGGCACAGTGGTTAGCACTGCTGCCTCACAGCCCCTGAGACCCGGGTTCAATTCCCGACTCAGGCGACTGACTGTGTGGAGTTTGCACATTCTCCCCATGTCTGCGTGGGTTTCCTCCGGGTGCTCCGGTTTCCTCCCACAGTCCAAAGATGTGCAGGTCAGGTGAATTGGCCATGCTAAATTGCCCGTAGTGTTAGGTTTGGGGTATGGGTGGGTTGCGCTTCGGCGGGTCGGTGTGGACTTGTTGGGCCGAAGGGCCTGTTTCCACACTGTAAGTAATCTAATCTAATCTAAACAGGAGAACACTCCATACAATCAACACAGGAATTCTTGGACATCATCAGGAATACACACATAGACAAAGAAGAAACCATGGTATCATTCGCTGTGACGGCACTGTTCACATCAATTGACAAAACCCTAGCCAGAGAAACAATAGCCAACCTACTGGACATACATAACAGAACACAGGAGGCCGAACCTATCAACAAGGACGGCATACTTAAACTACTAGACCTGTGCCTCACCACACACTTTACATTCAACAATCAGATATACGAACAAATCAACGGAACACCCATGGGATCACCAATCTCGGGACTCATAGCAGAGGCAGTTATGCAAAGGTTAGAACATACAGCCATACCACAAATCCAACCCAATCTCTGGATCAGATACGTCGATGACACCTTTGTAATCATCAAAAACACAGAAATAGAAAAAACACACCGAATCATCAACGCCACACTCACAGGAATCCGATTCACGAGAGAAGAAGAAAAGGATAGCCAACTCCCATTCCTAGACGTGTTAGTAGAGAGAACACCCAACGGAGAATTCACCAGAAGGGTACACAGGAAACCAACACACACAGATCAAGTCCTAAACTATGAAAGTAACCACCCCAACACACACAAACGAAGCTGCATCAGGACACTATTCAAAAGAGCCACAACACACTGCAGTACACCAGAACTGCAAAAAGAAGAAGAGGAACACCTATACAAGGTATTTGCCAAAAACGGATACCCACGCAACTTTATCAGCAGATGCCTAAGAGATAGACCACGGAACGAGGACATGCCACAACCAAAAGGACTAGCCACACTACCATACGTCAGGAGCATCTCAGAACTGACAGCCAGAGTACTGCGACCCTTAGGACTCATAACAGCACACAAGCCAACTTCCACACTCAGACAACAACTCACTAGAACAAAGGACCCAATAGCCAGCACGAGCCAAACTAACGTAGTTTACAAAATACCATGCAAGGACTGCACAAAACACTATATAGGACAAACAGGAAGACAGCTAACAATCCGCATCCATGAACATCAGCTAGCCACAAAACGACACGACCAGCTATCCCTAGTAGCCAGACACTCAGACAACCAGGAACATGAATTTGACTGGGAAAATACTACCATCATAGGACAAGCCAGACAGAGAACAGCCAGGGAATTCCTAGAGGCATGGCATTCATCCACAAACTCCATTAACAGACACATCAACCTGGACCCCACATACAAACTACTACAGCTGAAACTGACACCCGGAAGCGGCAAGATCAAACCACTATAAATACCGGAAGAAGCATCAAAGCAGCGCTTCACAGGAGGCTCCAATAGCACTGATGATGTTCCCTAGCCAGGGAACGAAACGTTTGCAGCAAAAACTTCCAGCTCGGTGAACAGAACCACAACAATGAAGGTTTGTAGTAGAGTACCCCAGGGATCTGAGTTAGGACGTTTGTGATATAGATGTATGAATTGCAACTTGGTATGCGTAAGATGGACACAATTTTACAACTTTCACGTATTACAAAACTTGGAATATTATGAACAGAGAGGAGGAGGATCATGTTGAACTTCTAAGAATCTAGACAGCATTGTGAAAAAGGTAGGCTCAGTGATAAATAACATTTAACGCAGAGAACTGTGCAGTGATTATTTTTGTAGTGATTATTGCTTCAGAGTCAACATAAAACAAAAGATGTTTCTAAATGACATACAGGAGTGGAGGAACCTGGGTGTGCATATGTATAAATGATTCAAGATGACTGGACAGGTGGATGGTGTATTCGTAACACAGTCTGGATTCTGTAAATAAGAGCATGGAGTGCAGGAGCAAGAAAGTTTGTTAATGCAGTCTATGTTTGGCTTCAACTACAGCATTGTCTAGTTCTAAGCACCACACTTCAGGAAGAATGTGAAGTTATTACAGAATAGATTGATTAGGGTTCCAGAGATGAGAACATCCAGTTATGTGGAATGATTGCAAAGCTGTGAGTCTCTTCCTTAGAGAAGAAAAACTTCAGAGGAGATTTGACAGAATTGATTAAATATGAGCAGTCTTGACACAGTAGGAAGTGCAAAATACTAGCCACTGCAAGATAAAAAGGATTGGGAAGCTGAGGGCACAGATCTAATGTAATTGAAGAAGAGGAGAAAGTGAGATCAGCAGATGCTGGAGTATCAGAGCTGAAAATGTGTTGCCGGAAAAGCGCAGCAGGTCAGGCAGCATCCAAGGAGCAGGATGCTGCCTGACCTGCTGCGCTTTTCCAGCAACACATTTTCAGCTCAGTAATTGAAGAAGAGGCAAAGAATAAAGAACAATACAGCACAGGGGCAGGGCCTTTGGCTCTCCAAGCCTGCGCTGACACATTTTGCCATTCCATACTGAAAATGCCATATCTTCACTTACAGGATCTGTACCCCTTTTTTCCCATCCTATTCATGTTTGTCCAGGTGCTTCCTGATAATGGTGACATGAGGAAGTCTCTTTCATGCAGCAAGCAATGCCTGATTATAACGAAGGCAGAGTCAATTTAAAAAAAAATTCCAGGATGAGGACATCACTGGCTAGGCTCGCATTTATTGTCTAGAAGGCAGTTAAGAGTCAACCACATTACTGTGGGTCTGGAATCACATGTAGGCCAGACCAGGTAAGGATGGCCATTTCCTTCCCTAAAAAGGATAACAACGAAACAGACAGGTTTTTTCCCAACAATTGACAATGGAATCAGAGTCATCATTAGACTCTTATTTCCAGATTTTTATTGCATTCAGATTCCACTATCTGCCACAGTGAGATTTGAACCTGGGTCTCACAACCTTACCTGGGTCTCTGGATTAACAGTTCTGGTATAATACAGTTAGGCTGTCACCTCCCTTTCGAAGGAACATGGAATTTTTACTAAATAGGGGAATGATCAGGGCTACTGAGAAATGGTATGGTAATGGTCATGGTAGCATTTCCATTTCAAATAAATACATTTTTACCAGAAGATTTGTTCTTGATCAGCTAAGAGCAGGCCGATGTGAATAATAAGTTAAAAATCACAACACCAGGTTATCGTCCAACAGGTTTAATTGGAAGCACACTAGCTTTCGGAGCATCGCTTCCAATTAAACCTGTTGGACTATAACCTGGTGTTGTGATTTTTAACATTGTACACCCCAGTCCAACACTGGCATCTCCAAATTATGTGAATAATAGGCTTTGTTGAGGAGGGTGAGCAGCAACAAGGTAAGAGTGAAGCAAGAGCTTTTTCCCCCTAAGTCTTCTAGTTGTTGAAGGGGCAGAGATGTAGTCAGTGGAGTGGCATGCCCCTCCTGTCAGATGTGGGAGATCAGGGTGTAGTCAAGTGTCCCTGGTGAATATGTCGCAAGAAGTATCTGGCTGCAGCTCCTCTTGGGTCATGTAGATTGGTTGGAGCCGCAGTTGGAAGCACAAAGAAGCATATGGAAGCAGAGTGCAAGATTAGCCTCAGGGAAGTGGTTACACTGCACACACAGCCAGGTAGATAGGTGACCACCAGACGAGGTAGGTACTCTGAGGGGTAAATTGCAGCAGCAGTCAGGTCTTTGGTACAGGTTATGGCAAAGTCTAAGAAAGCAATTGTGATCTGGGACTCTCTAGTTGGAGGCACAGATAAGTATTTCTGTGGCCGTGAGATTCCAGGATGGTGTTACTGCCTTGGTGCCAGAATCAAGGATGCCCTGGAGTGGTTGCAGGGACTTATTAAAGGGGACCATGAGCAGTGGCAGTTGTATGCATTGATGCTAATGACATTGGCCAGCATTTATTGCTCATCCTTAATTGCCAAAGAGCAGTTGACATAGTATAGGGAGTTTAGGAATAAAAGAGAAATCTAGAGGACAAAAAGGGGGCATGAGATTGTTTCAGCAGGTAATGTTAAAGAGAATATAAAAAGATTCTACAAGTAATTTAGGGGTAGAACAGTAAAAGCAGGGGGAGAATAGGACCCCTTAAAAATCAATGAGGGCATCTATGTGTAGAACCACAGGACATGGGTGAGATTTAAAAAAAAATGTCAGTATTTGCTGTGGAGAAAGACATAGAAACTAGGGAACTTGGGGAAATAAATATTCATGTCTTGAAAGGAGGCAACATTAGAGATGGTGTTGAAGGTCTTAAGAAATGTAACAATAGATAAATTCTTAGGACATGAAGTGTATCCCAGAGCATTGTGGGAAGCTAGGAAAGAAAATGCAGGGTCCCCAGCAGAGATAATTATACCATTGAGAGCCATGGATGAGGTGCACAAAGACTGAAGTATGGCTCATGTGGCATTATTTCAGAAATATGGTAAGGAAACGCTAAGAAACCATAGACCGGTGTGCCTAACATCAGCAATGGGTGAATTGTTGGAGGGGATTCTGAGACACAGGATTTAAATGCATGTGGAAAGGCAAGGACTTTGGGGCGGAACATGGCTTTATGCATGGAATATTGTGACTCACCTATTTTGAAAAGGTGACCAAGAAGATAGATGAAAACAGAATGGTAGATGTCATCTACATAAACTTTAGCAAGGCCTCTGACAAGACTCGCATGTTAGATGAGTCAGTAAGGTTCAATCATGTGAGATCCAAGGACAGCTAGCCAATTGGATGCAAAATTTGTTTCACAGAAATAGATAGAGGATGGTGGGAGAGGGTTATTGTTCAGAGCGAAGGTCTGTGACCAGCAGTGTGCCACAAGGATCAGCACCGTGTCCACTGTTGTTCATTATTTACATAAAGCATTTGGATGAGAATAAAAGATGCATGCTGAGAATATTTGTGGAGGACTGCAAAATTGGTGTTATAGTGAAGAAGGTTATCTAAGAGGACAACAGGATCTTGATCAACTGGGCCAGTGGACTGAAGAATGGCAGATAGAGTTTAATTTAGATAAATGAGAGGTGTTGCATTTGGTAAGATAAACCAGAGCAGGACATCCACAGTTAATGTTAGGACCCTGGTGAATAATGTCAAACTGACAGATTAAGGTGTGCAGGTACATAGTTCGTTGAAAGTGTTGTCACAGGTAGACAGGCTAGTGAAGAAGGCATTTGGCACACTTGTCTTCATGGGTCAGAGCACTGAGTACAGGAATTGCAACATTATGTTACAATTGTACATGACACTTGTAAGGCCATGTTTGGAATATAGCTTACAATTCTGGCTGCCCTGCTAATAGGAAGCATGTCGTCATTAAACTGGAAAGAGTGGGGGGAAAGTTACAAGGATATTACTGAGACTGTAGGGTTTGAGTTATAAGGAGCTGCAGGATAGGCTGGGACTTTTTTTCCCTCTGGAGCAGAGGAGGCTGAAGGATGACCTTAAAAGGTTTATAAAATCATGAGCAGCATTGATAAGGCGACTGGACAAAGCTCTTTCCCCAGGGTAAGGGAGTACAAATTAAAAGGCATAGGTTTAAGGTGAGAGGGGCAAGATTTAAAAGGGATCTGAGGGGCAAATTATTTTTCACAGATGGTGGTGTGTATTTGGAATGAGCTGCCAGAGGAAGAGTTGAGACGAGTACAAGTACAACACATAAAAGACAGACACATGGATTGAAAAGTTTTAGAGAGATATTGAACAAATGCAGGCGAATTGGACCAGCTCAGTTTAGGAAACCTGGTGAGCAATGATAAGTTGTGTCAGAGGGTCTGTTTCTAAGCTATATGACTCTGTATGAACTGAACCTGAACAGGTAAATGACCTGGGAGCTGATGCTTTCCTGATTCTGGCTGGCTGAAATGTGTTTCTGACATGAGCTTAGGAAATTCCTTTTCTGCATCTACCAATATGACTGGGGCTACTCCGCAGTAGGGGTCATTGTGCACACGCCATATACTATGTTAGACACTTGGCTACAACTGGGACCTCAAGAGCAGAGAATGCAGTCACAAGTTCTTTCTCCTCCAATACTGTGCCTTGCTATGGGTACTGTTGCCCATGCAGCATCTGGCCCTGCTTATCTCACTGTCAGTTCCTACAGATGAGGCTGCTTCATTGTCTTCTGTTGCTGGGGAACATAGAAAGTTTGGCTGAAACCTGAGGGGACAGTAACTTTTGTGTGCCTACTCAGATTGAGTCCACCTTCTTCATGAAGCCCAGCCCTGGACATAAAAACCTGGCACTGCTGAAATGCGATCTGTCTGAGCTCAACCACTTCACCCTGGAACTGCAGATTGACCTGATTTTCAACAGCACACACCTTAAATCATTCCACTGCACTTCTCCTACTACATGTGCTAGACTGGCTGGACTGGAAAGTACATAAAATAAAATTTAAAAACACAAGTTTTCATATGTGTTAATTGACACCTTGCAAAGCTTAATTTATATATGACATATGACTGTGATGTTTTACTGTTTTTATTAGCACCTGGCTCACATTAACTTTGAATTATAATCTGGGAGAATTGGCCCATGAAGCCTGAGGGGTGAAATGTACACAATATAATGTTGTGGAAATCCAAGAATAATTACTTTAAATGATGGAGGGTTGGCCAAAGCAAATACAGGTTTAAACTCAAAGGCAACTTTAAGACTGACAGCGAGGGCTATTTCCTTCTCAGAAAGTATCAACACTGGGAATGGGCCCATGGGCAGGCTGGTGGAGGTGAAAAGCACAAATAGGGAAGTAAACAACCATTTGAGAAGTGGCGCAAGTATAGGATTGTCCTGCATGTTTGAATTAAAACGGACTGAGTGGCGCTCCAGATTTCTAAGCATTCTGATTCCAAGCCTGTGATTAAAAGGTTAAATCATGCCTAGGTACACCAGGTGCAGAGCTGGCTATTGTTCAGAAGAAAGGAAGTTGATTCAATAAAGTCTGTATAAACAGATCTTACAAATCATAGAATCTCCACAATGTGGAAACAGGCCATTCAGCCCAATTAGTCCACACTGACCCTCCACAGAGTATCTTACCCAGACCCATCCCCCTAGCCTATCCCTGTAACCCTGCATTAACCACGGTTAATGCACCTAACCAACATACCCCTGAACACCATGGTCAATTTAGCATGGCCAATTCACCCGACTTGCACATCTTTGGACAATGGGAACAAACCGAAGCACCCGACAGAAATGTATGCAGACACAGGGAGAATGTGGGAACTCCACACAGGCAGTTGCCCGAGGTTAGAATGTAAGTTGCATTAATCGTGCAGCTGATATGAGTTTGGTTCTTAATCTGACTGGATCCTGAGCTGGGTCTAGCTCAATTGAATTAAGTGTCAGTCATCACATATCGCGTTGGCCACACAATACTACACAATACTGATAAATATGTCCTTTTTAAGGTATGAATTCAGATTAAATCAATTAGTTATGTTTAGATATAGTTTAAGAGATCTTGATTCTGATCAAAGGTTCTTGAGGTTGGGTCCTTCAGTTTATTCAAAGATGAGACAAGTTTTTAATTAGTCAGGAAATCAAGATTTATGGAAAAAATATAGCAAAGTGGTTCTGAGGATTAGAAACAAAACCATAAATTGCTGGTAAAACTCAGCAGGTTGGCAGCATCTGCGGAGAGAAATCAGAGTTAACATTTCAGGTCCAGTGACCATTCCTTAGAACATTGTTTCAAACAAAAACCAGATCAGCCATGATCTTATTGATTGGCAGAGCAGATTCAATGGGCTGAATGACTACTTCTACTTCTATGTCTTATGGACTTGAAATACAATACTGGGTGTTGGGTAATGAAATCTGCTGTATATTAGTTGGGATGCAATATTTGAAATCTCCCAGCAGCTTACAATGCAGACATAACTTTGCAGTGTGTTTTTACCATGTGGGTCCTAATGCTGGCCTGTAGCTGGTTTGTACTCTTAATAAATTTGTATGCCATGAATATTCATTTGTGTAAAACATAGGCTAATCACATCCAATTTTTGAAATAATCAACAGTACATGAATGTATTGATGCTTTGTTAATGGTTGGTCAAATCTAGTATGCTCAGTCAATCATATGTATGGTCAACAGATATCTGTTAACTCTACAATACTCGAGAGGAACTGACAACTTGGACGGAGACTCAAAGTTAGATAGATGAGTCAGCAGTGAGCTGGGGCTTTGTTGACTGGGATCAGAGGCATGGAGGAGTGAAGTGGGGAGGGTCTTGTGTCATGCCTGGGATGGGGGAACGATTACAACAGTCAAAGTAGGAAAAAGAGGGGCCTTTTTGGCAGTACACTTATGCCTCTCTCAGGGTGTTAGCTGACAGAACCCTTACAGGTCACTGGATTTCAATTACTCACTTAGAGGTTACCTCAGAGGATAATGGGATCTTGATCAGATAAAGGTCAACTAAATAAATGTGACATGCTCCATTTTGGAAAGGGAAATCAGACAGGTTGATGAGGTCCTGGGGAGTGTTGCTGTACAAAGTCACTTGGGAGTGCAGATTCATTGTTCTTTGAAGTAGAGTCTCAAGTAGGCAGGATAGTAAAGGAGGCATTTGGTATGCTTGCTTTTATTGAGTAAAGGCGTTAGGAGGTCATATTATGGCTGCACAGGACATTGGTTAGGCCACTTTTGGAATATTGCATACAATTCTGGTGTCCTTGCTATAGGAATGAGATTGTGAAACTTGAAAGGGTTCAGAAAAGATTTACAAGGATATTGCTAAGGTTGGAGGGTTTATAGGAACAGACTGGGTTTATTTTCCATGAAGAGTCAGAGACTGAAGGGTTACCATTATAGTGGTTTATAAAATCATGAGGGATATGGATAGGGTGAGTAGCCAAGGTCGTTCCCAGGGGTGGGGGAGTCCAGAACCAAATGGCATAGGTTTAAGGTTAGAGGGGAAAGATTTAACAGGGACCTAAAGGGCAGATTTTTCATGTAGAGGGTGGTGCATGTATGGAATGAACTACCAGAGGAAAGGTGGAGGCTAGTACAACTAAAGTCTGTTCTGATAAAACCAATAATTCCATTCGCGTGCAATCTCTCATTGTAAGAAAATCATGCAATAACTGCACCATTTAAACTAACGGGGCAGGAATCGTGTTATAACCAATGCAGGTAAGGAAAGCTTGTGTTCTACAAATAACAGTCTAAATTCTACAATCACGTTAAAGCCAATTTGCATTGAAGAAGCACACATTATAGCAGAACAGACTATATAACATTTAAAGAGACGTCTGGATGGGTATATGAATAGGAACAGTTTAGAGGGATATAGACCAAATGTTGGTTAGTAGGTGTAGATTAATTGTGGATCTCTGGTGGACAAGAAAGAGTTGCACTGAAGGGTCTGTTTCCATGCTGTACAGCTCTGTGACTCTATATCTTCTGCAATATTGTCCATAATTCCTCTTTAACCATCAATGAGTGACGATCATGTAGTGTGTCAGGGCTTTGAGTTTCCTGGCTAAGCTAATCTCGGATAATGCTCGGATGAATAAAGTGAGATGATTACATGTGAAATGTAATTTTGGAAAAGACCAGCCCCAACTTGGTTCTCAATAAGTCTCATATAAATGGCAATGGAATTAGGCAGGAACATTTTGATAATGATGTAGAACCTCCCTGTCCTGCTGGCTGTTCAGCTGCACACCACCTTACTGCTACATCTTTTTAGTTCATTGTGAGTTTTACCACTCACCAGTTGCCCTGCCACAGAATCAATGGGATTCTGGGAAACAGGATAAAGCAAGATGGCAGAATAGACAATAGACAATAGGTGCAGGAGTAGGCCATTCAGCCCTTCGAGCCTGCACTGCCATTCAATATGATCATGGCTGATTATTCCTAATCAGTATCCGCTTCCTGCCTTATCTCCATAACCCTTGATTCCGCTATCTTTGAGAGCTCTATCCAACTCTTTCTTAAATGAATCCAGAGACTGGGCCTCCACTGCCTCTGGGGCAGAGCATTCCACACAGCCACCACTCTCTGGGTGAAGAAGTTACTCCTCATCTCTGTCCTAAATGGTCTACCCCGTATTTTTAAGCTGTGTCCTCTAGTTCGGCACTCACCCATCAGCGGAAACATGTTTCCTGCTGCCAGAGTGTCCAATTCTTTCATAATCTTATATGTCTCAATCATATCCCCTCTCAGTCTTCTAAACTCAGGGGTATACAAGCCCAGTCGCTTCAGTCTTTCAGTGTAAGGTAATCCCTCCATTCCAGGAATTGACCTCGTGTACCTATGCTGCACTCCCTCAATAGCCAGAATGTCTTTCCTCAAATTTGGCGACCAGAAGTGCACACAGTACTCCAGGTGTGGTCTCACCAGGGCCCTGTACAGCTGCAGAAGCACCTCTTTGCTTCTATACTCAATCCCTCTCGTTATGAAGGCCAGCGTGCTATTAGCCTTCTTCACTACCTGCTGTACCTGCATGCTTGCCTTCATTGACTGGTGTACAAGAACACCCAGACCTCTCTGTACTGCCCCTTTATCTAAATTAATTCCATTGCGGTAGTAATCTGCCTTCCTGTTCTTGCCACCAAAGTGGATAACCATACATTTATCCACATTAAACTGCATCTGCCATGCATCTGCCCACTCACCTAACTTGTCCAGGTCACCCTGTAATCTCCTAACATCCTCATCACATTTCACCCTGCCACCCAGCTTTGTATCATCAGTAAATTTGCTAATGTTATTACTGATACCATCTTCTATATCATTAACATATATTGTAAAAAGCTGCGGTCCCAGCACGGATCCTTGTGGTATCCCACTGGTCACTGCCTGCCATTCCGAAATGGAGCTGTTTATCACTACCCGTTGTTTCCTATAGCCAACCAATTTTCAATCCAATCTAGTACTTTGCTCCCAATACCATGTGCCCTAAGTTTACTCACTAACCTCCTATGTGGAACTTTATCAAAAGCTTTCTGAAAGTCCAGGTACACTACATCTACTGGATCTCCCTCATCCATCTTCAGAGTTACATCCTCAAAAAACTCCAGAAGATTAGTCAAGCACGATTTCCCCTTCATAAATCCATGCTGACTCTGTCCTATCTTGTTACTACTATCCAGATGTGCCGTAATCTCATCCTTTATAATAGACTCCAGCATCTTTCCCACCACTGTGGTCAGACTAACTGGTCTATAATTTCCTGCTTTCTCTCTCCCACCTTTCTTAAAAAGTGGTATAACATTAGCCACTCTCCAACCCTCAGGTACCGATCCTGAATCTATCGAATTCTGGAAAATAATCACCAACACATCCATGATTTCCCAAGCCACCTCCTTCAGTACCCTGGAATGTAGGCCATCAGGCCCCGTGGACTTATCAACCTTCAGTCCTAACAGTCACTCCAACACCAAATCCTGGCAAATACAGATTCCCTTAAGTTCAGGTCCTTCAGTCACTGTTACCTCAGGGAGATTGCTTGTGTCTTCCCCAGTGAACACAGATCTGAAGTACCCATTTAATTCTTCTGCCATTTCTTTGTTCCCTGTAATATATTCCCCTGTTTCTGTCTTCAAGGGCCCAAATTTAGTCCTAACCATTTTTTTGCCTTGCACATACTTGAAAAAGCTTTTACTATCCTCCTTTATATTATTGGCCAGTTTACCTTCGTACCTCATTTTTCCTCAGCGTATTTCCTTCTTAGTAATCCTCCGTTGTTCTTTAAAAGCTTCCCAGTCCTCTGTTTTCCCACTTATCTTTGCTATGTTATACTTTTTCTCTTTTAACTTTATATGTTTCTTAACTTCCCTCGTCAGCCACGGCCGCCCATGTCTCCTCTTGGAATCTTTCTTCCTTTTAGGAATGAACTGATCCTGCAACTTCTGCATTATACACGGAAATATTCGCCATTGTTCCACCACGGTCATCCCTGCTAAGGTATTGCACCATTGAACTTCGGCCAGCTCCTCCCTCATAGCTCCATAGTTCCCTTTATTCAACAGAAGTACTGTCACTTCCGACTGTACCCTCTCCCTCTCAAATTGCAGATTGAAACTTACTGTATTATGGTCACTACTTCCCAATGGCTCCTTCACTTCGAGGTCTCTGACTAATTCTGGTTCATTACACAATACTAGATCCAGAATTGCCTTCTCCCTGGTCGGCTCCAGCACCAGCTACTCTAAGAATCCATCTCTGAGGCACTCCACAAAGTCTCTTTCTTGAGGTCCAATACCATCCTGTTTCTCCCAATCTACCTGCATGTTAAAATCCCCCATAACAACCGTAACATCTTTACCACAGGCCAATTTCAGCTCCTGATTCAACTTACATCCGACATCCAGACTACTGGTTGGGGGCCTGTAGATGACTCCCAAGAGGGTCTTTTTACCCTTAGTATTTCACAGCTCTACCCACACTGACTCTACATCCCCTGACTCTAGGTCCCCCCGTGCAAGGGACTGAATATCCTCCCTTACCAACAAGGCCACTCCACCCCCTCTGCCCGTCAGTCTGTCCTTACGATAGCATGTGTAGCCTTGAATATTCATTTCCCAGGCCCTGTCCACTTGAAGCCACGTCTCAGTTATCCCCACAATATTGTATCTGCCAATTTCCAAAAGAGCCTCAAGCTCATTCATCTTATTTCTAATGCTTCGTGCGTTCATATACAGTATTTTTAATTTGTTACTGCTCTCATCCTTCCCATCAACCCCATTCCACTCAACCTTACAGCATGATACCTTTTTGAATTTTCTGCCTCATTGATACAGTTGTCTTTCTTGACTTCTCTTGTTCTAACTTTCCCTTCAACTTCCTTTTTATATATCCAGTTTGTCCCCTCCCCCCCACTACTTAGTTTAAATGTAGCGGTGTTGCAGTAAAAAACCTGCCTGCCAGGATGCTGGTCCCTAACCGTCTCTCTTGTAGAATTTATGTTTGCCACAAAATGTACCCCAGTGATTCAAGAACTTAAATCCTTGCTTCCTGCACCAGTTCCCCAACCACACGTTCAAGTCCATTATCTCCCTGTTTCTGGCCTCACCAGCCCAAGGAACTGGAAGCAAACCAGAGATAACCACCTTGGGTGTCCTGCTTTTCAGCCTTCTTCCTAGTTCTCCAAAGAACCTCCCTGTCCTGCTGGCTGTTCAGTTGCACACCACCTTACTGCTACATCTTTTTAGCTCATGGTGAGTTTTACCACTCACTAGCTGCCCTGCCACAGAACCAACGGGATTCTGGGAAACAGGATAAAGCAAGATGGCAGAAGTGGTGCACACTTCTGTTTATGCCAGCAGCATATGACTGTCAAAGTTGTATCCTCTGTTTCTCTTCCCACAGATACTTCGCAAGTCTGGAAATATTTGCTTTGATTTTTTTTTAATTTCAAGAGATGGTGGACTGGCAGCCTCGTGCAAGTCCTGAGAGCCTTAGATGACAGAATCACTAAATACAATGGTTTTAATTTATTTCTACATGTCATAAAATGAATGTGGATGGAATCATCTGAATGCAGTGCTTTTCTGAACAGTGAAACCATTAATGGGTTGGGAGCCCAATTTCCCACAGGGGCGATGGCAGCTCCACTTATCAAAACAATCCCTGTGAAAATGGAAGCTATATGTGAACGTCAATCATGATAAACAGTTTCTTAAAAGAAAATATCCTGGTACGTGAATTAAACCATAATAAAATCAGTGGAAATTTTTAGATTGTTTCTTTGAACTGATTGCTTGTATTTTCATGTAACCTGTTATAGCTCTGTCTTTATTTTAAAATGAACTCTATCCTGCAGAACTCCATTGCTGTTAGGGAGCACGGATTCTATTTATTGAAGAATCTGCACCCCAATCCACCTCATTTCATTGAGGACACTTTCAGGTACCTCTTAAAAATACTAGACAGGTCGAAGAGAGTGAAGAGGGCAAAAAAAATGGGACACCGAAGATTTCAAAGTTTATACTTCCAGCACCCAGTGTAAGGATACATCAAAGAATGTCTGAAGAGTTTCCAGGCAGGGATGGGGGGAGGGAAAGGAGACAGTGAGCGGCCATTATGGTTAAGTGGCAGTGTCCCTACCTCTGGGCTAGGTGGCCTGAATTCAAATCCTCACCTGCTCCAGAAGTGTGTTATAACACCTCTAAACAGGTTAATACAAAATAACAACAATGTGGAAATAGGGTCAAATATATGTAGAATGGCAACTTCCAAAACCAAACCCTTCAAGAACATTTGGCTGGTGGTCAAGAAATTGATGGAAGCATCCACAATATTGTTTTACATTCTTCTTAAAACCTAGACTTTCTTTTTAATTCAATCTCTTTAGACATGTTATGATACATTGTTGGGACTCGAGTCTGGATGTTCTGGCCTTGAGGTGAGGATACAACTACTACATGTTATTTTTGAGCTGCCAGAGGATGTGGTGGAGGTTGGTACAATTGCAACATTTAAGAGACATTTGGATGGGTATATGAATAGGAAGTGTTTGAAGGGATATGGGCAGGTAGGACTAGATTGGATTAGGATACCTGGTCGGCATGGACGGGTTGGACCGAAGGGTCTGTTTCCATGATGTACATCTCTATGACTCTATTGCTGAACTGCAATTTCCCTTGAATTGTGTGGCCTGTTATGGTGAGTTCAGACAGCTTTTTGTTTGGTCTTTTGTAAGTCTGGTGTCACTTCGAACTAGTTAAGGATAGTAGATTTTGTTCGGTAAAGGACATTAGTGAATCAGGTAAGTTTTTGCAGCAATCTATAACGGCTGCACAGTCCTGAGATGAGCTTTCAGTTCCAGATAGGCAACATAGAAAAATTAAGAACAGAGTAAGTAAGAGGAGAAGTAGGTTATTCAGTCCTTTGAGTCTGCTCCACCATTCAATGTGATTGTTGCTGCTCACCCAACTCCATTTCATGTTCCTGGTTTCTTCCCATAGCCTTTGCTTGCCTAAGAACCATATCTAACTCCTTCTTGAATACATTCAATACTTGGCCTCAGCTGCTTTCTGTGGCAAAGAATTCGATGGGATCACCATTCTGGGTGTAGAGATTTCCCCTCACTTCTATTCCAATGGCGTCCCCATATCTTTAGACTGTAACCCCTGCTTCTAAACTTCAGAGTCTTTAGGAATATCTTTCCTCATTAACTTTGTCTTGTACAGTTAGAATTTTGTATGTTTATATGGGACCACCCCCCTCATTCTTCAAAACGTCAGTGAATATAGTCTTAAATGATTCAGTCTCTCTTCATTTGTCAGCCCTGCCATTCCAGGAATCAGTCTGGTAAACCTTTGCTGCATTCCCTCCATAACCAAAATATCCTTCTGCAGATAAGGAGACAAAAAATGCACACAGTATTCCAGATGAGGTTTCACCATGGCCCTGTACAATTTCAGCAAGACATTCCAGTTTCAATTCTTGAATCCTCCCTCTTCGAGATCAATATCTGCCTGTTTGACTGTTGCACCTGCATACTTGCTTCAGCAACTGGTCTACAATTACATCCAGGTTTTGTTGCACATCACTCTTCATTAAACTATTGCCATTCAAATAATAATCTGCCTTCCTGTTTATGCTGCCACAGAGCTTTCATGGTGATGAATAGAAAGTTTCTGACAGATAACTGAGGGAATGAGAAAGAGGTCATTCAGCTGCAAGAACCTCTTGCACTGTTCAAGAGGTTAAGGGCGGTTTGTTTCTCTGTTCACCAAACTCCAAATGCAACTATTCGTTCACCTACCTTGATTCACATCTTGATCTACCCTTGGTTGGGCATATTTTTAACTTGAGATTAATGCATTTAATTGTGCTTGCATTGTTGTTTCTTATGGGAGACAGTTCCATACTTTTAATCACCTTTTGCACATAAAGGCATTTTCTAACTTCTCCCCGAATGACTTGATTCTGTTTGAAAGGTCAAATTGTTTTATACTCATTTCATCCAGTGATGAAAAAGTGTCCCCCTTTTTTACTTCTGTCATATGCATCCATAATCTTAACTTTTAATCACCTTAACAGCCTAAATTCCAAAGATATAAACATAGTTTATACAATTGCTGTTCATGACGTAATCTTTGTGGGGTAATTGAGAAAGTGTCAGCCCAGGAGCAAACATTGCCTGAGAGATCCACTTGCCAAGATTAAATCCATTTGATCTACATCTTCAACTTTGAGGAGGATGGAAGAAAACTCAATAGAAACTGATGGGACCAATAAGGGTCCTGATGCACCCAGCGAGGTCCAACTGCTACTTTAAGCAGAGGCTCAGGTGGGGAAGGAAAAACCATGTGGCTTTTCAAACCAGTCAACTGAGCAAGAGAAAGGATGTGCTGGAAATGGTGAGATATTTTTCACATTCCTCATGGGCTGAAAGTAGTGTATTATATTGGTAGTTATCCATTTAGCAAAGCAAAGAGTCAGTCGGTCTTCTGTGGTTGTTTGCATTTGTATAGTTCAATACAGTCATAGAATCATAGAGTTGTATAGCACAAAATCAGACCCTTTGGTCCAAGTCTTCCATACCAGGCAGATATCCTAAATTAATCTAGTCCTGTGTGCCAGCATTTAGCCCATATCCTTCCTATTCTTTTCTATTCCTGTTACCATCTAGTTGCCTTTTAAATGTTGTAATTGAATCAGCCTTCACCACTTCCTCGGGCAGATCATTCCACTGACACGCCATCCACTGTGAAAAAGTTAACCCTTTGTTTCCTTTTAAATTTTTCCTCTCCTGCCTTAAACTTATGCCCTATAGTTTTGATCTCCCCCGCCCCAGGGAAAAGACCTTGGCTATTCACCCTATCCATGCCCTTTATTATTTTATAAACCTCTATAAGGTCATCCCTTAGCTTCCAAAGCTCCAGGGAAAATAGTCCCAGCCTGTTCAGCATCTCCCTATAGCTCAAACCCATCAACTCTGACAATCTTTGGTCTGTTCTCTCCCCTGCTTAGGAAAAAACAGGCAGGAGATATTTTTTCAACAACCTGTTCAAATATGTTATTGCACACTTCCAGAGCAAATGAGACTTGAACCCAGCCTAGTTTATATAATTGCTGCTTCTGGCTCAGAGGTAAAAACACCAACACTGCATCACATATCCTTCAAAAAACTGCCCTAAAATATATTTGCCAATGAGCATCAGCTTCTCTCTATTAACACTGTAGCATGTCCTGGATTATTTTTTAAAATATATTTTTAATTGAAAATAAATTTGTTTTAATATTACAACAAATACAAAACAATACAATTCAAAACAATCCAAAGAAAGAACACAAAATAGTAAACATGAACCTAACCTGCCCTCATGCACTAATGTATAAATATATATTGAAAAACATAGTTAAAAAAAACAACTAACTATTTAGCTAAATAAATGATAACCAACAACAAACTAATCAATATTAATAACTCAACTCAGCCAAATAAAACAGTTATACGTTTGCAGTTCCCCCTCCCTGGATATTGGACTCTTAAAGCCCAATTGTTACAGTTATATAAAAGCCCTTATTAGTGTGGCAGATAAATCTGTGTCCAGGTATTCCAAAAAGGGCCACCATATCTTATCGAAACTCAGTTTTGTGGTGTACCCATACTTGTGAGAAAATCCAAGGGGATATGCTCCATAACAATCTTCCATTAACCCGACAGGCTCAGGGCATTTTCAGATACCCAAACTAACAAGATATTCTTTCTTGGGCAGAAAGTGAGGATATTGAGAAGTTTGTTTCTTATGCGCATCTACAGGAGACACACTGGTCAGGCCAAGAAAAGAGAGAGATCGGGTCCTTCTCCACCCTTACACCCAAAATCCCCTCCATTGCACCCACCGCAGCACTCCAGAATGTTTGAAGCCTACCGTAAGACCAGAGACAATGGGTAACAGTGCCCGTACCAACCTTGGGATGTGTTGAAGATACCTCTGGTTTAAATTTTGACAAACAGTAAAGCATGGGTCCTATTGCAAATTGATATCTTTCTTGCATTTTCTCAACTGTCTTCCCATGCCTCTGAGGAAACCTCAATATCTAGCTCTCTTTCCCATACCCTGCAGAGTCGATCAAACTCATCTGAGGGGACACCTCAGTGCTGACAGAAAGTGTACTCTTAGCACTGAGCACTCTCCTCTCTATGTCGGATTTATAGGGATCTGTCAAAAGTGTAGTCTTTTATCTGAATAAAATCCCTAACTTGAAAAAAACAAAAGTCCTTGTTAGATAGCTCGTATTTCCGTGCTAACTAATCAAAGGACATCATTGTGTCTCCCTCAAATAAATTGCTCATGCAAGACATACCCTTAGATACCCAATGTTTGAATCCTGAATGTATCATCCCCAGTTCAAAACCCAGCATATCCACTATAGATCTATGAGAAGATGTTTTGCTAATATTGCCTTCCCTTTGCCGAATTGTCCTCTATGCTTTAACAGTATTGATAATTATTGGGCTATGGCAATATTCCCTAACTGTCCTCATTTTTCCCAAAGACAAAAAGCTAGTAAGAGGGCACCCTGCCTGAGAGGTTTTGATATCTAACCATATTGAAAGAGGGTCCCGACAAGTGTAGGGTGAAAGCGAGCTTAGTTAGTAACTGTCCAGGAGATCCATTCCCCCCCCAGTCTGTGAGGCAGTTGCAGTTTAGCTAATTTAATAAGGCTTATGATGCCAAATAAAAAGAGCTGAATCAGCTGTTCAGTCTCCTGAATATTCACTTATTGAAAATCAGGGGGAGCATCCCTATGGGATACAACAAACAGGGGAGAGTATTCATCTTAATAAGTACTATCTGACCCAACCATAAGACCGGAAGCACCTCCCATCTTTGAACAAAATTAGCTTTGAACAACCAATCCAGAACTGGAGTAATGAATATGCCCAAATACACAAAACCCCCTTGTGACCACTTAAATGGGAATCGATATTCGCCCTAAAGACCAAGCACCTTTGTGAGACCACCCATAGGCACAGCCTCTGATTTTGTAAAATTAATTTTGCACCCTGAAAAGGTGCCAAATGCATTCAAGCACTGTATCAGACAAAGCACTGAAACTGTTAGATTTGACAAAAAAAATAAGGCCATCGTCCGTATACAACAAAATCTTGTGTAATTTTGACCCCACTTCTGGAGCTGATATATTAGGATCACTACAAATGGCCTCTGCCAATGGTTCAACCACCAATGTAAAAAGCAGTACCAAAAGGGGACAGCCCTGCTGGCTGCCCCTAAGAAATGTTAAAATTGCTTGATCGCACCCCATTGGTGATGACTGCAGTGAGACGGTCACTGTAGAGAGCCTTTACCCATTTTATAAAGACTTTGCCCAAGCTAAACTGCTCCAGAGTATAGAAAAGGCATGGCCATTCAATTTGGTCAAACACCTTCTCTGCATCTAGAGAAATCACCAATCCCTTTATTGACTGTTGTTGACACGCTTGAATTACATTAAGCATTCCTTGGATGATCTGCAGCTCTTTATAAAGCCTTTTTGGTCCTCTTTAACAATAGAAGGCAACAGCCTTAATGCAAGAGTCTTGGAGAGGATTTTAATGTCTACATTTAAGAGTGAAATGGGCCTGTACGAAACACAGTCCTCCGGGGCCTTCCCTTTTTTTAAAAAGAATAAGCAAAGTATTGGCCTCTCTCAGAGATGGGAGAGACAATCTTAGCTGTATGAGTCACTAAACATGTTGAGCATCGGGCCTGACTATATGTTTATAAATTCCTTATAGAATTCATTGAGAAGTCCATCAGGACTGGATGCCTTTCCACTCTGAAGCTGCTTCACAGCCTCCTGCACCTCTTGCTCTGATAAGGGAGCACCTCTGAGAAAAGACTCTTGTTTGGGGTTATACCCGGGAGCTCCAGATCCCTGAAAAAAGTCTCCATTTTGGCTCGCCCCTCCTCACAACCCTCAGCCTGGTATAACCTAGAGTAAAATCTCTGGAATGTCACATTACTCTTTTTGGAGTCACATGTCAGGTTCCCGGACACTTCCCTAATTGTCATAATGGCTGAGGAGCATTCTTTTTCCTGGGGAGAGATGCTAAGTATTTGCCTGGCATGTCATCATGCTCATATAACCTTTGCTTTGTAAAAGTAAGCTCCTTCTTTGCTGTCTGCGTGAGTACGAAATTCAATGCAGACAACAGCGTCGTAATCCTTTGTAGCTTGACCAATGATGGCCTGTCAAAGTAAGCCTTCTCAGCTGCCTTCAACCATGCTTTGAGGAGATATTGATGCTCACCCTTCTGCTGCTTTCTACTGGCAGAACAGGAAATAACTAACCCCCTGGCTTTGGCAGTTTTCCAAAAGAAGGACGGGCTATTAACCGAGCCTGAATGAATGTCTAGGAATGCCTGAAATTCCTTAGAGAAGTATTCCACAAACTTATTATCCTTAAAGATAAAGGGATCCATTTGCCAGTGCCTCGGACCCACTATAGTGTCTTTAATCTTAACCAAAAGGTACATTGGAGTGTGATCGGAGATGGTAATATTACCAATCCAAAGTGCCATCAAGTTCAGGGTTGCCATGGGGGGGGGTCACAAAAAAAATCAATCCTGCTGTGACATCTGTGTGGATTGGAAAAAAAACGTAAAATCCCTGCCTGTAGGCTGGAGTTGCCTCCAGACGTTTACCAACCCTAACTCCACAGAAAGATCCACTAATTGTTTAGTTTGTACACAGGGTATCAGGGAGCCTCTGTGCAACCTGTCTACTGTGGGATCCATGAGACAATTAAAATCTCCTCCTACAATGATATGCCGGGACTTGACACTGATCAATTTAGAGAACACATCTACCAGAAATTTGAGGGGATGGGCTGGAGGGAAATAAAGATTTAAAACACCATATTCTTCCCTGTTTTTAGGGCGGTTAAGAATCACAAATCTCCCTTGTGTGTCTTTAATAACTCTAATAACTTAAATGGATGATTCCTCTTAACCAATATATCCACTCCCTTACTTCTGATAATAAAAACTGAAAAGTAAACCTGATCAAAGCCATTTTACTGTAGTTTCAAATGCTCCCTATCATCCAAGTGTATCTTCTGTAACAAAGCAATATCCACCTTTTTCCATTCCAAATCTCAAAAGTACCATCTTCCTCTTAATTGTTGAGTGCCTCCCCTTGATGTTCCAGGTACACCAATTAATCAAGTTATTAGCCATAACCTTCTGCAGTAACATTTAAATTCCAGAGAGGAGGAACTTGAACCACAGATGCTGAGCCTTAGTGTCACAAGATCCATCAAACATAAAAACTACATAAACTAAAACCACTCCATTTAACAAACTACAAAGCTATCAAAGATTATATAACAACAAAAATCAAAAAGCAAACCAACAAATCAACGGCACGGTGGCACAGTGGTTAGCACTGCTGCCTCACAGCACCAGAGGCCTGGGTTCAATTCCCGCCTCAGGTGACTGACTGTGCGGAGTTTGCACGTTCTCCCCGTGTCTGCGTGGGTTTCCTCCGGGTGCTCCGGTTTCCTCCCACAGTCACAAAGATGTGCAGGTCAGGTGAATTGGCC
Source organism: Hemiscyllium ocellatum (assembly GCF_020745735.1). Taxonomy (NCBI): domain Eukaryota; kingdom Metazoa; phylum Chordata; class Chondrichthyes; order Orectolobiformes; family Hemiscylliidae; genus Hemiscyllium; species Hemiscyllium ocellatum. The sequence goes on from NC_083403.1 coordinate 94,166,909, forward strand.
ATGCTAAATTGCCCGTAGTGTTAGGTAAGGGGCATGGGTATGGGTGGGTTGCGCTTCGGCGGGTCGGTGTGGACTTGTTGGGCCGAAGGGCCTGTTTCCACACTGTAAGTAATCTAATCATATAAAGCACCAATGGCACTGAATAGGGTAATTCATCCTCTGCCCAAAGGGGGCAACTACCCATCCCAAAACCCAACTGCCTGTATGTATGTCTAGCCATCCCAACCCTTTACCTTCCTAGCTAGAGCTGCACTGCAAATACAAGCAGAAAAGAAGGAAAATACATCATGGAATAGCAATGTGAATAAAGAATAAAGGGCAGCATGGTGGCTCAGTGGTTAGCACTGCTACCTCACAGCACCAGGAACCTGGATTCAATTCCAGCCTCAAGTGACTGTGCAAACTCCACACAGACAGACATTCTCCTTGTGTCTGCGTGGGTTTCCTTTGGGTGTTCCGGTTTCCTCCCACAATACAAAGATGTGAAGGTTAGGTGAATTGGCCATGCTAAACTGCCCATAGTGTCCAGCGATGTGTAGGTCAGGTGGCTTAGTCAGGAGTAAATGTAGAGTAACGGAGAATGGACTTGGGTGGGATGCCCTTTGGAGGGTTGGTGTGGACTTGTTGAGCTGAAGGGCCTGTTTCCACACTGCAGGGATTCTTTCTTTTAAAAAAGGAATTTTTTTTAAAAAGGGGGTAAATACCCCAGCCATCCTTTGGTATACTTAGAAACTGAAAGTACACATCTCAACTACTACCACATAGTTTAAACCTGATTGTTACTAAACAAGCAAGGAAAAGAAAGCTCCAACCAGACTTCCTCTGTTTTTTTTAAAAGAAATAAACAAATACATACCCAAACAACACTACTATCTGCACATACTAAATTGTTCAGATTAAGTTAATTTGTCCACAAAGCCTCTTGCCTTCTCTGACATGTCAAAGAGCTGTACAGATCCATCTAAGGTGATCCAAAGCACCGCTGGATACCTCAGACAGCGCTGGATCCCAAGCTCCCTCAGTTTTCTCTTGACACCGTTATAGGATTTTCTTTTCTGGATCACTGCCACTGAGAAGTCCTGGAAGAACATGTTGTTAGAACCCTCATAAATTAGGGCCTTTGGATCCTTACTCTGGATTCTGGAAGCTTCTACAATTCTCTCCTTAACTCTATAATGATGAAACTGCACCAAGAGAGGACGAGAACGTTGACACAGACCTGACCTCCATGCCGTGACTCAGTGAGCCCTCTCAATCTTCAAGCCTCTCATTCCAGCCTCCAAGCTAAGGAATTTCTGCAACCAGTCCTCAATAAATTCCACCAGCCGCTCACATTCCTTACCCTCTGACAGACCGATGCACCGAATATCTTTTTTCTTCTGTCTCTGTTCTCAAGATCATCCACTTGGTCACATAAATTACAGACCTGCGTCTCCAGGGCTTGGATCTTATCCTTGGAGGAACTGGTATCAGCTTCTACCACTGGGACTCTGTATTCAACCTCACCTGTCCCCTTTTCCAGGTCTCCCAGCTGCTGTTCATGCTTCTGCAGCATAATAGAGATCGGGGCCAGCTTCTCCTCTATCTGCTTACCCAACAGCTTGTTCCTTCACCAGGACCTGGTAAATAATCGAGTCTGAGGATCCTGCAGGCTGGGCCGCGGGCGCTCCTCCTTTGGCATCCTTGGATGGCGAAAATGCAGCTAAGTTGATTTTCCACAATTTCATGGGACGCCATGTCAGTATATTGCAACGGGTCAGGTTGGGCGGGTTAACATTTCATCCTGCTTGTGCTGTGGTGTGGAGCTCTGCAACGCGATCCTCCTAGATCTCCTCCATCTTGGATCCACCATCCTGGTTTATTTTTAAAGGGACTTTCACTTACAACATTGTCGCGGTGCCAACCAAATTAAAACGAAAGTTTGGCAAGGGAAGGCCGAAACTCAGCTCCAAATTGGGGCCAGTCCATATTCTCACTTAATCTAAGTGCTGATGGCCATTGGTTCAGTGCTCAGCAGTGAACTCTACCTGGCCAACACTCTATATCATCAGAACCAGCTGAGGCCTTCCTATCAGTTCATGAACTAGATTGAGCCTATGCAAATTAGTTACTGATGTTAAAACCTTCTGAACCTTGTGCTGCTGGGGTTGGGATCTTTCGCTGCACACCACAGCTTTATCACCACTCCACCCTGCACACGATAAAAATTGGGTGCTATTCAAAGGTAAATGTTTGAGTGCTCAAGCGAAGACAACTGCTCATAATTTAGGTGAAGCCAAAGCTTGAGGGGGTTCTAGTGAATATATCTAAATTAGTTGATACCTCTGGAGGAAACATGGTAAAGGAAAGAAGAGGGGAAAATTGAATGTGGTGGTGAATTCTCCTTGCAAGCACCTGGTCTTAACTTGAGCAGTGATGATGGATTTTAATTCATCAACATAAGGAGTAGACCATTCAGCCCCTCAATCCTGCTCTGCCATTCAACAAGACAATAATTAATATTCCTCAGACCTCCATTCCTCTTTCATGCCAGCTCATAATAACTAACAACTCCTCAATATTGTAGAAATCTATCTACCTCCTCTTTAAATACTTTCAGTCTCTTTCACTCTGAGATAGAGAATTCCAGACATTAACAGCCTCACCAACACTCTGCAACAATAGAGTTATACCAGACTTCCCTGTTTACAAAACTGATCATAATAAATGAGTGAGTCAATTGGGAGGAATCACTTGCTCTCACTGGTGCTGGGCTTGTGGAGGTGTGGAATATTTGAACCTTATTGTTTTCTCTTCCCTGTCAGACTTCTCTGAGTAGGATAGGCCACTGTTTACCTTCCTTTCCTACTCTCAAATAAGACCCTTGGCTGTGGAGGCTCAAACCACCAAATGGCTTACTCCCACTCCTGTATTCTGTTTAGCTAGACAATTATAAACCACCACCACTGGGATGTACAGATGTCAAAGTTGGCAGCCAACCCATTGCCTGGTGTGGTTGTGGGGACCTCTGATCAGGGCTAGATTGAGAAACTTGACAATAAGGGAGTGGACTAATGAGAACCATTCTTCTCCCACCACTATTCATTTGACATTTGGAAAGTGTGGATTAATTTGGAAGAGTTAATGTGAATTTGTTAAGGGAAAATTGTCTAACTTGTTATAGTTTTGAAGAGGGAAAAGAAATGATGAGGAGAAGGATATTAATGTGGTGTACATTGGTTTTACACAACCAACTTGGGGGAAGTTATGGGTTACAAAATAAACAGGACAGTCGCAACATGGATACAAAATTTGGCGAGGGATAGGAAACAGTAATATTCAATGGAAAATCTTAAGTTTTGAGGAAGGTTTGCAATGGAATTCCATAGAGGTCAGTTTTAGAAATCTTGCCTTTCCTGTGGATGGGGTGGTGATTTCAAAATTTTCACATGATATGAAACTTGGAAGAATTGTCAACTCAGAAGGACAAATGTATAACTTCAAAATGTAAAAATCACACAACAGCAGGTTATAGTCCTATAAGCTTACTATGAAAGTACAAACTTGTCCTTTCAAATAAACCAGTTGGATTATAACTGGTGCTGTGTGTTTTTTAACTTTGTCAGCCCCAGGCCAACACTGGCATTTCCACATCATAACTTCAAATGGGCATTAACACATTGGGGCAGGCAGGAAGAACGAAGATGGCTTTTAATGCAGAGAAGTGAGATGATACACTTTGGTACAAGCAACATGTAGACATTGTAGAAAGTAAAGGGCACTTTTCTGAAGGGTTTGCAAGACAAAAGAGGCAGAGAAAATATATAGAGAGCTGTAAATAAAGCTTACAGTATTCTAGGCTTCATAAGTAGAGCAGAGAGAAAAAGAGCAGGGTGGTCATGGCGAACTTGCATCATCTGAAATATTGTATACAGTTTTGGACACCACACTATAGGAAGCATAAGAAGGTATTGCCAGAGTTACAGCTAGCAGGCAAGACCCTGACACCATAAGATGATTCTATCTTTTAGATATCTCTGTGCACTTCCACAGGAACAGAGATATTTGAGTGTACCAATTCATGAGCCAGTTCTTTCAAGGGTGGGTTGATCAGGCCAGTCAGCTGATAACAGTCTAGCATTGGAAGTCTAGGATGGTTGTTTATTCAGGCTTCTCTTAATGTGCCTTTCACTAGCAGATGCTTAAATCCCTGCCCCTATCATTCTGTCTTTTACAATAACGATACAGAAAATGTGTGACTTTATTAAGGAGAAAGCATATTATTCTAGAAATAAAATACAGAATGAATGGGCTGAGACAGCCCAATAGCCTACTTTAATACATTATGTCACTCAGAGGTGTGAATCTGTGTAATTTTCTCTTACAGGGAGGTGTTGGGGCCAGTTCATTACACACATTTAAGAGGGTGCTGGATTTAGCCTTTGTGGCTAAGGGGATCAAGGGTATGACGAGAATGCGGGAATGGGATACTGAAATTGCATGATCAGTCATGATCATATTAAATGGTGATGCAGACTCAAAGGGTTGAATGGCCCATTCCTGCACCTATTTTCTAAGTTTCTATTTTCTATATTGCAATGAATGTCTATAACTGTAATGAATTATGAGCAATTGTTTTGTTTGTATCATCACAATTTATCTACCTCTAAAAACGTTTTCAAAATAACAATTTTATATATTGATAGATTACTTCGAATTCTCCATGTGCATGAGGAATACAACCCTGTCAGAATGAATGTTATAACTTAGAGAAATGTTTCTCTCATGCCTTCTGGTACTTCCATGCTTCTTAGTATCGACAATTGTTTCATAGTACTGAAAACTTGAATTACATCCCCTCCCTAGTTTCCCATTATTCATGGAGAATAAAACATCATTTCCTTACCTGTCATTTGTCTATATTAAAGTGTGGAATTTTGCAACCATTGAGGGCAATGATATGACTTTGTGAGTAGATCAGTGGCACAGTGGTTAGCACTGCTGCCTCACAGCGCTAGAGACCCGGGTTCAATTCCCGCCTCAGGTGACTGACTGTGTGGAGTTTGCACATTCTCCCCGTGTCTGCGTGGGTTTCCTCCGGGTGCTCCGGTTTCCTCCCACATTCCAAAAATATGCAGGTTAGCTAAATTGTCTGTAGTGTTAGGTGAAGGGGTAAATGTGGGTATGGGTGGGTTGCGCTTTGGCAGGTCGGTGTGGACTTGTTGGGCTGAACAGGCTGTTTCCACATTGTAGGTAATGTAATCTGATCTGAAAATGACAATTTGCAACTCCCTTCATTTTGTGCTGTGTTGCTCTGAAGGTGAGTATGATATTCTCAATTGTTGGCAGCAGTTTTGCTTAGTGTCTGATACATTTACTCTCCCTATCACTTTCGTAGGCAACCATCAAGCCACAATTTTATTTGACCCATACTGATTCCTGACTCCAACATCAACCATGTAACAGTTATTCAATTGTAGTTAGCAGTTACTAGTTGACAGGAAAATGGGACTTAGGAGCAAGATTATAAGTAGGAATTCAACCCTATGAGTTAAGAGTGGGGCGCTGGAAAAGCACAGAAGGTCAGGCAGCATCCAAGGATTAGGAGAATCAACGTTTTGGGCAAGAGCTCTTCATTTGGATCTAACTGAGGGTCGACTGACTAGACATCTTGTCCACTGGTCTTTTTGTACTAAGGAACTGAAAACCCCATACCTTGCAGGGGCGCTCGATTTCATTCCTGATGAAGGGTTCTTGCCAGAAACGTCAAAATGGTTCAAAATCCATTTTAGTCTAATTACCATCTTTCTCACCATAATCTAATTTTGTTGTAAATGTCGGAAATTTGATATATCTGATTTCCAAATGTTTGGGACAGTGGGTGTCATCTCCATGAGATGTGAAGTAAGATTATAAATGATTTCATAAGCTAAAGATGCTTAGATTTTTAAAATGCACTGCTGAACAGAACATGGCTGACATTGATCACATGATGCAAATTGGTCACAATTTCTGGAAGAGTTCCAGACAGCAATCAGAAACCTGTCAAAGGAAACACTTGCCACACTTTTAGAAGAGACCATCACACATTACCAACAAAAACATCATGAAGCTAGTGGACCTGTGCCTCACCTTCAACAACATAATCTACAAACAAACCAACGGCACACCCATGGGATCTCTGCTATCAGGATTCATAGCAGAAGCGGTAATGCAAAGATTAGAACAAACAGCCCTACCAACCATCAAACCAAAAATCTGGGTCCGCTATGTAGGTGACACCTTTGTCATCACAAAACAAAACAAGATGGAAGAGACATTTAACATCATCAACAACACTCTCACAGGCATAAAGTTCACCAAGGAGGAAGAAACCGACAACAAACTCACATTCCTGGACGTCACAGTTGAAAGAACGGACAATGGAGAACTACAAACCTGCGTATACAGAAAACTGACAAACACTGACCAAATACTTAATTACATCAGCAACCATCCCAACACACACAAATGAAGCTGTATCAGAACACTATTCCAACAAGCCACCTCAGCACAGACGAACTTTGGAAAACAGAAGAGAACCACCTATACAACGTATCCAAGAAGAACGGTACTTAAAAAAATACAGTCCGCAGATTCCTCAAGAACAAACCACGACAAGCAGACCAAACACAGCCAGAAACCCTAACCACCTTACCATACAACAAAGAAGTTTCAGAAATGACAGCCAGATTACTAAGACCCCTCGGAATCATAGTAGCACACAAACCCACCAACACTCAAACAAAAACGAACAAACTTAAAAGACTCAGTACATGCCATGGAGAAAACCAACATCGTCTACAAAATTCCATGCAAGGACTTCCACAAACACTACGTAGAACAAACAGGAAGAAAGTTAGCCACCAGGATACACAAACACCAGATAACCACAAAAAGACATGACCCTTTCTTCCTCGTAGTCCTACACACGGAGGAAAAAACCCACCATTTCGACTGGGACAACACATCTATCCTGGGACAGGCTAAGCAAAGACATGCCAGAGAATTCCTAGAGGCCTGGCACTCCAACCACAACACCATAATCAAACACATAGATCTAGGTACCATCTATCAACCCCTCAGAAAACGAACACGAAATGACATCACCACAAACCCCAGGAACCCCATCCAGAAGAAAGATATAAATAGAAGGCAGGAGACAACAGCTTTGCTTCACTTGGAGGTTGCCACTGATGATGTTACCTAGCCAGGTAATGAAACATCTGGATATCAAACCTACACCCTAAGCAATCAGGAAGACAGCACTTGAACATAATTCTTCTGGAATTTAGCACCCCTGTAAGGTTTTGGCTCTGCAGTTCCTTAGTACAAAAAAAAGTTGTCTATCCTAGTCAGTTCCAAACAAAAGGGATCTAATAAAATACATTCTGCCTAAAATAGTTCTAACAGCTCACTATTGGTCTCACACAAATATCAATAGTTGTGACCAGAGAGATGAAACCAGTTGTTATATAAAAGATACCTTGTTAAATCAAAACTGATTCATCCAAGAACCTTGTCACATGATTAAAGCATTTTGTCTTTGAAGTAACAAAATTGTTTGTAGTTTCTGGATTGCTTTGCTTTAGGTTGGTAAGACAGTTTGTGTTTAACATATTAACTAAAATCTGCTAAGAATATACTGACAATACCCTTGCCAGACTCCATGCTTAACTCAATCTGCCTCTAATCCAGAACTCCTTCAAAACCTAGTACCAGAAGAAACCTTGCATCTGCTATGAAAATGAACACCAACCTTATCTCACCATGTTGTCTTTGACTTTAAAAGGAATTCTGTAATTTCAGCCAACTGTACTCATCTGAACACTAACACTCATGGAAAGAAGCCTTCACTGGACATAGACATTCAGCGAATCGTGTCAACTAAAATACATATCTTTGAATTTTAAACAATTTTTAAATTGTAAACACTTTGATTTCCTCCTTTGTATGCTTGTATGTATTTGTGTTGGTACAATCTTCTCCTGGGTTTGAATTAATGAATAAATTCTTCTGTTGTTGTTTTAATCCTGCAGTGAATTTATTATGAGTCACAAACAGAGTTGGGGTAGATAGGTGTGCACCAACCTATCTTTGAAAGAAATAGATGAATTTTTTTTTAGGAAAAAACTTACACTTGCATCAGAAGAGGAGAAAAGTTCAGTTTCTTTCCACTCTGTCCCTAACATTTGGTAACAGTATAAAAATTGACTGCTAATTGTTCTTTGGCTATGCCAAGGAGCACTTAAAATTTTAATTGATCCCTTGTGTTTTAAAACAATTCATCTCTAATTGGCCCAAATTATGTCCTTGAACAATTCATCTCTATCCTCAAGAAAGCACAGAAATGATCCTTCTGGCCTTAAGCAATACATCATGATGCATAATATTGTAGATTAACAAAATCATAAATTATATGGCAAAGTTACACTTTTGTTATATAATAATTTCATTTGCCAGTGTAAAGGATAGGCTTCCGTAAATAATGAAGCCTTTTTTTAAATGCACACAATATTTAACCCCATTATATGGATCTTACAATGCAAGTGAAGAAAAAACTTTGGCAATATTTTTATCATAATTTCAGTCTAACAGAAGGGTTGGACTTTCATCAGAAGCTTCTCACTCGTAGTAATTTCTGGGGCTGGACAAATCACTCACATAGCAAGATCCTGCAGTTATCAATAAGATCAATAACACAGTGCCCAAGTGAATACAGTCAGTAAAGCTTGCTGAGGCAATATGATTCTCAAAGATCCCTGTATATGGTGGAAGAATAAGTGTTAAGAGCATTTACAAATAAAAATAGAGATAAATATAAACCATAAAACCTAGGAGCAGGAGTTGACTCTATGAATGCCATCGAGTCTGCATTCATTCCACTTTCCTGCCTACCTTTCATACTCCACTATTCTCAGACTAAATGAAACTATCCACCCCTGTCTTAAATATGTTCTATGACCGTGCCTTCACAGCTTTCTATAACATTTCGGATTCACAAGTCTGAGTAAAGAAATTCCACCTGATCTCAGTCCTCTGCTTGTCAAAAGTTGAAAGGAATTGAGAGAAACCATGGTAACTTGTAACTGCAGCCATATTTAACTTATTTACAAAGATACATTGCACAGCTTCTTCTTTTGTTTAATTTATTCTAATGATTCTCAGGATTTTAAACGAGTCCATTAGTCCAAATGACATGTGAGCTGTCTCTTAAATTTAGATGATAATTTAGCTAAAGAAAAACATTGGAGGATGGAAATCAGAGTGCAATTTTAAAACAAATTCCTCTTGATTCTGACATTTTTTAAAATTCATTCAATATCACTGGCAAAGTTCAGTATTTATTGCCCATTCCAAATTATCCCTTGACTGGTTTGTTCAGCTGCTTATCTGCAATTAAGTGTTAACGACATTGCTATGGGTCGTACGTTACAAGAAGGCCAGATCATGGAAGGATGGGCACTTTCCTTTTCTGAATAATATAAGCAACCTGATGGGCTTTTAATGAATTTCATGGTCACCATATGATCAATTTAAAGGTCTGGATTTATAATTTACAATCCAGTGGAGCAATTTGAACCAATGTCTCCAGAGCATTAGACTGTTGGATGACATGTCGAGTGGCATCAGTCAATGCCCCCTGCCAATAATCAGTCATAGCTGTTTTTGTCACATTCTTGCTGCTTGGTTGAAGAATGGCAAATTTAAGTTCCAAGCCAGAGAACTAATCATGCATTCTAAGCTGAGATTCCAGTGTGGCACCGATAGAATGCTGTAGGATCAGCAAGGCTGGGGAAACATAGAACTTAAGATAAATTCCTGGGATTTCCTGATCAGATGTAGCCTGGAACTCTGTGGGAAGCTAGGAAATTGATTCTTTGGACCCTTGCTGTGATATTTGTATCATTGATAGCCATGGGTGAGGTGCTAGTAGACTGGAGGTTGGAGAACATGGTGCCACTATTTAAGAAAGGTTGTAAGGAAAAGCCAGAGAATTATAGACCGGTGAGCTTAACATCAGTAGTGGTCCAGTATTTGGAAAGGCAAGGACAGATTAGCAATAGTTAACATGGCTTTTTGTGTTGGACATCATGTCTTACTAACTTGATTGAGTTTTTTGAAGAAGTAATGAAGAAGATTGATGAAGCAAGAGCAGTGGATGTTATCTATATGGACCTCAGTGAGGAATTTGACAAGTTTCCACATGTCAAGATGTTACTATTTGTTTCTCCAAATTCTCTAGTCTTGTAGGATTTGTTTTCTAAATCTGACAATTACTTCCTTTTATTTTTAACTAAACTTACATTTCTCATCATCCAACATTCCTGAATCTTGCCATCCTTGTCTTTCATCCTCACAGGAACATGCTAGTTCTGAACTCTGGTCAACTGGCTTTTAAAATACTCCCTCCAGTCAAATGTGCATTTATCCCTCAAACAGCCACTCCTAGTTTAATTTCTCTATTTTCCACCTAATACTTTTGTCATTAGCCTTCCCCCAATATCACATTTTTACCAGAGGACCCTAATTCCATAATTATTAAGACATAATTGTTCTTACAATGCTCCCCCACTAAAACTTTGACCAGCTTCTCTAACTGAAATGTGTACATAGTGTTTCATGAATACTTCCCAGATGCAGCTAACAAATTCTACCCCATCTAAGCTCCAGGCACCAAGGGACTCCCAGTGAAATATTGGGGTCCTTGGATGCTGCCTGACCTGCTGCACTTTTCCAGCAACACAATTTCAGCTCTGATCTCCAGTGTCTACAGTCCTCACTTTCTCCTTGAAATTAAAATCACTCACTACATCAACAACCTTGTTGTTTTTGCAGTTTCCATGATCTGTTCACATTATCTGTTCCTCTAATTTATATTGGCTATTGAGAGGCCTATAGTTTAACTCATCATTAGAATAAGAAAATTGCGGTTTCTAAGTTCATATTACTTTGCTGGATGAGAAGGAATTAGGGCACTAATATTTTAGGGCACTAGTATTTTAAATGTTTAACACTGAAATGAAGTTGACTGCTATTCTTGGAGTTATGGAAGACAATTGCCAGCAATCAAATTGTCATTAGATTCAATAATATAGTAAAAGTATGAGATGATAAAATTAATGTACCACATTTTTACACAGCAGATTTTACAACCTCGAGTAAGGAACTGGAGTGGATAAAGTAATGTCTGTTGTAAAAGTGAAGTGCAATAATGAATATAGAAAGCTTAAATAGATTATCTGGAAGTTTTAAATTTAAAATATCAGGACAAACCCAAAAATGTTTAAAAATGTAAATTAGCATTTGCATCATTAGTGACATGATTATCTGTGTGCTGTCCAGGAAGCTTGTAATGAAATTAAAGTGTATGCTCTTATATTGTGTGCGTCAGCATCAATAAGAAGCACATTTAAGGATGAAGTACTGGTCAATGGATGGGAATGATGTCGTGCAGAGGTCACTTTTGCACTCCTAAGTGATACTTTAAATCAAACACGGTAGATAGTGCATGTACAAAAAGGAGCATGAAGCAGCGGCCGAGACATAATGTGAGAGGTTATCAACATGGACAGCTGAATGTCAGTCAAAATCTATGTAGGAGAACCTGGAATTATTTTCTTTGGGAGGAAAATAAGGCAGGTAAAATGCAAACTCAAGACTGACACTTCCTAAATAAAAGGGTTGCTGAAAGAGCACTCTTTAAAAGTGAGATGTTTCATTGAAAAGCTATTGCAAACCAAACATGAAACCATCCTGCATAGGAGCTGACCATTTCATCCATCTAACTGTGCTTCCAAGTAACACTGATATCTTGTCCTTTTCTCTACCATCTTGCATCATTTTCCCTTTCAAATGTTTATGCAGCTCTCTTTATATCACCATTCAATGGATTTTTATAGAGTTTATTTTAAATCATAACAACTCACCTGGTTCAAAAAAAATTCTAGTCACGTCTGTTTCTCTAGCCAAACAGAGTTTGAGTCCTCTGATTAACAATCTCTGTCACTGGAAACAGTGTTTCTTTAATTACTCAGTCAATGTTGGTCATGATTTTGAATACTGTTCTGAAATCCTAAGCTTGCCTGCTCTGAGAAGAATAGCCACAGTTCTTCAGTCTCTCCACATAACTGGAATCCTCTGTTCCTGTTACCATTCTAGTAAATCTCCAAAGCAATCCTTCTTAAAAGCCTTTAAACTATTCTTCAAGAAGATTACTGAATTGGATGCCATGTTCCATATGAGTATAATTCTTTGCTTTGGTCCTCCGCTCCTTTCTAAATAAAGCCAGGGGTTTTGCATGATTTAACAATGTTGTCCAGTGACTTCAAAAAACTGTGCACAAACACCCCCAGGATTTTCAGTTCTTGTGCTGCCTTTAATTTTACCATTTAATTTATTTTGGCTCTCTTCACTCTTCCTGCTGAATAAATCACTTCGCACTTCCCTGTGTTAGAATTCACCAGCCATATGTCTGCCCATTTCACCATCCTGTTCATAAGATCCTGAAATCTGTTTTATATTCCTCACTGTTTAATATATTTCTGAGTTATCTGACATTTTGAAATGATGCCATATAGGTCCTAGTCCAGGATATTATTATACATCAACACAATCAGTGGCTCTGATAGTGAGCCCTGGAGAACACTTGATTTTGAGCTCTCTCCAGTCTGTTCTTTGCTACTCTCTGTTTTTTAGGCTTAGATAACCTGCACTGACACTGTCATTCTAAGAGATACATTAAATCAACCTGCACTGACACTGTCATTCTATGCCCCCCGGATTTTTAATTTTGTGAACAAAGTCTATGATGTGGTATTTTGGGAAGCATTTTTTGAATATCCACGTAAACAGCAAAAATATTTTTGGTTGCTTTATTTTAGAATGGATATCTAAGGTATAGACAGATTGTAGAAGGAAGTTATGCTGATGATCCTCCAGGAAAAGAGATTTTAAGTATAACGGGAAATGACAGAAACGTGGAGAGATAAAGACAGAATGGTAACACCATTGAATGAATAATTTAGATGTTCAAACTAATGTTCTAGGAAATTGAGTTCACTTCCTCACACAGCAGACATTTTTGTTGTGAAAACCCACCTCTTTCACTTTCAGGGAAGGACATCTGCTGTGAACTCTCCATGATCCCCCCCAAATTCCATAGCAATGTGATTGACTCTTAACTACCTTCTGAAGTAGCTGAGCTCTGTTCAAGGGCAATTAGGGATGGGTAAAAAAGACTAGCCTTGCTAATGATGCCTACAACTCATGAAAGAAACAAGGTTGGAAGGGAGAGATCTTCTCATTAATCAAGAGAAATAAAGAGCAGATTTGACAGAGATAAGGTCAACAGGGGGAAATGTTCCACTAGCAAAATATTCTACTTGAAAATTGAAAGGCTTCCACCTGAAAGGAGAGACAGGTAAATATTATGGGGAAGGGAAAGTGGGTCATGCAGCAATTGCTGTAAGTGTAGGTGGGACAGGTATCTTGAACAAATGATTAGGCACTATGGAGGGCATTGGATGGTTAGTGCTGTTGGGGTTTAGGTTAGGTGACACAAGTGTGGGGAGATGTTGCAGGCAATAGAGTGATAGAGCATGAGCTTTAATGGGAGGTTGGAGCAGTATTAGATATAATGAGTGTAAGAATTGTAAAACAACATTAATGGTACTAACACTGATAAAGTGGAGAAAAACCTTCTAATACAGTGTTGGGCATTCTTCCAAATGGCTGTGAATACTGGAACTTGGGTGGCAATCTTGAACCAGTCTGCATGGTCTGACCATGACCTCCACTGTTAATCCTGGGAGAATAGTACCTTGTCCAGGAGGACCTCCAAGTTCCTACCCAAAATGTGGCATATTGGTATCCCACTGACCACCCATTCTGGGCCAACATCAGGAGCCATACATAGCACCTCTGGGCTGATTGCATAATACATAATAGACTTTCATAATGTATATTAATGATTTGGAGATAGGGATCCATACCAAATTGCCAAATTTGTTGTTGTTATGAAGCTCAGGGGATGTCTGTTGACAGGAAGATGTAAATGACTTAAAGAGGATTAGGACAGGCTTACAGAGTGGGCAAGAATATGGCAAATAGAATATAGTGTGGAAAAATATGAGTTACCCACTTCGGTAGTAGGAACGGATGTACAGAGTATTTCTTTAATGGTAAAAGATCAGAATGTGTGGATGTATTAAGAGATCTACATCGATTTGTCAATACATCACTGAAAGCTAATATACAGGTACAGCAATCTATTAGGAAGACTAGTGGAATGTTAGGTTTATTACACGAGGATTTTAATACAGGAGTAGTGAAATCGTGCTTCAATTAGTCAGACTGCATCTGGAATATTGTGTGCAGCTTTGGTCTAAAAAATGAGGTCTGCAGATGCTGGAGATCACAGCTGCAAATGTGTTGCTGGTCAAAGCACAGCAGGCCAGGCAGCATCTCAGGAATAGAGAATTCGACGTTTCGAGCATAAGCCCTTGATGAAGGGCTTATGCTCGAAACGTCGAATTCTCTATTCCTGAGATGCTGCCTGGCCTGCTGTGCTTTGACCAGCAACACATTTGCAGCTGCAGCTTTGGTCTCCCTACCTCAAGAAGGATATTATTGTCATAGAGAATGCAACAAGGGTTCACTAGATGTGTTCAAAGGATGGCAGGACTGTCCTATGAAGTGTGCTTGGGCAGATTGGGCCTGTATTCTCTAGAGTTTTGAAGAATGAGAAATGATCTCATTGAATCCTATAAATTACTCAAAGTTATTTCCCTGGTGGAAAGTCTAGAACCAGAGGGTATAATTCCACATCAGGGGCATGCCATTTAGTACCACAATGAGGAGAACTTTCTTTTTCTGGTGAATCTTTGAAATTGCGTACTGCATAGAGCTATAGCATAGGAGAAAGTGAGGACTGCAGATGCTGGAGATCAGAGCTAAAAAATGTGTTCCTGGAAAAGCGCAGCCAGTCAGGCAGCATCCAAGGAGCAGGAGAATCAACGTTTCGGGCATAAGCCTGATTCCTGAAGAAGGGCTTATGCCCGAAACGTCGATTCTCCTGCTCCTTGGATGCTGCCTGACCTGCTGCACTTTTCCAGCAACACATTTTTCAGCATAGAGCTATAACATCCCAATCTTTGAGTTTATTTAAAGTAGAGGTTGATTAATGTTTTATTATCAGTGACATAAAGAGTTATGGGGACAATAAGAATAACAGTCATTCAAGTTATTAAATAACCATGATCATATTTAACAATAGTCCAGATTTGATGAGCTGAATAGATTATTCCTGTTCCTGCATTCCTGCAAGTTACCTGATCATATGTTGACAAGTTTTAAGTGCCCAAGATGATAGCTTTGACTGGGAAGGAAGCATCCAAAAACTTTACAATACCTGCATTATTCACTACTGCTGACTGCATCAAAGATAACAACTAACCATTGTGGTCTCCGAATAAAACTTTATATGCCAAGGGCATCCAATTAACTCAAATATATATACTTTTATTTTTCTTTGTTCTGGATACACTCCTCTTTTAACCTTGTGTGTGTTTGTGAATGTGAATGTGACCAGTTGGCAATCAGCAACCTAAGTCCTTTTTCTATCTGCCTTCCAATCAATGGAGCTCCAATTGTCAGTGCTAACTGAACTAGGACAAAAGTCAGCACAGCAGATAGAACAGAATGAGTTGAGGTGGAAACAAGACTGGGTCAGCAGGAGTGGGATAATTAATCTCTTGACAATCAGCCAATGAACATTTGACCAATAACACAGTCACACAGACTTAGGAATGTCAATATTATGGAAGCTGTTTCAGAGTTCCATCGCTAGTTTTTCCAGTTTCAGTTCAAGGCCTAGTTCTAGTCAGGTGTTGGGTTCAGGGAAGTTCTGAGACACTGTCTATTTCGGGTAATTTCACTCCATCAG
The DNA here is from genome assembly GCF_020745735.1 of Hemiscyllium ocellatum. NCBI lineage: Eukaryota > Metazoa > Chordata > Chondrichthyes > Orectolobiformes > Hemiscylliidae > Hemiscyllium > Hemiscyllium ocellatum. The sequence goes on from NC_083403.1 coordinate 94,182,873, forward strand.
CACACATGGTTCTTCTAATTGACAGTGACTCCTGTAGACTGAAATGAGCCCATTAACTAAATAAAATGATTGGTTCAAGCTGGGCTCCCCTTCAGAAAGGCAAATATTAATGAGTCGCATTGCCAAGGCACCAATTCAAGCATGGGCATTGAAATTAATTATATTCCCTTTGACCTCCCAAGAAAATAACAAGAAATCAGGTAAAATAAACAAGTATAGACTTTTAAGCAGTTGCTTCAGCAAGGCTTTAACTGTTACTTTACATGTGAATAATATATTAATGGAGTATAAACATACCTTTGACAAAGAACATTAGATCGAGGAGCAGGAATAGAGGCCATTTTGCCCCTTCGAGCCAGCCATGTTTGATTTTATTGTGACCTCTTCTTCCCTAGCTCACGCCTATAAAATTTATTTTTCAATGACTCAGCCTCTCTGGGGAAAAGATTTCCATAGGTCAACAAAATGCAGAATTAAAAAATCAAATTTCTGTGTTAGATCGTCAATGCCTTATTTTTAAACTGTGTCCTCTATTTCTAGGCTCTCCTGCAAGGGAAGCATCCTTTTAGCATCCACTCTGTTAATTTTCCTCAGGAAGTCTTTCAGTATCTTTCAGTAAGATCACCTCTTGTTCTCCTAAACTAAAATGGATATGGGGCCAGCTGTTCTTCATAAGGCAATCCCTCATCCCAAGAATCAGTTGAGTCAACATCTTCTGCACTGCCTCCAATGTAATGGACTGATACAAGAGAAGGAAATGATTCAGGAAAGAAACTAGCAGATGGAGCAGGCTGGTGGTCCTTTGAGCCTATCCCATAATTCAAGCTGACCATTGCTGGTTCTCTATCTCATTATCATATTCCCACTTTCTAGCCATATTCCTTGATGTTTTTATAATTTAAAATGTACCTATTGTTTTCCAAAATATATTCACTGACTTGGTCTCCACAGTCTTCAGTACAAAATTTCACAGATTCACGACCTTTTCAGAGAAGAAATCTTTCTTCATCTCAGTCCTAAATGGTCTATCCCATATTCTGAGAATGTGAAATCTGGTTTTAGACTCCCCAACCAGGGAAAACATCCTCCCTCCATCTCGTCTGTGCAGTCCTTTTAGAATTTTATATGTTTCAGTCAGATTCTCTGTCATCCTTCTAAACTCTAGTGAATACAAGCCCAGTCAAACCAATCTCACCTCATAGGAAATTGCTGCTCCCCCAGGATCAGCCCAGGGAACCTCTGCTGCATTCCCTTCATGGCAAGAATGTCCTTTGATAGGGAGAACAAAAACTGCAGGTGTGGTCTTACCAACTGCAGTCTAAGTGCACTTATTAGTGCAGTAAGACATCCTGACAGCTGAAAGCTAATCCAATTGCAATGAGTGCCAACATACCATTTGCTTTCCTAATAATTTGTTGCACCTGTCTGCCTGCTTTCATTGACTTGTGTAGAATAATGCCAGATCCTTTTATATATCCATATTTAAATAAAACGCTACCTTTCTGCTTTTCATTCCAAAGTGTATAACTTCACATTTAGTCATATTGTACAGCATCGGGTACATATTTACCCACTTGCTCAACTTGTCTAATTTTGAAGCCTTGTATCCTTCTCTTGACTGTCTAGTTTTGTGTTATGAACATATTTGGAAATATTGTATTTTGGTCATTCATTTATATCATTAAAAACTAGGGTCCAGGCACTGATGTACCACAAGTCACTGCTTGGCACCCATAAAAGATTGTGTTATTCCCAGTCTCTGTTTCCTGTCTGTCAACCAATTCTGAATCCATGCAATTTCGTACACCCAATCCTATGTTATTGCATTTATATAGCACCTTACACAACTTTGGGACATTCCAAAGTGCTTTGCAGCCACTGAAATATTTCAGAAATGTGGTCATAGTTGAAAAGTAGGAAAATGCAGCAGCTAATTCGTGCAGATCAACAAGCTCCATCAAATAGCAATGTAATAATAACCAGATAATCTGTTGGTTCTTCAGTGAATCATGCCAACAGATATCTTATGTCCAAGTGAGAGAGCAGGCGCTGCCTCTGTTCAAAGACAGATCCAAAAATGACACCTCGATAGCACTCCTTCAATGCTAACACCATCAAAAAGAAAAGGTTGTAGCTGGATATTTTCAACGTTCCCTCAGCTTTGTTTTACATCGAGGTAAAAACAATGACTGCCGATGCTGGAAACCAGATTCTGGATTAAGAATATATTTCCCTCCCCACCCCTTTCCGCCTTCCGCAAAGAACTACCTGGTCAGCTCCATGCCCCCCTACAACCCACCCTCCCATCCTGGCACTTTCCCCTGCTACCGCAGGAACTGTAAAACCTGCGCCCACACTTCCTCCCTCACCTCTATCCAAGGCCCTAAAGGAGCCTTCCACATCCATCAAAGTTTTACCTGCACATCCGCTAAATCATTTATTGTATCCATTGCTCCCGGTCTCCTCTATATTGGGGAGACTGAGCAGAGCACTTTAGGGAACATCTCCAGGACACCGCCCCGTGGGCCAACATTTCAACTCCCCCTCCCACTTTGCCGAGGACATGGAGGTGCTGGGCCTCCTTCACCACTGCTCCCTCACCATCAGACGTCTGGAGGAAGATGCCTCATCTTCCGCGTCAGAACATTTTAACCCCAGGGCATCAATGTGGACTTCAACAGTTTCCTCATTTCCCCTTCCCCCACCTCATCCTAGTTCCAAACTTCCAGCTCAGCACTGTCTCCATGACTTGTCCGGACTTGTCCTACCTGCCTATTTCCTTTTCTACCTTTCCACTCCACCCTCTCCTCCCTGACCTATCACCTTCATCCCCTCCCCCACTCACCCATTGTACTCTATGCTACTTTCTCCCCACCCCCACCCTCCTCTAGCTTATCTTTCCACGCTTCAGACTCACTGCCTTTATTCCTGATGAAGGGCTTTTGCCCGAAACTTCGATTTCACTGCACCTTGGATGCTGCCTGAACTGCTGTACTCTTCCAGCACCACTAATCCAGAATTTGTTTTACATCGTCCAGTCTGATAGATTTTAAAGCCCAACTCTACAATGGTTCACATGCACTCTCAGTGCTAATATTCTGAAGGGTCAAGCACTAGATGAATGTGCTATTTTTGCAGGTGGGTCCTGATGTATGACCACCTGGAGAATCTAGAGGTTTACTTAGTACGGGGCAATCTGTTATACAAGTCTCCCTAATCCACTTACTGACTCTGTTCCAGAATACAATAGGCCACATATGATGGGGCGTAATTAAACTGAAACCTCAGAACAAATTCAGAACTCTGTTTGAACCTGTACTCAACTCAATGCAATCATCTATTTAATTCATTAGTCTACCAATCCAAGTTCGTTTTGAGAATGACTTCCTGTTGTGTTGGAAGCATTGAATTTTCTGTCACCAACTTAGCTTAACTCATCAATCCATGGGCCTCAAATTGACTTAGCAATGAATTAGAAGAGGCATCATCTACTCTCCAAAGTCCTGGGGTACTGGGACAATTCTCTGGGTGCTGATTACATGATCATGGACCTTAAGCAATCTTGAAACACTGAAAAGAGTTTTGTAATTCTTACGTAGATCATCATAAGTATCTCCCCAAGGCTGTGGCCACCAAAGACAACATTACCTGCAATGCTTTCATCTGGCTTTAAGTGTAATTTGCACTCATGGGTGTTAGCAAACATTTGTCAACAATATACTACTCCTGACATCATAGCTAAAAGAGTGCTACCAGCACTCTCTTGCTTGTTCCGATTTCTTACATGATTACAACGTCATTGTGATTGGAGGAGACACATGATTCAACCAGGTAAAAACAATGACTGCAGATTCTGGAAAACAAATTCTGGATTAGAGTGGTGCTGGAAAAGCACAGCAGTTCAGGCAGCATCCGAGGAGCAGTAAAATCGACGGAAGGGCTTGCCCGAAACATTGATTTTCCTGCTCCTCAGATGCTGCCTGAACTGCTGTGCTTTTCCAGCACCAATCTAATCCAGAACATGATTCAACTGACAATGTAGCAGGTCGGAGAAGGCTCCAAAAGAGCCTTCTAGTCAAATTGGGATCCTCTTTGTCACAACCACAACTTTCCTACCCAACTTCATTGCCAATTAAGATAAGACTCATTGAACACACAGAGGGCAGTCATGTTCTTTGAATTATATTCCACTTGCAAATATTTCAAATATTTCACGTCACATTGGTTTCCATGTTGTGTGCACCATTGTTATTTGTTGAAACTACCTTAATCAAATAGCCAAATGCACTAACCTGGTTAACAGACATTGATGGTTAAGTGGAATTACAGTATACTGTGGAAGAAATAATTTTTTTTGTCCTCTGTTTATTGAATGTTCACGTTCGTGTCCAGCATTGTATATCCTTCCAGTTAAGTCTGTGGCTGCTTCTATTGCATTAATTTATCTATCCTTCAGTGCATTTTATTATTATTGTTTCTGGAGCAATGAGGCAAACACAATTTACTTGGATCACCTGTACCTTCGTCAAAAGATGTAATTTCTCAATGGCCTCAACTCACCCATCTCTGTAATCTCCTCCAGCCTGACAATACATTCAAAATATCTGCTCTTGTCTGTCTGACCTCTTGCACATCCCCAGTATTAATTGTTCTATCACTGGAGTCTATGACTTCAGTTACTGAGATCTTCAACACTAAAGTTGTCTCCCTATCACTGTCTGCCTCTCGACATCTTTCTCTATGCTTTCTCTTCTCCTGAAAGCATGACCTCTGTCATAACATTTGCCTAATGGCTGGCTGTCAAATTGTTTTTGATAATTCCTCTTGTGAAACACCCTGGGACTTTGGTTAAGTTATAGTTGTTTTATAAATGCGAGTTACTGTTGTGAGATGTGATAAATCTTTCGTTATGAAAACTCTTGAAAACTTCTTGGGTATCTTGAATCTTACCTGTTGGGCTTGTTTGTTTGACAATTAACTGCCTCTCAGCAGCATGACATTTCTAACAACCGAATGGCATGGTGGCACAGTGGTTAGCACTGCTGCCTCACGGTGCCAGAGACCTGGGTTCAATTCCCGCCTCAGGCGACTGACTGTGTGGAGTTTGCACATTCTTCCTGAGTCTGTGTGGGTTTCCTCCAGGTTCTCTGGTTTCCTCCCACAGTCCAAAAATGTGCAGGATAGTGAATTGACCATGCTAAATTGCACATAGAGTTAGGTGAAGGGGTAAATATAGGGGAGTGGGTTGGTGTGGACTTGTTGGGCCGAAGGGCCTGTTTCCACACTGTAAGTAATCTAATCTGAATAAAATCTCCAATAAAGAACATTGGCTTCACCTTTAGGCTGCCAGACACAGATACATTTTATTTGATGATAAGTGTACATTTACTGCCAATCTATCTACCTACACTTAGCTTACTGATGGGATTCAGTGCACTCAAAAGCAAAGTCATCCAGGGTTCAATTAGTTGTATTATTTGAATTTATAGCCTCAATAAAAAGCAAATCTATGCATTTAATTACACTGGCAATGAGAACAGGAAGCGATGCTGATGAAACAGAAAATGTATCTGATGTATGGAGACATGAAATGGGAAAATGCAACCCAGTCCATTGAGTTAACCTCCTTCACAGGCATATCAAGGACTTCATTGATAAATCAGTTAAGGGAAAGGCAGAAATGCTCCCAACAAATAAAACTCCAGAATATTTATCCATCTTTGGCACCACTGCTGTTGCTACTTGGCCTGATGCCTCCCACAGACACCATTCCCATGGTGTGTCTAAAAAATAGTTCATGCTGTACTTTGCAGCAAACCCATAAGTGACGGTCTCTATTAACAGGATCTATTAACATCAAGTGAAAAAGATGCTTTGTCCAGGATGTAAATGTACAATATATGAATACCAGTGCTACTGGAGTGATGTTGGCTTTATGTTACAACCATTGGTAGACAATATCACATTAGACGTTCTATTGATCTTTTGCAATAGGCAACATGCTACTATGCTCAACCAGTCTGAGATTGTAGAACTTGGATTGTAGCACATGGTTTGACTCAGCTATTGGATGACATTTACGAAATAACAAGATACTGGTAATAATTACCGCAGAAATTAATTTAGGGTTATCGGGGGCATTAGCAGGGGAGGCAATAGGCTGGTGATATTATCACTAGACTATTAATCCAAAAACTCAGCTAATCTTCTAGGGACTTGGGTCCAAATCCCACCATGGCAAATGGTGGAATTTGAATTCAGTAGAAAAGAAATCGTGGAATATCCACCTTACATCTGCCTAAAACAACTGGAAAAGTTTGGGTCTGGGTTACCTTCTTGAAATATTTTGAGAGGTCTGGCCTGATCCATAACAGATTGGGGGCTCTTTGCTGGGTTTGTTCTATAGTTCTGATTTGGGATTAGGGTTGTTGGTCTCAACAACGCTAATGTAGTTGAGGATTTAGTTGAATTTTGCAAGACATGTCATACGTCAGGTAATTGGAAAACCACGCCTTTAATATTCATTCCAGCATTTGAGGAACCTTTTACAAGAATTTTAAATGATTCTGCAGAACCCCTGCCTAAAACAATAAGTGGGAATCAGTATTTGTTAACAATAATGGATGTGTCTACTAGATTTCCAGAGGCCATTCCATTATGCAATATTACAACCAAAAAGGATTGCAGAAGAATTACTCAAATCTTTCACTAGGTACGGACTACCCACAGAGATACAATCAGATCAAGGGTCAAACTTTAGATTAAAATTATCGAAGTATGTTATGGACAGCTTAGAAATATAACAATTCAAATCTACAACGTAATATCCAGAATCACAGGGCGCGCAAGAAAGGCGGCATCAGACATTAAAGACCATGTTAATGGTATATAGTCAAGGCTATCCAGATGATTGGGATAAAGGAATTCACTTTGTAAGTTTTGATATGAGAGATACACCAAAAGAATTGACCAATTTCAGTCCAAATAAATTAGTTTTTAGGCATGAAGTAAGGTAACCACTAATATTGATTAAGGAGAAATTGGTGAATCAGAATTCAGAGACCACATATTTGGACAATGTGTCAGATTTTAAGGAATGATTAAACGGGGGTGGGGGGGGTGGTGTAGTTAGCTACACAGCATTTAAAAGTATCACAGCATACAATGAAACAGGGAGCAGACAAGAAATCAAAACTCACAATTTTGCAATTGGAGATAAAGTGTTAATGTTATTTCCAGTGATGGGTGAACCTTTAAAAGCAGGGTTTAGTGGACCGTATTGTGTTGAAAGGAAAGTAAGTGAGGTGAACTATTTGTTGAGGACTGCAGACAGAAAGAAATCTCAGTGTGAAATGTGAATATGCTCGCGAAGTATTTTGACAGGGAAGGAAAGCAAAAGGAGACTGTGTTACTGGTTACAACACAGAATGAAGAACCAAGTTCAGAGGATTCTGAATTAGACATTTCTCAAATTAAATTGGACAATGAGGAAGTTGTCAAAAAATGAGATAAATTATTGAGTCACCTTCCAGAGGAAAATTGAAAAGCGACCATAATTCTATTAGTTTTAAAATAGTAATGGAAAAGGATAGACCAGGCCTAAAACTTGAAGTTCTAAATTGGAGAAAGGCCAATTTTGAAGGTGTTAGGCAAGAATTTTCAAAAACTGATTGAGGCAGATGCTCGCAGGTAAAGGGACAGATGGAAAATGGGAAGCCTTCAGAAATGAGAAAACAAGAATCCAAAGACAGTATATTCCTGTTAGGCAAAAGAAAAGGCTGGTAGGTGTAGGGAATGCTGAATGACTAAAAAAAATTGAGGGTTTGATTAAGAGAAACATATGGACAGGATAGTACAAGTGAATCCTTAGAAGAGTAAAAAGGCAGTAGGTGTATACTTAAGAGGGAAAACAGGAGGGCAAAAAGGGGACATGAGATATCTTTGGCAAATAGAATTAAGGAGAATCCAAAGGGCTTTTACAAATACATTAAGGACAAAAGGGTAACTAGGGAGAAAATAGGGCTCCTCAAAGATGAGGGAGATACTAAATGAATATTTTGCATCAGTGTTTACTATTGAAAAGGACATTAAGATATAGATTGTCAGGAAATAGATGGTGACATCTTGAAATATGCCCATAGTACACTGGATGTCTTGAAATGTATAGAAGTGGATAAATCCCCAGGACCTGATCAGGTGTACCCGAGAACTCTGTAGGAAGCTATGAAAGTGATTGCTGGGCCTCTTGCTGAGATATTTATATTATCAATAGTCACAGGTGAGGTGATGGAAAACTGGAGTTGCGTTAACATGGTGCCAATATTTAAGAAAGGTGGTAAGGACAAGCCAAGGAACTATAGACCGGTGAGCCTGACATCAGTGGTGGGCAAATTGTTGGAGGAAATCTTGAGTGACAGGATATACATATATTTGGAAAGGCAAGGACTGATTAGGAACAGTCAACATGGCTTTGTGTGTGGGAAATCATATCTCACAAACTTGATTGAGTTTTTTGAAGAAGTAACAAAGAGGATTGATGAGGGTAGAGTGGTGGACATGATCTATATGGATTTCAGTAAGGCATTTGACAAGGTTCCCTATTGGAGACTGGTTAGCAAGGTTAGATCTCATGGAATACAGAGAGAACTAGCAATTTGGATACAGAATTGGGTCAAAGGTAAAAGACAGAGGGTGGTGGTGGAGGGTTGTTTTTCAGACTAGAGGCCTGTGACTAGTGGAGTGCCACAAGGATCAGTGCTGGGTCCACCACTTTACTTCATTTATGTAAGTGTTTTGGATGTGAGCAGAAGAGGTACAGTTAGTAAGTTTGCAGATGACACCAAAATTTAAGGTGTAGTGGACAGCGAAGAGGGTTATCTCAGAATATAATGGGATCTTGATCAGATGGGCCAATGGGCTGAAGAGTGGCAGATGGAGTTAAATTTAGATAAATGCGAGGTGCTGCATTTTGGGAAAGCAAATCCTAGCAGGACTTATACACTTAATGGTAAAATCCTAGGGAGTTTTGCTGAACAAAGAGATCTTTGAATGCAGATTCATAGCTCCTTGAAAGTAGAACCCTAGTTAAGATAGTGAAGAAGGCATTTGGTATGCTTTCCTTTATTGGTCAGAATATTGAGTACAGGAGTTGAGAGGTCAGGTTTTGGTTGTACAGGACATTGGTTAGGCCACTGTTGTAATATTCCATGCAATTCTGATCTCCTTCCTATCGGAAGGATGTTGTGAAACTTGAAAGGGTTCAGAAAAGATTTACAAGGATATTGCCAGGGTTGGAGCATTTGAGCTATAGGGAGAGGCTGAACAGGCTGGGGCTGTTTTCCCTGGAGCGTCGGAGGCTGAAGGGTGACCTTATAGTGGTTTACAAAATTATGAGGGCATGGAATGGATAAACAGACAAAATCTTTTCCCTGGGGTTGGGGAGTCCAGAACTAGAGGGTATAGGTTTAGGGTGAGAGGGGAAAGATATAAAAGAGACCTAAGGACCAATGTTTTCATGCAAAGGGTGGTACATGTATGGAATGAGTTGCCAGAAGAATTGGTGGAGGCTAGTACAATTGCAACATTTAAAAGGCATTTGGATGGGTATGTGAATAGGAAGGGTTTGGAGGGATATGGGCCAGGTGCCGGCAGGTGGGACTAGATTGGGTTGGGATATCTGGTCGACGTGGACGGGTTGGACCAAAAGATCTGTTTCCGTGCTGTACATCTCTAAGACTCTATGACTCTGTGACTCTCTGACTCTATGAAATGACCTGAAAGAGCTATTGATATCACATGAGGAGTTATGTGGAACAAGCTGAGAAGTACTAACCTAATTATGCATGATGTAGACATAGGAAAGGTTGTCCTGATTAAGCAACATCCTTATTGTCTTAACCCCCTAAAGTTGGCACAGGTTCAAAAGGACATTGTACACATGTTCCAAAACAACATAATCAAAGTGAGTTACAGTACTGGAATGCACCGATAGTAATGGTGCCAAAACCAGATGGTACCCAATGGTTATGGGTGGACTATCGCAAAGTCAATGCAGTTACAAAGTCTGATTCATATCTGATTCCACATTTTGAAGGCTCTATTGAAAATATGGGTCAAGCAATTAAGTTGGATTTGCTCAGAGCATACTGGCAGTTACCTTTGTCCAAAAAAGCAAAGGCAGTTTTGGCTTTTGTAACACCGAATGGACTCTATAAATTTAAAGAGTAAAAAATGAGGTCTGCAGATGCTGGAGATCACAGCTGCAAATGTGTTGCTGGTCAAAGCACAGCAGGCCAGGCAGCATCTCAGGAATAGAGAATTCTCTATTCCTGAGATGCTGCCTGGCCTGCTGTGCTTTGTCTATCAATTTAAAGTCATACCATTTGGTTTGAAAAATGCATCAGCCTCAGTTCAGAGACTAACCAATAAGGTCATTTCAGGATTACCCAATTATGTAGTTTATATTGATGACCTGGTGATTTTTAGTCACACATGGAAGGAACATTCGCAACATTTATCGGAATTGGTAAATTGACTTTGGGAGGGAGGCTTGGTGATAAACCTGACTGAGAGTGAATTTGCCAAAGCCCAAGTCACCTTCCTGGCCCAAATTAATGGACATGAACAAATGACAAAGGAATGCAAAAGTGAAGGTTACTGGGGAGTTTCCCATACCATCGATAAAAAGAGCAGTACTGTGATTCCTGGGATTGGAAATCAGAAATTCATACCAAATTTTAGCAATGTTGCTGCTCCACTCACTGAATTACTAAAGCAAGGCAAGAAGTTTCAGTGGACAGCAGACTGTCAGACTGCATTTGACAGCCTGAAAGCTGTGTTCACTGCTGCCCCAGTGTTAGCCATGCCTAATTATGCAAAGTCATTCAAGGTGGCTATCGATGCGAGTGATGTGGGTGTTGGTACTCTGTTCTGACAGGAAGACAAGAAGAAGATAGAAAGACCTACTGGGTATTTCTCCAGGAAATTGAACTTTCATCAGCAGAAATATTTGACCGTTGAGAAGGACACTTTGTGTTTTGTGTTGATGTTACAACATTTCAACATTTGTGTAATCGGTAATGTCTCTGAGACAATCATATATACTGATCATAACCCATTGACGGTTTTGGAGAAATTTAAGAACAAAAATTCCAGACTGTTTAGCTGGAGCGTGTTAATACAGCCATTTAATTTGAAGGTTGTGCATGTGGTAGAATGAGAAAATGTGATTGCAGATGCATTGTCAGTACTTGAATGATAGGTGGATGCTTTCAGTTGCAAGAGTGAACGGACTGAAATGGAATGTAGTAGTGCATGTTTGTATATTATTGTCAATGTAGTGTATATGTTGAGATGTACTAACTGTGTAAGATTAAGGTGTTTTTCAAATGAAGCCGTCTTTCGATAGCGATGGGTCTTTTATTTTTAAGAGAGCAAGTGTGATGATGCTGCTCTTTTAAGATTATGCTGTCCTCAGTTTTTTATTCAAAAGGGTTTGTAAAAGGCAAAGGTTCTGATTTGCCTGGGTTCAGCTACTTTGATTACGGCTAACACATGCTGCCTAAGGCAACAATTGGGAAAAGTGTTTTTATTCTTTTTTAAAAGCATGTGTACAATGAAAGGGGAGTGGCCAGCTTGCCCAGTTCAGTTTAAGTTTTAGCTAGGGAAAAGAGGTTCCATGTCTTAGCCAATGATCCCTAACTGATTCCTTTGCCATCTCTCTAACATCTCTCCTGTAAGAACCTGTGGCTGGATTTACCTTTTTTCCAAGGGATATGTTTATGGGATGTTATAGGAATTCGGAACAGCTCTTTGTTAAGTTTTGGGGGATATTGTGTCAGTCGGGTTTTCAATCATTGTTATTCTAAATTCTCTTTCCTTTTATTTGTGTTTCTTTTGATGATGTGTAAATAAATTCTGTTTATCCTAGGATACATCTCATTAGATCCAGGGGACTCAGTAGTCTTTATCCCCATTAATTTCCAAACACTTTTTCTCTAGTGACTGTTATTATGTTTGTTTCCCCTCTTTCTTATGCCCATTAATTATTCAGTAAGTTTGGAATGCAATTAGTGTCTTCTGTGAAGATTTATGCAAAGTATTTATTCATCTGCTGTCCCATTTCTTGGATCTGCAATATTATTTTCTGAGCTTCATTTTCTAAAATATGCAAAGTGGCTGGAAAAACTGGATTCCACTATGTAAAAGTGGGATTGAGCAATGGAATTAACTCTCAGCAAATATCAGAGAGAAAGGCTATCTACATCTCACCCACCTAAGTTTCCAGTCATTAAGTAGGAATTATGGAAATCCATCATCCCCATGCCAACAACATGTATGAAGTCTTCAATAATCTGCATTAACTCTACCGAACCAGGATAGACCTGTGCAAAAAAGAACAAAATGGCACAATTTCACTTGTTCCAAGTTTAGCGTACAGATTGCTATATTCCATTTACATTTAATGCAAATGCATTCCATTTACAATTTACTGCATTAACGGAAACAAAGTTAACTTTGTAAAACAAAAAATCCACTTGTTCTTCATGCAGACCAAGTAATGACTAGGGATGTGAATTAATTGGTGAGGAAATTATTAATATTTATTTTGAGTAAAGTGGTCAATGGCAATTATATGGCCTGAGCAACTCCTCTTTGGTCATTACAGACTGACCTGTTGAGTACTAACCAGGCCATCTCATTTGTTTTTGGTTGATTTAGTGATTTTTTTTCAGGCTGTCTTCATCCATTTTATCAATTCATGACTACAGATAGTGAATTCATAATTCCTGCCAGGATGGGAATGAATCGGTAATTCTCTCATCAATCATGCATGTTGTGAAGGACAGGGATTGATGTTAAACACAAAATTTATCTGTGGCTATTCTCTACCCACTGCATTATTCTGGAAAAACAATGCAGCATTTTTCAGGATTTTCAATTATGAGTTCCATTTGTTGTAGCTATTAGATACCTCTTTTCAAATGGACCTTGTGGATTATTTGCAGCAGTTCGTATTGACTCCTCTAAAATTGATTCTATTTTCTGAATAAATAAACCATTTTCTATAGTGTGTAGTTTTAATAGACTATTTGCTACAGTGTGCTGTTTCAGTAGGCTCTATTTGCCATGTGTTGGTAAGTAGATGGCACTTTTGTTAGTAAGTAGATTTTATTTGCTGTTGCATAAGCAATTTTTTTTTGGTGTGTGTGTGTGGGTGGGGGGGGGGGTTATATGGGAGGATTGCCTATCAAGGGATGGTGACAACAGCAGCTTGAGCAGTGGCACATGTTGGCCAACTGGCCCTGTTGTATGGCAGGGTGAATATCACAATCTGTACACAATTTCTCAGACTGCAGATTTGAAGACAAGCCCAATGCATTTAATAACTGATGCTTCAGGCAGTTATCTGTCTGTGTATTCAATTTTTCCAATTAAAGCACATCTGACCAGAAATTAAACTTATGCACAAATTTCCATGTGTGGTTCCCCATCTACACTTCATCTTCAATGGTAGATTTGATTTGGACACAGGAACTCCATCTCTTGATCCTATCTTCACAATCCTCTTTTACACCTTTTGAGTCCATTTCTATTGCTTCAGTTAAATGCTTGAGAAGGATTTCATCATTAAAGGTGCTATGTAAATACAAATTGTGAAGGAATACCTGCTGTGCATCTTCCCACTTGTCCCTGTTTTCTTCGTCAAGAAGGTTACTGATGATTTGAAAGAAATTCTGTAGAGGAATTGGACGAGACATGGAGTAACTGTCAAATAAGTCTAATCTTTGAAAACCGGTACATGCCTCCAAAATCAAAACAATATGCTAATTAAACATGGTCTTCATCAAAACGTAAATTCTAATTGATCCCAATTTATCTTTCTAACACATCTTCAGACCTGAGTGCTGGTATATAAATGACAAATTGCAGAGTCCTGAGTTTCAAAGATAGATCACTCAGTATTTCCACATTTACAAAGTGTGTTTCACTCACTGTGCAATGTGATGAGGTTTGGATAGAAATAGCTCGTTTTCAGGCTTTGACCAATAATTAATCAACTGCACCAAAGACTTAAGGCACTAAACATTTGGTGTTAGTTGGCCCAATGAGATGGACCAGTTGTTGCTGATGTTGCTCCTTCCTTCTTCATCCCATATGATAAGAATGGGATAATATTTTGGGTGTTTGCCAAAACTTGTAGAGACATAGCAGTGCGCTCAACTTGTTGAGTGCTGAAACATTACAGAGGTACTCTGTGGTGTTGACAAGTTCCAGAATGGAATCTGTGCCAGCTCTCAGCAACCTGGAAGCAACCATTTCAGACCTGCAGACATATTGCCAATATTTGGAAAGGATTTTAAAGGGATAAGGCTCAAACAATACCCTTCAAGAATGTGCTATTTTCTGTTGCACCTTAAATGGATAAAAATCTGGTGAATCCTGGCCCTTCTCCAAATTCTAGTTCCTTATTCCTCTCCAAAGAGGCTATCTGACACCTTCTCCCTCCCTGGTCATTAGATATTTGGACTCAAGAATTTACATGCAGCAAAAGATTTCACATCTCCCCAAACAGGTTGATTAGAAAATATTTCTAATGTGGATCATGGACAGGGGATCAAATAACTGCTGAAACAATTTGTGACTGTTCTCTGCTTTATTTTCATCACTGTAATTTCAGGAGTAAATGTTTTTAAAAGTAGTAAGATCTAAATTAGAAGCTGTCATCATGATGAAGGCCATGATTAAGAGTTAGAGTTATTGTGACAAGGGTTGGTGAGTATTAATGTTGAGAAGGCTTTAAAATTAGCTTAATTGATGGTCTTAAGAGGCAAGTTTCCTTTTCTTAGGGACTGAGGCTGCCTGATGCCAACAGTCTTTTGTTTTGACACCAGATGTGTTGAAACAAATGTCAAGGGAAAGACTCCACTGAAAGACTCCTGGAATGTAAGCTTTCTCTTTCGCATGCTACACGTACTTTTGCAGTGTGGTAGAGGCAAGTTCAATTGAGGCATTCAAGAGGGAATTGGGTGGTTATGTAGATTGTCATGGTATGTAGGGATACTGGGGAAAAGAGAGGTGATTGACACTAGATAATAGAGCCGGTGCTGGCATGATTGGTGGGATTGCCTTTCTTTCTCTTATTTACAGACCAGGTGATTTTCTTTGTGTTCCATGTCACTTGCATTCCCCAGTGAGGTGCACAGGCTAGCCACTTTGTAGGGGTTAATGATTTTCACCCATTTTGTCATTGCCATTGACATTGGTTCCATGACAGATACTCCTGAAGATTTCATCACATTGAGAGCTGCTAGCTCCCACATCTCACCAACTTCCCCTGTTTCCAACATTAGTCATGTTCAACCTCACCTTCCTACATTAATTGTTTCCTCATCCAACCATTTGTCTCATCTCTGTTTTTTTTTATACAGTAGACAGACAAAATCATTCAATTGCTCTTGAACTGAGTAGCTTACTCAGCCATTTCAGATGGTGGTAAAGAGTAAACCATATCATCGTGGGTCTGGAATAACATGTAGACCAGACCAGTAAGAATAGCACATTTTTTTCTCTCTCAAGGACATTAGGGAATTAGATAGATATTTTTAGACAATGGTTACAGTTAGACTGGCTTTTTTTTTAACTGTCCGATTTTTAATCAATTTCAAAACTTCACTATCTGTCATATTGGGATTCAAACCCATCCAGTGATATTTCCACTACATCACCACAGCCCCAATATTTTGAGCAATTATTCTTTCTTTTGATTCACAAAGACTCCAAGTTGGCAAACACTCTGAGGAATTATGAATCACTCCATTGCATTAATTCTGAGTCAGTGAAATCAGACAGCCTCTCCTGTATTTCCAATATCAACATTTCCAAAATAATATCTATTTTCAGCAGATTGTGGTGTTACCTGTACATCATCTGACGAAGGGACGTAACTTGCTCTTTTAAATGTATCAGTGACATTCCGAAGAATTTCAATGCATGCCAATAGATCCCCACCATAGAAGTTTCTTCTCTGTGTTAGATCCAAGAGGGTTTTTGTTACTTGAGACATGCCTTCACCTGCCAGTGTCCTTTGTCCTTTTGCAAGATGCTCCTTGACCTAGAGGCAACACATACATCAAATGCAACAGCAGAAATATTCCATGACCATTCTTTCTTCTTTCCCTTTCACTGAAGGACCAAATGGCTCATTAATGTTTCTGTGATTCTTCCTGTAGTTACTGAGTCACCTCCCTCTCTTACACCTACTGAGTCTCTCTCTTACACTCTTCCCTGTGACCGTGATTCTTCCTTAATCTGTTTTGGGTATTTAAGTATGCTGAACATGTTGAACTCAGTTGCATTCTAACCAGATATCCATGCACAGACAAGCATGGTGAAGTCCGATACAGGAGCAGGAATCCTGGCCAGTTGTGCTGTCAATGACTCAAGCTTGCTAAGGCTGATTGCAGAATTGGAAGAGTTGGAGTAGGCCATTCAGCCTCTTGAGTCTGCCTCAGCAATCAATTAGATTCAGTCTAGCCAGTATCCTCATTCTGTCTTCCTAAGCTTACACAGAATAGTGAAGAACCCAAGCTGGTATGGTAGCATCTGTGGAGTCAGAAATAGAGTTCATATTTCCAGTCTGGTATGACTCTTCTTCATTGGACACAACATTGCCTCACTTCTGTCCATACATACTGCCAGACCTGTTGAGTTTTTCCAGCATTCTTTGTGTTTGTTTCAGAATTCCAACATATTCCATCTTCCCTCTTTTGTTCCATAGCTCTTAAATAAAAGTGCAGTTCAAATCATAGAATTTTAAAGTACAGAAAAAAGTCAATCAATCCATCACTCCCAAATCTCCTCTATCTCCATCGTTTCCATCATGCTCTTCAAATATGTATCCAGCTGTCTTTGAAACTCCCGATAGAATCAGCCTCCACCATTCTCCCAGACAGCACATTCCAAATTCTAATTACTGAGTAAACAAGTTTCTCCTCATCTCACTCCGAGCTCGCTTGCTGACAATCTTGAAGTTGTGACCCCTAGGTACTTGCTGAAAATGTGTTGCTGGAAAAGTGCAGCAGGTCAGGCAGCATCCAAGAAACAGGAGATTTGACGTTTCGGGCATAAGCCCATTCCTTATGCCTGAAACATCGAATCTCCTGTTCCTTGGATGCTGCCTGACCTACTGCGCTTTTCCAGCAACACATTTTCAGCTCTGATCTCCAGCATCTGCAGACCTCACTTACCCCTAGATACTTACATACTAACTGACAGAAACAGAATATCCTTCTTTACCCTGTCAGAATTGTTCATAATTTTGAACCCCTCAATAAAGTCACCTTTTTATCTCTCTCCGTTCCATGGACAACAACCTACTCTCTCCAATCTTTCTTTGTATCTAAAATCTTTCATTCCTGGTATTCCAGTGCATTTCCTTTGAACTTTCTCCAGGGTTTTAACATTCTTTCTTAAGGAAGATGCCCAGCACTGAACACAACACTCCAAATGTGGCCTGACTAATGATTTGTAGAGATGCAGCAGCACTTCCTTGCTTTTATACACTATGCTGCTATACATAAACACAAAGAGTCCATTAAGCCTTCTTAAAGACTGGTTGAACTTGCTTGGCCACCTTTAGAGAATCATGTGCCTGAACCCTGAGGTCCCTTTGCTCCTATATGCCCCTCAAAATTGTACCATTGAGCCTGTATTGTCTCTCCATGTTTCTTCAACCAAAATGCATTACCTCACATTTCTTTGCATTGAATTTCATCTGCGAGATATCTACCTATTTGGCCATTTATTCCCTGAAACAATTATGGATGTTGCAGACAATTGAAACTTACAAGACTCCCAAGTTCTTATACTGTTGTAAGTTTCAATTTTCTGTAACATCCACAACTATTTCAGAAAATAAATTTCAGATTCCCACTATCTTCTGTAAGATGTAATCCTCGCCATCAGTTCTGATTGTGTTAACTCTACATTTAAAATTATGTCCCACATTTCAAGATTTCCTCCTAGGCATGATTGTTGTATGCAGGGCAGTCAGCATTAAATGCACAGTTAAATGGTTTTACAAACTCAGAACAAGGCTGAAGTGCATGCAAGGTTGGTACCATATGAGGTTAGCCTGCTGAATTTCAAGACAGCCTGTACCTCTGAAAGTTGAGGCACATTCTGGCTGTATCATCGGTTAAAACACTTTGAAGAGAAGCAAAATGGTACATAAGTGACAATTTAGGCTGTGCTACATGTTTGAATGCTATGCCAGAGGCAGTGGTGTGGGAGGGTGACAGGTGGATCCAGGTTCTCTTTCCTCATGGAGGCATGAACCCTCCCAACTTAGGCCCGGGTTGGCAGGGAGAACAGACAGCCATAGCAATCAATGATATCACTCTGCTGTCAAAACGCTGGACTCAATGCTATAAAAAATTTGAGTACAGGAGTTGGGAGGTCATATTGCAGACGTATGGGACATTGGTTAGGCCACTGTTGGAATATTGCATGCAATTCTGGTCTCTTTCCTATTGGAAAGATGTTGTGAAACTTGAAAGGGTTCAGAAAAGACTTACAAGGATTTTGCCAGGGTTGGAGGATTTAAGCTATAGAGAGGGTCTGAACAGGCTGGGGCTGTTTTCTCTGGAGTGTCGGAGGCTGAGGTGTGACCTTATAGAGGTTTACAAACTTATGAGGGGTATGGATAAGGTAAAGAGGCAAAGTCTTTTCCCTGGGGTCGGGGAGTCCAGAACTAGAGGACATAAGTTTAGGGTGAGAGGGAAAAGATATAAAAGAGACCTAAGGGGCAACTTTTTCACAAAGAGGGTGATATGTGTATGGAATGAGCTGCCAGAGGAAGTGGTGGAGGCTGGTACTATTGCAACATTTAAGAGGCATCTGGATGGGTATATGAATAGGAAGGATTTGGAGGGATATGGGGTGGGTGCTGGCAGGTGGGACTAGATTGGGTTGGGATATCTGGTCGGCATAGACGGTTTGGACCGAATGGTCTGTTTCCGTGCTGTACATCTCTGTGACTCTATGCCTCTAAGTTCAATCATCTCATGTGCGGATCAGGTCAGTGAATACATGCGTATCCTAAAAACTCTTACACTGTTGGAATGTGAAGTGATTTTTGGAAGGTTGAATTTGAATGCAGATTACAGGGTGAAAGGTAGGATTCTTGGCAGTGTGGAGAAACAGAGGCATCTTGGGTCCACATCCGTGGATAGGTTGTTAGAAGGCATATGGTGTGTTCACTTTCTTTAGCGGGGGGTATTGAATTTAAGAGCCGTGACGTTATGCTGCAACTTTATAAAGCCCTGGTTATACCACACTTAGAATATTGCATTCAACTCTGGTTGCCTCATTATAGGAAGGAGGAGATTTACCAGGATGTTGCTTGGACTGGAGGGCAGACTTGTCTTATGAAGAAAGACTGAGGGAGCTAGGGCATTTCTCATTGGAGCGAAGAAGGATGAGAAGTGACTTGATAGAGGTGTGCAAGATGATGAGAGACATAGATAGTATGGATAGTCATAGACTTTTTCCCAGGGCAGAAATGGCTATGATGAAGTGGCATAATTTTAAGGTGATTAAAAGAAGGTTTATGGGACATGTCAGAGGTTGGTTCTTTATACAGAGAGTGGTGGGTGTGTGGAATGCACTGCCAGCAGTGGTAATAGAGTCAGATACATTAGTGACATTTAAGCGACCCTTGGATAGGCACATGGATGATAGTAAAATGAATGGGATGTAGGTTAGTTTGATCTTAGAGTAGGTTAAAAGGTCAGCACAATGTTGATGGTTGAAGGGCCTGTACTGTTGAAGGGCCTCATTCTTGATGAAGGACTCTGGCCCGAAACGTCGAATTTCCTGTTCCTTGGATGCTGCCTGACCTGCTGTGCTTTAACCAGCAACACATTTTCAGCTCTGATCTCCAGCATCTGCAGACCTCACTTTTTACTCGAAGATTTTAACCTACTGCGAATCCTCTTGCAAAGATGCCTTCCTTGAAGAAGCTCTCTTCCTCTCTCTACAAGGATTTCAGTGAGTCTCTCTCTCACTGCACCCCCCAGGTCATCTCCTCTGCACAGAAGCTCTTCAGCCACGTTCTCAAACAGACTCGTTACCACAGCCACATCTCCTTCCTCAGCACCTGCCTACAGAACCGACTGATCCCACACGGACTCTGAACTACATTCCAACCAACAAAATTTGGACCCAACCAGGACAACCTGTACCTACAACAAATCCGAAGCCTCCAGCAACAGACCTCCCTCCGGATCCTCCGCACCACCCTTGCAGCCATGCTCATTCCTGATGGAGGGCTCTGGCCCGAAACGTCGAATTTTCTGTTCCTTGGATGCTGCCTGACCTGCTGTGCTTTAACCAGCAACACATTTTCGAGCCTGTACTGTGCTATACCATTCTATGTTCCACACACTTCCCACTCAATTGCCAAAAACCTCTGCCAACCAATATTCATAGTTCACTTTTATGTCTTTTACCTCACGTTTATGCACTTCTCTTGGCTGAAAGCTGCACATGTTCACATCCTAAGCTTTACACATACAGCCACATATGGAGGCACATGACTGAATCACATTACACCCCACACATATACTTCCCTTTCCCTCTCCCTCTCTCTGTGACAGGGTGGAACAGTTGGATTTGCTTCTTTGATTTGGTGAAGACTGAAGGAGACGGAGTTGATATTTAACTAAGGGTTTTAAAATTATGAGCAGTCATATGGGTGGATTAGAATGAGCTGTTTCTGTTCATCAGGATATGAATAAGAAGGATTTAGATGAGTGTAACCATTGTTATATTAAGTAATTGATAGAAGGATTAAAGTAGAAGAAAGTAGATTTTTTTTTAATCCAGAGGATAGAACTTACTGACTGAAAGAGTGGAAAAAGGAAAACTTTGTCATCACGTTTAAAAAGAACTTGTATATACACAAACAGGGCTGTGACCCGAAAGGACTATAGACCAGATTTTGGCAGATGGGATTAAATTATTTGGACTTCAAGCCTCTTTTTGTTTGCTAGAAACTTCTCTATAACTTATTATTGATGTGGTCTCCATATGAAAGGGATGGAAAAACAAATCACAGGAGATAGGATGGTGGGGTGCCTGAAACCCCCTCATGATGGCCAGAAGTAATTTCTGGGCAGGAAGGACCATTTGTCAATCTTTTATTGTTAATTATAATCAAGCTGCCACTAAATCATGAAAGGTACTCATTAAATTTTTAATTAATAAAGCAGTTGAAGTTGTAGATAGTGTAAAAGGTTGCCCAAAAGTCACAGCGGGATATAGGTCAGCTGCAGATATGGGCGGAGAAATGGCAGAAAAGTTTAGCCCAGGTAAATGTAAGGTGCTGCACTTTTGGCTATCAGATGTTAAGACAAAATGTACAGTTAATATCAGGATCCTGAACACCACTGATGTGCAGATGGATCTTGGGGTCAAAGCCTGTAGTTCCCTGAAAATGACCACAAGTAAACAGGGTGGTAAAAAAGGCATATGGCATGGTTGCCTTTATTGGTCGGGGAATTGAGTACAAAAGTCAGAATGTCGTGTTGCAGCATCGTAAGACTTTGATTAGGCCATACTTCAGAGTACTATGTTCAGTTCTATTTACCATATTACAGGTAGGATTTGGAGGTTTGGAGAGGATGTAGAAGAAGGTTGTTGCCTGGACTAGAGGGTATGAACTATTAGGAGAGGCTAGAGAAACTCACATTGTTTTCTCTGGAGCAGCAGAGGCTGAGGGGTTACTTGATAGAAGTCTATAAAATTATGGGATGCATAGATAGGGTTGATGGTCAGAATCTTTTTCCCAGGATTGAAATGTCTAAAAGTGGGCGGCATACATTTAAGGCGGGAAGGATTAAATTCATTAGAGATGTGAGGGGCAAGCTTTTTACGAAGAGATTGGTAGGAGTTTGGAATATACTGCCAAGGGTGATGGTGGAGGCAGATATGACAGGGGCACTTAAAGGACTTTCAGACAAGCACACAAACATGCAAGTGGTGGAGGGATATGAACCAAAGGCAACCAGAAGGGATTAGTTTAATCTGACATCTTGTTCGGCACAAAATGCTGTGTGTTACTGTTCTATGTTCTAATCACCGCCCAGCCTGGAATTATAACAAAAGGAAAGGCTAGGGAAAGAGGAAAAGATTAAATTAAAACAAAGTTGGAGGGGGAAATAAGGCATCCCATCCCTAATGGTGTCTATATCTCTCTTTTTGAGGGTTTTGATGGAGATGATTGATCTTGCAATTGCTAATTTAAGCTATTATGTGGCCAATTAATGATCCCTTATGAGACTCATCCAGCTAAACTGGGGTTAATACGTTAGGGCCCGGGTGTCCTTGGAGAAGGAGCACAGGGTCTCTACCAACACCCTGGAGTTGTTCAGGGAGAGGTGGGCACCGCAGGGGGTGGAGTGCATTATTTCCCCCTCCAACTCTATTTTGATTTATTCCCTGCCCTCCCCTTCACTGTTTTGATCACACAGCATTGCCCTTTGATGTGAAGGGCACTGCTTGTCACAGGCCACTCGGGTGTTTCCTTTCTTCCTGGTGGTGGAAATTTGAACAAAGATTCGTGCACCTTGTGCCTCTCACTGTGTCTCACACCTGCACACACACAACATGGGTGCTGGGGAAAAACTTAAGCACTACCGCAGAAAAAAATAGAAAAAAAACCCAAAATCTGGAATTAATCCAGCTAGAGGCAGATCTGTTGCTATACAACATTCGTGATAACTGTATCTTATGGAATCACTGGCCCAGACCATCCAAAATGATGGAGGAATATCCAGGATTACATTGATCACCTTGAGAGTTGCTGTCGGGGAAAATTGTATTCAAGCATAAGCAGTGAAAGGAGGATGTTGCCACACCAATGTCCCACCCACCTCTTCCCCTGACCACCACCTGCTCCAAACATAAACGAGCCTGAAGTAACTACATCAATCATCTCTGGATCACCCTGAAAGTGGAAAAGAGTCATCTTTGTCTATGATGGACTGCCAATGATGACCCTGTTGCAGCTTGTTACCTCAGGTATAGTGGCTGAAGGGAGCCCAAGTGGTTGTGGAGTTCCGTCAATCAATGACAGTCAGTATTACATGCATATCTATCTATCTATCTATCTATCTATCTATCTATCTATCTCTCTCACTCACTCACTCACTCACTCACATTCTCTCTCTCTCTCTATCTCTCTCTCTCTCTCTCTCTCTCAAAACGTGACCGTACATTAATATTTGTCCACGCTTAATACATCATATCATTTAATACTGTTTGGGAAGTAGTAGAAGATGGTAATGTAGTGTTAATGTCAGTGCTTTAATACTCGAGAGCTGAGTGACAGCAAGCCATGGCAGGGTAATACTGCTGGGAGAATGAATACAGTGATCCTAAGAGAGGACAGCAAGTTTGTGTGCCACAGAATCACTGCCTGTTAGTACCGCTAATGATCTGGTCATTTACTGTAGGAGGACAGTGTGCTAGATTGCTGAGAGACCCAGAAAGCAGCTTTAATCACAAACGTCTGCAGCTTGCAGTCCAAGCCAGCGAGACGTCAAGGCCATGCCTCATGAGTTCAGTTTGAACTTACATTGCAACGTTGAAACATTAGCAGTTTCTACTGTGATGAAAGTTGAAACATCAGTCACTGATCGTAGTTGGATCCGAAAGTGTTGTCATGGAGGTCGCTATTACTTTTACACCAGAGATGATGGGATAACAGCTCTATGAAGTTATGTGCCATGTGGCACTGTCCTCCAAATGATCCTTTGTGTTAACATCAGTAGCTGTTATCTGACACTCCTATTAAAGGACCAAGCATTTCCAGCAGCTCTCTCTATCCTCTGCAGCAGGACTTATTGTAACATTATTCTCAATAACGATAAAACCAACACAACCCTTTCTGTCTGCCCTGGCCTGTTGTCTCACTACTTGCACGTCGCTGCTCTGTACCACTCCCCAATGTTCATTCAATGCCAGGATCCAAGTTGGTGACTGCAAATGACAGTATTGCTTTTTCCTTTGTTCATTCTCTGTCTAACCTTTAATCACTGCATCATTGGATGGCTTTTTTTTGTCTCTCCATTCTTCACCGGGATATTGTCTGTCCCTAATTGCCCTTGAATTCTACTGGGTGGCTTGAATGGCCATTTTAGACTCAACCAGCTGTCTGTTCAACACTGAATGGATCTGCTAGCAAGAAGATTCAGGGCCACAGGCAAACCTGGATGTCAAGTAGCTGTCACGGCCTTTGCCTTGTGCTTACATCTTTTATTCCAAGAGATGCCACACCTCCATGCCAATGTCATTAGTGCAGCACAGCTCCCAATGCATCCAACATGCTCCAAAATTCACTGCACATATGAAAATTGATCCAGAGGACCCAAGGCCCAACTGTCTTTAGCTGCTTCATTGATGACCGTATCTCCATCATCACCCACCATGGCAGTATGGTGTCTTAGTGGTTAGCACTGTTGCCTCACAGTGCCAATGATTCGGGTCCAATTCCAGCCTCAGGTGACTGTCTGCGTGGAGTTTGCGTATTCTTCTCATGTCTGCATGTGTTTCCTCTGAGTGCTCTGATTTCCTCCCACTGTTGAAAAATGTGGAGCTGTAAAAGCGCAGCAGGCCAGACAGCATTCGAGGAGCAGGAGAATCAACGTTTCGGGCATAAGCCCTTCTTCAGGAATGAGACTGGTGTGCCAAGTGGGCTGAGATAAAAGGTGGGTGGGGGGGTGGAATTTGGGGGAGGGGCACTGGGAATACGATAGGTGGAAGGAGGTGAGGGGGAGCGTGATAGGCCGGAGAGGGGGTGGGGGCGGAGAGGTCAGAAAAATGATTGCAGGTCAAGAGGGCGGTGCTGAATCCGGGTGTTGGGACTGAGATAAGGTGAGGGGAGGGGAAATGAGGAAGCTGGAGAAATCTGCATTCATCCCTTGTGGTTAGAGGGTTCCTAGGCAGAAGATGAGGCACTCTTCCTGCAGGCGTCGTATGGCCAAGGTCTGGCGATGAAGGAGGCCAAGGACCTGCATGTCCTTGGTGGAGTGGGAGGGGGAGTTAAAGTGTTCAGCCATGGTGTGGTTGTGTTGATTGGTGCAGGTGTCCCAGAGGTGTTCCCTGAAACGTTCCGCAAGTAGGCGTCTGTCTCCCCAATGTAGAGGAGACCACATCGGGTGCAGCGGATACAGTAAATGATGTGTGTGGAGGTGCAGGTGAATTTGTGATGGATATGGAAGCCTTGGAGGGAGGTGAGGGGGGAGGTATGGGTGTAAGTTTTGCATTTCTTGCGGTTGCAGGGGAAGGTGCCGGGAGTGGAGGTTGGATTGGTGGGGCAAGTGGACCTGACGAGGGAGTCGCAGAGGGAGTGGTCTCTCCGGAACGCTGATGGGGGAGGGGAGGGAAATATATCCCTGGTGGTGGGGTCTGTTTGGAGGTGGTGGAAATGACGAAGGATGATACGATGTTTCCGGAGGTTGGTGGGGTGGTAGGTGAGGACCAGTTGGGTTCTGTCCTGGTGGCGATTGGAGGGGCGGGGTTCAAGGGCGGAGGTGCGGGAAGTGGAGGAGATGCGGTGGAGAGCAACGTCGACCACGTCGGAAGGGAAATTGTGGTCTTTGAAGAAGGAGGCCAGTTGGGCTGTTCGGTAGTGGAATTGGTCCTCCTGGGAGCAGATGCGGTGGAGGCAAAGGAATTGGGAATATGGGATGGCGTTTTTACAGGGGTCAGGGTGGGAGGAGATGTAATCTAGGTAGCTGTGGGAGTCGGTCGGTTTGTAGTAAATGTCTGTGTTGAGTCGGTCGCCCCAGCTAGAAATGGAGAGGTGTAGGAAGGGGGGAGGGGTCTGAGATGGTCCAGGTAAATTTGAGGTCGGGGTAGAAGATGTTAGTAAAGTGGATGAACTGTTCAACCTCCTCATGGGAGCACGAGGTAGTGCCAATACAATCATCGATGTAACGGAGGAAAAGGTGGGGCATGGTGCCAGTGTAGATGCGGAAGATGGACTGTTCCGCATATCCGACGAAGAGGCAAGCATAGCTGAGGCCCATGCAGGTGCCCATGGCTACTCCTTGGGTTAGGAGGAAGTGGGAGGATTGGAAAGACAAGTTGTTCAGAGTGACGACCAGTTCACTCAGTCAAAGGAGGGTGTCAGTGGAAGGGTATTGGTTGTGTCGGTGGGAGAGGAAGAAGCGGAGGGCTTGGAGTCCTTCGTAATGGCAGATGGAAGTGTATAGGGATTTGATGTCCATCGTGAAGATAAGGCATTGGGGGCTGGGAAAGCAAAAATCATGGAGGAGGTGGAGGGCGTGGGTGGTGTCCCGAACGTAGGTGGGAATTCTCCCACTGCCCAAAGATGTGGATGTTAGGTAGAATGACCATGCTACATTGCCCATTATGTCCAAAAATGTGCAGGTCAGGTGGATTAGCCATGGGAAAAGTAGGGTTACAGATTTGGAGTGCTTTTGGACGGGATGGTCTTTAATGGATCAGTGTGGACTTGATGGGCCAAATAGCCTGCTCCCATACTTTAGTGATTCTATGAAGTCAGACGTGTTGGCGCAATGTTGAGCAACATTCATGACTTCTCAGAAACTGAAGCAGCCATTGTCCAAATGCAGGAAGACATGTGCAATATCCAAGTTTGGCCTGACAAAGCATAAGTAACCTTTGCACTGGACAAGTGCCAAGTAATGACAATCTCCAGTAAGAGAATTTAATCATCGCCCTTTGAAATTCAATGGAGTCACCACTATTGACTCTCCCATGACCAATATCTTAGTGGTTACCATTGAACATAAATTGAACTTGACTAGCCAAATAATTGTAGTGGCCACAAGATCAGGTCAGAGGCTTGGAATCTTGTAGCAAGTAACTGACCTCCTGCCTAACCAAAGCCTGTCCTCCATTTACAAGGCACACGTCAGGAATGTGATGGATCCACTTGCCTGGATAAGAACAGCTTCAAAAACATTCAAGAAGCTTGCCAGCATCCAGAACAAAATTTCACATTTGAATGTTACCACATCCACATTCATTGATACCACCATAGATGCTCAGTTGCAGCCATGTGTAGCATCTACAAGATGCAATGCAAAAATTCATTGAGGCTTCTTCAAGCATCTTCCAATCCCACAACCACTACCATTTAGAATAAAACAAGGAGCAGATACAATGGGAACACACACACCCATCCAAACAACTTAACTTCTAGACTTCAAAATATATCTCTGTTCCATCAATATCACTGGTTTAAAATCCTGCTCCTCCCTCCCAAACAGGACTGTGGATTAGTTGCACTAAATGGACTGCAGCAGTTCAAGCAGACAGCTCATCTCCACCTTTAAGGGCAACTTGGGATGAGCAACGAATAGTCTCCCTGTCAACAACACCCACATCCTATGACTGAATTTGTTTTATAAAAAGCCTCCCACTCGGAGCCCTCCTCCTTTCCCACCCCATGCCCTCTGTGTGCAGCTTGTCCTCTCAGTTCCTTCTGCTTCCATCACATCAGTCCAAAGGGAGCTGCACAGACTGGGCGCATAGTCAATCAGAGTTCCACGGCTGGGAACTTGGAGCAAGTGAGAATCCAGTTGCTGTTTTTAGTTTCCTATACTTGCAAGTAATTTGTGAGACAGGTAAACATGTAATTTAATCTTCCTACAAATTCAACTAAATTTCCATTGGTGGGAAAGATATTGGAAACACAAGATAAAACCCTTTTGTGTAATTGATGATTAGCATCTGGCGTGCATTGTTGAGGTGTGTGCTGGAGGTACGTCAGTCTCGTGGAGTGTACATCAGACTTCATGTGGGAACTCCAAAATGTTTTTTTGAATGGCCACATGTCCAGAAAATTGCATCTGGTTAGACTACTTGAGCTCAGGGTCTCAGACGTTCAACAGCATTTGGGGTCATGAGGCTTAGAGATATATGGAGAGCATGTTTCTTTGAGGTAGTCACTGCATAGCTTAGGGGAGGGAATGGGTGTTCATGGCACATTGACGAAGATTAAGCAGGCAATGCAGGAATCCAACCAATGCATCTCGCTCTCTAAAGAGTCTGAATTCTGGTAAGAGTTATGGTTCCTCTGGGAAATGCACCTAGAGCCAGATTCATGATACCTCGGTTGGCAGAGTTGCACAGTGAGCCAGGAGGAAGGGTTATAAAACAGCAGTGACAGGGAATTTTAGAGTGGGAACAGACAGACATTTCTTTGGATGCAGTCCTGGATCCATGGTGGGCTTGGTGTCTCTCTAGTGCTAATTTCAAGGATGTCATTGAGCAGCTACTGAGCACACTAAACAGTGAAGTCATTCAGACAGAAACCAATTGTGCATATCAATTTCAGCAATACAAGTAGAGAGAAGATGCCTTGAGTATGTGGTTAAATGCTGTGAGTATGTGATGGGAGAGCTGATAAAGAAAAGAAGGTCTTTGGAGTCCTGGCAGATGGAATACAATGTGGAAAACTGTGAGGTTATACAGTTTGATAGGAAGAATAGAGGCATAGACTATTTTCTAAATGGGGAAGAGCTTCAGAAGCTAAAGCACAAAGGGACTTAGAATTCCTAGTTCAGGATTCACTTAAGGTTAGCGTGCAGTTTCAATTGGCAGTTAGGAAGGCAAGTGCAATGTTAGCATTAATTTCAAGAGGACTAGAATAAAAGAACAAGGGTGTACTGCTGAGGCTGTATTAGACTCTGGCCAGAGCACATTTGGAATATTGTGATCAGTTTTGGGTTTTTATCTAAGGAAGGATGGGTTGGCAGTGGTTGCGGCCCAGAGGAGCTTTACAAAAATGATCTCTGGAATGAGGAGCTTGTTGTATGAGGAACAATTGAGAACTCTGGGTCAATACTTGATGGAGTTTAGAACAATGGGGGGAGTGAAATCTTATTGAAACTTACTGAACGCTGAGACGCCTAGATAGAGTGAACGTAGAGAAGATGCTTCCACTAGTAGGAGAAACTAGACTCAAAGATACAGCCTCACAGCGAAGGGATCATACTTTATAACTGTGATGAGGAATTTCTTCAACCAGAGAATAGTTTATCTGCGGAACTCATTGCCATAGAAGGCTGTGGAGGCCAATTCTTGAATGTATTTAAGGAAGAGATAGATGGGTTCTTAATTAGCAAGGTGACCTTGGAAGCAAGCAGGAGAATGACTGATGAAACATATCAGCCATGATCAAATGGCAGAATAGACTTGTTGGGCCAAATGACCTAATATCTTATGGCCTTATGATATTCAAGAAGGTTGATGAGATGCAATCTCTTATTGCAAGAAGAATTGAACATAAAAATAAGGATGTTATATTTCAGTTATACAGGGTATTGGCAAAACCACATCTCAAGCACAGTGTGCAACTTTTGTCTTGTAACTTAAAAAAGGTGTAAATTCATGGGAGGTGGTTCAGAGAAGGTTTACCAGGTTGATCTCTGAAATGAGTGGGTTGTCTTATGGGGATAGGTTGGATAGGCTGGGCATATTTCCACAAGTGTTTAGAAGTATTAGGGTTGACTTGATTGAAGTGTGTAGGATTCTGAATTGTCCTGACAAGGTGAATGTTGAAAGGATGTTTCCTTTTATGGGTCTGTCCAGAATGAGGGGGTACTGTTCAAACATTAGGAGTCATTCTCTCAAGTTAGAGATGAAGACTTTTGTTTTGTCTTGGAGTGTTTACATTTGGTCTCACCAATGTGCTGTGAAGTTGAAATTTTCAAAATTTAATTAGAGAAATGCCAATTTTATGAAGCTGAGGTATAATTTCATGGAAATGGACTTTAATTAACTTGAAGATTAATCAGTGCCAGAGGTCTAAGACAACTTCAAAGATGGGATAAAGATGATTCAGAACAAAGATATTGACACAAAGAAGTAGCATGGGGTTCTGAAATTCAGACCTTCCCACATATCAAAAATCACAGTAACAGTCTGATTAACTCAACTGAAAATTTTAGAGGTATCACAAGATGGGATGATATGGATAACATGTTTGATGTTTTCTTCAGGGATTTTAGCAAGGCTTTTGACAAGATCAAATCAGAAAATTAGGAGCCTGTAGACTTCAATGGGAAATGGAAGTTTGATCCACAGTTGTCTCAGTAACAGGAAGCAAAAAGACAATGATGGATGGATATCTGTGCCTGGAAGTCTATTCCCAAAGGGGTAGCACAGGAGTCAGCATTGCGTTCCAACAGAGTTGTGGTACGTATCAATGGTTTAGACTTACATGCCAAGGGAAAAGAATGAGAAACTTGTAGAAATTACAAAAACTGTCTATGTGGTTGTTAGCAAGGAAGGAAGCTGCAGATTTTAAGAAAATATGAATGGACTGAGAGCAGAGAAATGACTAATGAAATTCAGTATGGAACATGTGGTGATGTATTTGGGTGGTCTAACAAAGCAAGGAACATACCATACATGGTAGCATACTGAACAGTGCAAAGAGATCTTGGACCATATCTCCCTAGATCCCTGAAGATAACAGAATAGGTGGGGGATAAGGTGGTTAAGAAGTCATATGAGACATTGTTGAGATACAGATTACAAGATCAGAGTTTATGGTAGAAGTGTAAAAAAAACCTGTTAGGTGATTGCATGATCTGGTCATTCTATTAGCTGAAGGATTTGATTGCTCGAGAGAATATGTCTGATGACTTACTCATAAATCACATGTAAGAAAGGATTGGATAAGTTCCAGGTATATTAAATGATGAGGGATCAAGCTGAGGTGGATAAGAAGAACTTTATTCTCTTTGCAGAGAGATCAGTGACCAAGGTAGACATTGACTCAATGTTCACCCAGAGTCCAGAGCACGCGGCCTGAAAGGAGAAAAAAGGTATGATTTTTTAAACAAAAAGGTCACATATGTACTTAGGTGTGTAACCTACAGAGCAAGCATTGAAAGGTAAGATGAGGTTGGATAGCTGTCTGGGTTAGCAGAGAAATAGTGGGCTGAAAAGCCTCCTTTCATAACTTCTGTTTTCTATGCTTTCTTGTTTTCATGTTTCAATGTACATCTCCACAATTGGGAGCAAATAGTGTATTCTGATACATTCAATGCTCAGCATCACTCTTGGGAGACTTTACCAACATTTTTGAAATCCTCCAAATATTCAGTGCTCCCATAAACTCAAATAATGCATTTGAAAGTAATCAGTAACTAGGCTGAAGATCATCCTTTTAAACAGCACTGATATCTTAAAAAATGACACTCAGACGTATATATTAAACAGTGAGCAGGGTTTAAAATGGCAGTTCTGATGTCAAGTCAGCATTAGACACTAATGCCATTGTCTGCCTATTCCATAAACCTCCAGTGCATGCACATGACATCCACACTCTCAATCCTAACAGCCACTGAATAAGCTTACTCAGCTCCCCCCACATAAAATGTTAGCTTTTCCTGTTTCAAAAGGTCACTGACATATCAGGTACAGTAAATGGAAATAAATTGAAGGAATTGTTCAAAGTGACTGTGCTTAAATGCACCTGAAATTCTCAGGATGTGATCATGCAGTAGCTCAGTTTAAATAAAACATTACATCAAACTTTACACTTGAGCCTTAACCAAGGTAACTTCAAATGGAGATAAACTCACAAACGGAGATAAACTCACAAACAGCCAGAATCTAATTGATTGACAGGAAAGGCTTGAAGGGCTGAATGGCCTATTTCTATTGCCATGCTCCAGTGTTTAATTCAACTTCATCACATGTTTTGACTTATGGCCTCTTACTTATCATCAAGTTACATTCAGCTACCCTGTCCCGAAATACAGGAAAATCTCCCTCACTTAAAAACACTCCATCTACCTGATACAAACAGAAAGTCCCTCATTTGCCCCAAATAACAAGTCCCTCCAAACATAACAGAAAAATACTGCAGCTCCCGAAATGTGAAACTCTTGAAACAGTCAGGCAGTATCTGTGAATTGAGAGAAAGAATTAATGTTCCAGCTCCTGATGGAAAGTCATGATTTAAATGTTAGCTTTTAAATGTTTCATTTCCCCAAATGTTACCTTGAGCATTTTTTGTTTAGTTTTAATTTAGCAAATCCCTTGGCCTGGCCCATTTTAAACAGCAAGTTTATCCACCTGAAGCACTTCCAGCAGGAGGTTTCTACCCAAGTATGTGATGAACAACAACTTCATCAGTCAAGCTGAAAAATTTGAATCAGATAACAAGCTAGTTCAGTTTCTACATGTTGTCTGACAATTAAAGTAACAATTGGGAACTACTCCCAGAGGTCACGTGAAATGGTATCCAACTGTGAATGAGTTAAAACACAGAGAACATGTAAAACAAAGGCAGGGAATGTCATTCAATCTCTCATGCCAAATTCACCATTCACTTCATTCACACCTGAGCTGTACCTTTACTGCATCAAGCTGCCTTGAATCTTTGAGGTTTTTGTGGTGCAGGCCCGTGCCACTATTTCTGAGCCATGAGGTCTGGATTCAAGTCCTACCTGCTCCGAGGTGAGTAATAACATCCCCGAACAAGATGGTTTGAAAATATATCAGAGTGCTCTTGACAAGCCGTGGTATTTTCCCTGCCTCTGGTCTGGGAGGCTTGGGTTTAAGCTTCACCTCCTCCAACAATGTTCAAATGTGGACAATATATTTTGCCTTGAACTCCTTGTACTTTTGCTCAACAAAAAGCTCAAATTTCAATTTTTGAAATGTTCAATTGACTTTAGCTTTAGCAAACCTTTGACAGGGAGAATATTCCAGATATCACCTTGAAGAACCTAGCCTGAATTTTACAGATTCTTCCCTTGTCCTGGACTCTCCCAGCAGACAGTCTATGTGCCCACTGAATCTTTTAGCCATCTTTAATACCTCAGTAACATAATTGTTTGTATTTTCTAATCAAACTGTTCAGAGATATTATTACACACTTCTCGAGCAGGTGGGATTTAAACCCTGGTCTCCTGTTCCAGAGTTAGGGACACTACAACTGTTCTACAACAGCCCCATTTCTATGCTGTCTTTAATATTCAGTCCATTTAACCATAAACTTCAGGAGTTAACCCTTGTTGTTCCTGGATTTATTTGTTGCTAAATTTAAATAACCTATTTGCTATCTAGCTTCTTCAATGATTGTCACTGCTATGATTGAACAACACATCAGAAAATAAATTGATCACTGGACTTTCTATGAAAACTGTTATGCTGTTTCACAAATGTTGACCTGTCATTGTTTAATAAATGAGGGCGATTTTAAATATTTTTCATGTATGTCGATCACTAGCATAAATACAGAGAAAGACAGATTTGTTTTGTTGGTAGTCCCAGTGAGTAAGAAGCACTGCAGCTGACTGTGCACCTACTGAATGCTGTAAGTATCTGTACTCATTTGATATGCATCTTGCAAAGCTGGGTGGCTCCCAGTAGGCAATCCCATTACGATCGAGGGAGCAGCGTCTGCTAGTGGTGCCTGCAAGCCACAGAGAAAAGCAGAAATGAATGACAGCATTGGCAGAGTAATGCAGAGGGAGGAAAACATAGTCAATAGCCTGTTAAATGTAAGTGGCATATTGAATCAATTGATCCTCATTCATCCAGTATAAATCATTTGACAAATAATGTGTCCAAATTAACACATTTGCTACATAGATATATGAAATATTTATCTTATTTTTCAAAGGAAGCGAAACAAAATTATTTCTTCCTCGAGAAGCAAGAAGGTTGGATATTTGAAAAATATTATTTTCTTGCAAGACCTGGTAACAAAACATGATGGTGTGCATTGACATTACCTGTCGCATTCAGAGGGCACCTATTGAACACAAAGTCCCCGGCTGCAGTTCTCCTCCATACCATGGCCATCAGATAGTCCTCAGGGCATATCTCATAGGGTGCTGAAACAAAGGACAAACCATCACCTGCAATTCATCTGTGTCCTGACACAATTTACAGAATCAGATATGAGTTAGTGCTCATATTCAGCCCATCATGTATGTGCCCACTCTTTGAAAAACTCCACTCTGTATTTTTCAAATCTGTTCATGAGATATGAGCTACACTAACATATATCACCTGTCCCTAATTGCTCAGAGAGCAGTTAAGGTCAATACGTTTGTTTCCGATCACTCCAGGAATTTTTTTCCCTTCGAGTCTTTATCCAGTTCCTTATTGAGAAGTTGTTATTGAATCCTCTTTCAATACCCTTTCAGGCAATGCATTCCAGATCACAACAACACACTGTGTAATTTCTAAATCCATGTCTTCTGCTGGATCTTTGGCCTCACATCTGTGGTTGACATTTGGTTATTGACAATGTTAACAATTATATGCTACTAAAATAAAAGCTTAGTGGGTGCTGGAGAAACCCAACAAGTCTGGCAGCATCTGAGTAGAGAGAGAAACAGAGTCATTGGGAACCCATTCTATCTTTGCAGATGCTGCCAGTCCTGCTGAGTTTCTCCATTAATTTTCTGTTTTATTTTATTTCCACTTATTTATGCTCTCACAATTTTGAATGCCTCTGCTTTTCACCTTCTCTGCCTTGAACAGGTACGAAGCATAGGGCTGCAGTGCATGAACGTGGGCAGGGGGAATGTGTACAAAGGAAAAGGATATGTTGGGACATGTATTCAAAGCTACAAAGGTTTTCACGACAGATAATTGTGACCCTATTGAAATATGCTTGTATCTTAGTTTCTTTTACAGAATGTGTTCTTTTGTCCTCCAGTATCACCTCTATGTTATACACTGACATTGCGCAGCAGCAGGAAATTATTAAATTGGGAGACCATCTCAGCCACTTATTGAAAGAGGCCATCAGAAGTGATAGCCTGTGAAGTAGGCCCTGAGTTGCAATGCTTTCCAGGTGAATGGAAAGAAGAGGGAAGAGGTGGTACCAGGCTGCAGCCATGCAGGTGGTGGAGGGGGTGTGATTAGTAATGGGCAGGCCACGTAACACAGCCAGAGTGTAATTGGGGTGGTGCTGGTTACTGACTCCTGACCGTTTTGGGTATGCCACCTCGGTTGATTGCTTGCCTTTATCCCCTACCCCTTGCCTCAACTGCTATTTACTAAAGCTGTTATTGGAGAGGGAGGGAGGGGATGGACATGAAATGGATGCTGAATTTCTGTCAACTGCACAGAGAGTGAAAGATAAGTGGGTGCTGGGGACTGAGATCTTGCCTGATCTACTGCTTTCCCCCTGCTCCACTTACAGTACCTTATATTGTGTGGACAATTCACAGCAGCTTCACAAAAGGCTATATTAAGTTTCAGCTGGTTGATCCTCACCTCTATGCTGTGATCCAGAGAAAATAAATCCAGGAAAGGGGAACACTCCTTTTTGTGACATTAGTTGTCATTTTCACGTAAGTTTTTCAAGATCAGCAGACTTTCAATGGTTTTATAAGTAAATGAGTATGTGTATGAGAAAAGGATATGATTTTCCTGGGACAAAAACAGTTATGTATTCAGTCAGTGAGAATTAGAATTGCAGGAGCTGTTAAATTTAGATCCTTTTATTAATTTTATCTTCCTAACAGACTCCATCTGCTGGTTTGTGTGTGAACGATCGTCTCTAGTGGACAATATATACGATATAATTTTCAACAGATTATAAGTAAGTGAAGGGAAGGCCAAGTCAGTGGTTGGATGGCAGATTGATTAATTGAATTAATGAGTGCATGTGGGGTGAATGATTGGAATGGGACAGGGGTGAGGGGATAGTTGGGACATTGAAATAGAGAAACAAGGAAGCAGAAGTAGGCATTTATCCCATTTAAAACTGTTATGTTATTCAACAATGTCATGGCTTGTCATTTTTCTCAACACCATTTTCCCATGCTATTTCATTCTCATTTGATGCGATCAATGTGGGGAAATTAATACAAAAGTAGGGAGGTTATACTTCAATTAAACAGAGTGTGGTGAAAGCACACCTAAACTAATGTGTACAGTACTGGTTTCCTGATTTAAAAAATGTAAAAACATTTAATGCAGTTCAGAAAATGTATACTAGATTAGAACCTGGATGTGGTGGATTGTCTTTGAGGAAAGGTTGAACAGGCTAGGCTTGTACCTGTCAGACTTTGGGAGAGTAAATGGCAACTTGATTGAAACATACATAATCCTGAGGGGTTTTTGGCCTGGTAGGTGTAGAAACAGTGTTATCTTTTGTGGAAGACACTGTTTCAAAGAGTCATTGTTTAAAAATAAGGGCTTGTCTATTTGACACAGATGAGCCAAATTGTTTTATTCTCAAAGGTGAAGACTCTTTGTAACTCTTCCTGAAAAGGCAGGGAATCAGAAACTTTGAATATTTTTAAGGAAGAGATGGGTAAGCAAGAGATGAAAGATTATTGGGATTGGCAGGAGTTTGGAGTAATCAGATGTTATTGAAGGATGGAGCAGACTCAAAGGACTGACTGGCCTACTCCTAATTTGTCTGCTGGTATATTATGGATTTCTCTCTTGAATGTGTTGAATTACTGAGCCACCACAGCCTTTTGGGTAACTGCAAAGTTCACCACACTCTGAGCAAAGAAATTCTTCCTTATTCTGACACTGGGTCCTATAGTTCTGAAGCCCCTTCATACCCTCCCAACATGTCCAGCCAATGGAAATATCATAGCTACATCCAGACTGTTGAGTCCTGTAAAAAGTTTATACATTTCAATCGGACCACCTCTCAAGTAGTACCTCTCAAGCTCAAGTTTAGGGTGGGCAGTTGGATTGGTTTGGTTTAGGGATGGAGTATTTGGATTTGGGGAGCAGGGAGGTTGGTGATGTTTGATGATGATGAGATAAGTGTTTGGGTCAGGGAATGGGTAGTTAGATAGTGCAGTTGGGGATGCAGTCATGTCAGGAGTGCCGTTGAATTGAGGGGTGGCTTTGAGTGTGTTGGGGGGACTTGTGTGAAATGATAGTGAGTTAATCACTAAGCTGCAGTCAAATTTAAAGATTATAATAAGAATCAGTGCAGATAGCAGGGGCTGAGCCCAAGTGTCTGACATTGTGATCAGTGTAATAGGCATTTGCAGAGCTTCACAGATCAGCTCAGGGGAAGATTAAACTTTCTGGGTAACATCACTTGTCTATGCCTCACCATTACAGCTTCCTCTGCATCCTGACTTGCAACAGCAGCTTTAGCTCAGTACAGTGGTGTTCCCAACCTGGGAAGATCTACCACTGCCCATTCATTAACTTTGTTCAGTCACTCTGTTGTTATTTGGTCACTGGCTGCAGGGAAGAATTCAATAATCAAGTTGTGGCAACCAACCTTGGCACAGGCACTGAGAAGTTAAAACAGTGATCAGACATCACTAATCAACATCGACAAGTTCAAAATACACTTAGTCAATAAAAGGAAAGAGACTTTTGCTCTGCATCAATTGCAAATGGTCGGGTAAGACAGTCATGGTGGACACATCATTTATAACCACTTAAGACTCTCAGATTAGCAGACACTGCAGCTGCAATAGATCTTTAATCAGTAAGAGAATCAAAGGTTATGAGACAAGGCAGGAAAGTGGAGTTGAGGATTAACAAATCAGTTATGATCTCGTGAAATGGTGAAGTGAACTCAATAGGCTGAATGGTCTACTTCTGGTTCTATGTCTTATGGTCTTAACACAAGATAAATTTGAACAAACTAAATTTTAAGATATCAGGCTGATCATGTTTAACTCAGTGACTTGGTTGCAGTTTATAAGCAAATGCTGCTTTCCAGAGCTGCTTTGTGCACAAAACATCAAATCAACAGACCACAGAGTTTGTCACAATAGGAGCAGGAGGAGGCCATTCAGTCCATCAAATCTGTTCTCCATTCAATTATATTATGGCTGATCTTTATTTCACTTCCATGTAATCAGCCTGGGTCCCTAATCCTAAATATTTTTGGCAGTGACAAAAATTCATCAAGCTCAGTTTTGAAATTTTGAAATCATCCCAGTGCCAATTTTCAATTTTGTGGTATGGGTGGGACTGTGGAGTTCCAACTTTCCATTAATGCTCTGTTTGCATATATAATTCCTGACATCTCTTCCTAATTTGATCTGGCTGTACTTTGAAGTTTCCTCCTCCAATGTTTGGTCTTCCTACACCAGACAGAATGATTTCTGTCTTTGACATTATAAATTCCTTCAGTTGTCTTCAAGCCCACAATTAGGTTTGAATGTGGATTAGTTGAGTGAAATAGGACAGATGTATTTGAGGGGAAACCACATGAAGACATGAAGGAGAAAATAAGGTTGAATTAACGTAGAGGGAAGAGGCTGAATTGACAAATGTCCACAGTCTGGATGTGTGCTGAGATTGTGTGTGATTCTGAGATGTCTGAAAGAGGGGACAATGTAGGTTAGCAATATAGAATCTCTATTTGATGTAACAGTAATTCTTCTTTCAAACAACTATGAAGAAATAAGATGGTAATCTGTAGTTGTGTTTGCAATACTGGTCAAGCTGAGAGACCAAGGAAATCTCCCCAGTTCATCTTTGAATAGTGGGATCCATTACAAATGCCTGAGGATGGAACACACCACATTTTGTTGACCTTAGGGTGCTATGGTGGCTCGGTGGTTAGCATTTCCCCCCACAGTGCCAGGGACGTGGTTTGATTCCAGCTTTGAGTGACTGTCTGTGGAGTTTGCATGTTCTCTCTGTATCTGCAGGAGTTTTCTCTAGATGCTCCAGTTTCTTCCCACAGTTCAAAGATGCGCAGATTGGGTGGATTAGCAATGCTAAATTGCCCCATCTTGTCCAGGGATGTGCAGACTATGTGGATTAGCCATAGGAAATATAGGGTTACAGGGGTTGGTTTTGGGTGGAATGCTCTTTGGAGGTTTGGTGTGGACTCGATGGGCTGAATGGCCTGCTTATCTATTGTAGGGATTCTATGATTTATACCCCCAACCCCCACACGAGACAACACTTTTAACAAGGCTGCAGTCTTTCCGTGCTCATTTCGGGCTCAAGATTCTGGATTGGAATTTGAACCAATAATCTTATGATTTAAATGCAAAAGAGTTACCAAACTAAACCTAAGCAAGGTTGTAGCCTCTAATATCATGGTGCTGGGTTACTTTACAAAGAATAGTAAGAACCAACAGTCTTACCTGGACACCTCTGTTCGCTGCACTTCTGTATCTCTTCCCCAAGGCCTTCGCAAGGCTTCCCAGTGATTGCCAGCCCCTGACACACTCGGACTCTCCTCTGCCAACCGCCATCACATGACTTTGAACATCCACTCCAGAAGCCCCATGGATTCCATTTCCCATTCTCTTCAATACCAAAATGCAAAATAAGAATGCAGCTGTGTTAGAAGTAAGGAGGTAAGACCTGGCTGATGAATGATTGTGATGAGAATACTGTCAAGATGAACATATCCAGTAAACAAAATTTAAATAGCTGCAGATGCTGGAAATCT
Source organism: Hemiscyllium ocellatum (assembly GCF_020745735.1). NCBI lineage: Eukaryota > Metazoa > Chordata > Chondrichthyes > Orectolobiformes > Hemiscylliidae > Hemiscyllium > Hemiscyllium ocellatum. The sequence continues at coordinate 94,222,321 of NC_083403.1, forward strand.
GAAACAAAAACAGAAATAGCTGAAGAAACTTTGCAAGTCTGGCAGCATCTGTAGAGAGAAAGCAGAGTCAAAATTTTGGATCCAGTGACTCTTACTCTGACCTGCTGAATTTTTCCAGTTATTTTTGTTTTTGTTGACAATTATCCAGCATCTTTATGAGATACTCCATTAATATCTATCAAGGATTGTGAGTTATGAGTAGCAAAGGATGATTGCAAAATTGCTATAGCTGAGGATGAAGATAGCAGTAAAACTATGAACCTACTGCAATAGGTTGTCATTATAGTGCGTGTCTTATAATGTTCAGAGTTTCTGATTCAGGGGCAGGGAAGCTACCCATTGTATCACAAACCCCCTGAATGGATGTCCAATTCAGCAATTGAAACAAGCAACTGTGAGAGGATCTGGGGCCATGGTTTTCACAACATTATAACTAGGCTTCTACCTAGCATTCATTAGGTTTGAAGATTTATAGATGACATCAGTATTTGTCTTTCCTGTCATTTGAAATGAAAACACTTCAATTGCCACATTTTGTTATTTTTCTGCTTAGTAGTAGTGGGTTTGAATAATGTGTTAAAGTATTGTTTTACATGACTAGATTCCATATAGTGTGGAAACAGGCCCTTCAGCCCAACTAGTCCACACCGACTCTCTGAAGAGTAACCCACCCACCCCCAATTCCAATATTTATCCCTGACTAAAGCACCTAATTCCATGGCCAATTCAACTGACCTGCACATCTTTGGATTGTGGGAGGAAAGCAGAGCACCCGGAGGAAACCCACGCAGACACGAGGAGAATGTGCAAACTCCACACAGACAGTCGCCCGAGGCTGGAATCGAACCCGGGTCCCTGGCACTGTGAGGCAGCCATGCTCGCCACTGTGCCACCGTGCTGCCCCAGTAGGAGTAGTGGGTTTGAATGATGTGTTGAAGTATTGCTTTACTATGGTGTTGAGTGCAAAAAACATGGGATCAGGACTAATTATATATGGCAAAATAGTTACTTCCAGTTACATGAATTATTGAGTAATGTTAGACAACAGGTTCTTGGTACTCAACCTATGCTGAAAAGAATTGTCTGGATCAGAAGTGAAACTGATCAAAGTTAAATTGACAAGATTAAATAAGGTCAGAAGTCATACGACACTAGGTTATAGTCCAACAGGTTTATTTGAAATCACAAGTTTTTGAAGTGCTGCCCCTTCATCAGGTAACTTCACTGATGAAGGGGCAGCTCTCTGAATGCCTGTGATTTTCAATAAACCTGTTGGACAATAACCTAGTGTTGTGTGACTTCTGACTTTGTCCACCCAAGTCCAACACTGGCACCTCACATCAAAGATTAAATAGGCAAAGCTAAAGAGAAATATTGTGTATCGTGTCAAACAAACCAATTTAGTCAGTTCAATATATATAAACTGTTTTCAAAGGGTATGTTTTAACATCAGTGTGATGCACAGCAGGAGCTGGAGATGGGGGCGATACCATCTGATTACGGAACATTGTTAACATTTCTGTTCAGCTACCTTTTCCAATCTAAGGATTATTGGCAACTGAGAAAGTTATGCTTGCAGTTCTCCAATGGTGGAAAACGTTCCCTGCTCTGCCAGCAGTCTAGAAAGATGTGCCTATTTTCCAGAGGTTTATGCAGTACTTCCCAGTCTCCGAATAGTCTAAATAAATTTGTTCATGTCTTGGCAGGATTATCTGTTATTCTCCACTTTTCCAGTAGTTTTGACCAATGTGCCTTTTCCTACAGCCGTCTGGATGAATGATATCTCCCGCCCAACAGTCTAGATAGATACCTTTCCCTGCTTCCAAGCAACATTGTCAGCTGTGCTCCAATGTTAAGCAGAGGAGAAAGATGTACCCCTGTATCACTGCAATGGAGACATTAGTGCCCATTTCCAGGTGGAGCTTGCAACCTTTTCAATCAATGCATTATTTCAGCAGCTTCTCCACACTATGGATTTGTTTTAGGATTTTAAGTAGTTATTTCCAATGATCTCAAGGTTCATGCTAAAAATGTTCAGTTTGTTGAACTAGCCTACTGTACTATTGGGGTTGACAGTGTTGTGTATATGCAAGGAATTTACACCCAAACCCTTAGGTCTTGAGGATTTAGATGGCTTCCTCTGTGCTGCATGTAAGGAAATGATAAAAGTGGCAATAAATACTAGGTCTTCTGATTCTATCTCAGGGATGTGTCAGCCTTTTGTCCCACTATTTGGTGGGCGGCACGGTGGCACAGTGGTTAGCACTGCTGCCTCACAGCGCCAGAGACCCGGGTTCAATTCCTGACTCAGGCGACTGACTGTGTGGAGTTTGCACGTTCTCCCCGTGTCTGCGTGGGTTTCCTCCGGGTGCTCCGGTTTCCTCCCACAATCCAAAGATGTGCGGGTCAGGTGAATTGGCCATGCTAAATTGCCCGTAGTGTTAGGTTACGGGTAAATGTAGGGGTATGGGTGGGTTGCGCTTCGGCGGGTCGGTGTGGACTTGTTGGGCCGAAGGGCCTGTTTCCACACTGTAAGTCTAATCTAATCTATTTGAGAATGCGCCATTAGAATAGCTCTCCCTCTGCTGGTCAGCCATGCTATTACAAGTTGTAGGACTGATGCTGGAAGTTTGTTCAACTGAGTGCAGGCCATGTTCCGAAGATAAAATATATGCATTTTCAATCTGTAAATGTGGATTGTAAACTTACACTGAAGCTCTCCTTTGCTCCATTTTGCTTTTCAGAAGTAAAACAACCTTCTCCACCCACATCTAAACCCCCTCCTTCCCCCACTCCCAATAAAAATAATGGTGTTCAGAACAGTCTTAACAAACACACACCTGTGCAGTCTGTGTTGAAACATTCTCTGCTTTCAGCCCAGTGTCCTCTGCATTCAGAACCACCATGAGCTGCAGCAGTACACTGTCTGGTTCGCTGCTGTGTCCCATTGGAGCATGTCACTGAGCAATCTGTCCAAGGACTCCACTCCTTCCATTGGCCATCCACTGCAAAGATAGAGGGAGAATTTCTTTTAAGAAGAGAGGCATTTACAATCAATGTGCTTCCAATTTGTCCTGTCAGTACATTGGTGACTTTAAATATTTTGTTAAGTATTCTTTATGTCCCATAACTTATCCTTCTTCCTCCAATTCCAGTTAGAGGTGAAGTTGGAATTGTCTCCTTGGGGAAGATCAAGATGAGATTTGATAGAAGTGCTGAAAAGGATCAGAGACAGAGTAGAGGGAGAGATTGCCATTGGGGAAAAGATTGAGAACATTAACATAACAATACAGGGCAGTTAGTGAAAGAAGCAATTGCAACATGAAGAAAAACATGTTGCACACTGGGAGCGGTCAGAACATGGAGTCCACTGCCTGAAAGTGTGATTGGAACAAATTCAATTGTGGCTATCAAAAAGAGAAATAGTTAATTGTCTGAAGAGAATAGATTTGCAGGAGTCCAGGGAAAAGGCGGAAGTGGTGAGATGAAAAGGATATCACTTGCAGAAGCCAGTATGGACACACCTGTCTTCTTTGTGCTTTAACTGCTGTCCGATTCTAATTCCTGACCTTATGTTTTGTGGTAATCCTTACAGGGCTAGTACTCTATGAGAATCATTGATACTTACTTGCCATTATGTCAAATCCTTCTATGTGAGCGATAATAGTAAATGAAAGCAACTGATTTACCAGGGTTGTAGCTGGCTTCAGTCCTTTTGAATAAGTGACCTATTCATACACATTAAAGAAGAGTTTTTAAATTCTCAAACAAACAAAAAGTACTGGAGAAACTGAGAAGGTCTGGCAGCATCTTTGGAGAGAAAACAGTTAACATTTTGAGTCTGTTATGATTCTTCTTCAGTTCTGAATCTTTCCAATTTCTCAAGTAGTCCCTGTGTTTGTTGCATATCTGTGGTCTTTTGGTCTTTTTCAAAAGTTCATCCTTGATTCCAAATCCCTTTGTGACCTTTTCCATTCCCAATCTTTGTACTCTCCTCCTGCCCAGAACTCTTGATACACTCTGTGCTCCTCTAAATCTGACATCCTCAACATCCCTGATTATAATCAGCTAACTGATGGCAGCACTGTTATCAACTGCAAGGGCCCCTCAGACTCTGCAATTCCCAACTTAAATCTCTCCACCTCTTGACTTCCTTCTTTCTGTAAGATGATTCCTTCTCTTTTTTTTATTTTAACATGGGATGTGGGCATCACTGCTGAAGCCAGCATTTATTGCATCCTAAGATGGAAAATAGAAATCCTATAGCAAACAAGAATAGGCCATTGGCCCTCAAGCCTCCTCTCCCATCCAATATAATTATTTCTGATCTTCCAACTCAGTACTCTGTTCCCTTTGTCTCCCCATGCCTTTTGATTCCTTTATCCCTGAGAACTATATCTAACTAGTTGTTGAAGACATTGAATGCTTAAGCCTCATCTGCTTTCGGTGGTATAGAACTCCACAGGTTCACCACTCCCTTGGTGAAGAGATTTCTCCTTATCTCAGTTCGATGTGGCCTATCTCCTATCATTAAACTATGATCCCTGGTTCTGGATTTCCCAGGCATTGGTAACATCCTTCTTGCGTTTCCCCTGTCTTGCCTGGTTCAAGGTTGTCCAGCATTAATTGCTTATTTGCCAAAGAATAGTGAAAAATCAAACACATTGCTATGGGTCTGATTCTTCAATCATGGCTAGATCAGATAAAGACATCAGATTTCTTCTTCTATAGGACATTAGTAACCAGATAGGTTTTTAAACATTTGAGAGTATTTGCCATTAAACCATCTTTTTAATCTCAGATTTTTAAAAAAAATCTCATATTTCTCCAATTACCATTGTGTGATTCAAACCCAGGACTCCGGAACATAAATAAAGCATCCTGGCTTGCCAGTGACATTACCAGCTTACCACCAGTGGTAATTCTGTCTCTGAGCTTTGAATCATCCACTGTATCATCTCCTTTTGTACATGGGATATCAATATTTAGAAGATAATCCCCTGTTAAGCACTTTGGGACATTTTATTGTGTTCATAGCGCTGCTTGAATGCAAATTCATTCTCCATAATGCTTTAGGCAGCACGGTGGCACAGCGTTAGTTAGAGGGAAATGGGTCTGGGTGGGTTACTATTTGGAGGGTCGGTGTGAACTTGTTGGGCCAAATGGCCTGTTTTAACACAATAGGGAATCTAATCTAATTTGGCAGTGCATTTCACGATGTTTCATCTTGTGGGCAGCACAGTGGAACAGTGGTTAGCACTGCTGCCTCACAGTGCCAGAGACCCAGGTTCAATTCCCACCTCAGGTGACTGACTGTGTGGAGTTTGCACATTCTCCCCGTGTCTGTGTAGGTTTCCTCCGGATGCTCCGGTTTCCTCCCACAGTCCAAAAATGTGCAGGTTAGGTGAATTGGCCATGCTAACTTGTCCGTAGTGTTAGGTGAAGGGGTAAATGTTGGAGAATGGGTCTGGGTGGATTGCGCTTCGGCGGGTCAGTGTGGACTTGTTGGGCCACAGGGCCTGCTTTCACACTGTAAGTAATCTAATCTTTAAAAAAAGTTGTTGTTAATTGTTGCACAGAAATCATGGATCCACTGGTTACTAAGTGATCTCTGTCCAGTTGGAGCTGGAGTTGGTTGTCGGTGGGCAGGTTCAAATGGGAATCTAAGGCTGACACCTGTCAGTGATCCCAGTCAATGTTCACAGATCCATGTGGAGTGCACTCCAACGCAATCCCATTAACACTAGACTTGGCTGTTCAAAGTTACACTTACACCTCCTGCCATGGGAGGAGTGGTGGAGAAATATGAGCAGTGAAATATTTGTATGTTGGGAGTATGATTTGAAACATCATCAACAAGTAGAGATTAATGCTGCACTCATTGCATTTGTGTTAATAACATAATTGACCTAAACAAGCTCATTAATGTTTTAATTATACCTTCTTCATTTAGTTACACAACACATGGCTCCTTCCTTTCATCTCATAGTAATATTTTGTCAGCCACCAAGCAGAGATTTAGACATTGTGATATTCTAGAGGATCTGAGTGATATGGCATATTATATCAATTTGAGAGAATTTCTTCTAAAAGGCATGGTAACAGTGATGAGGCTGATTTATAGTTTCCATGGTGACTGATACAGGCTGTTTTATGTCACTAACAATGGAGAATAAAAAGCACAAGTTGATTAAGGCAAATCTGAATGTCCTTACTGCGCTGGGTGTTCCTTCTTCTCATCCTCCTAAGGGAAATAATCCCTCCTCAGGTAGCTCTAACAACCAAGTTCTTTGAATTGTCAGGTTGTGTAGGATCTAGCACACTATCAAGCTCAGGGAGAGAACCTTGCTGCTTAAGGCCAATCCATTTCATTGTAGTCAAGGCACTTTAATGAATTTCTCATAGTTATGCAGTGATGTCAGCAGCCTGGTTTTTGGGGGTTAGGGGCAGGCAGTGGTCATATCCCTGATGATACAGGAGTCATCCACTGAGGGTGCTGGAAGATAAAATGAAGTGTTGCATGTCCAGTATCCTCTTCAACTGGTCACTTACTGAATGAGTGGACACCCTTATAATGAATAAATACAGCTGTGGTTAACCGGAGCCTTGCTTCCCTCTTGGGTGTAGTTTAAGGAACCCAGAACTTGAGACTTACATAGTGAGGTGAAGTCACTAATTCTCTGGAATGGATTGGCTGCATCCATGTCAAACCTTGAGCACTGTGATGCCCTCGAAACAGGGCATCTGTTACCTGAGGATTTGCAGGGAATTCTTAAAATGGCTCGGCTACAAAGAACATTCAAAGCTATGAGCAGTTTGACTGTGAAATGACCAGTCTGCTGTTCCAATAGCCTGGAGTTAATCCTCCAGTAGGACCCATGCATGAATGAACACTTGAGCCCACAGCCTTGGGATAAACTCGGTAAATTGTGGAGAATCTAGGAGCAAGAGTAGGCCACTCAGTCCATCAAACCTGCTCCACTATTCAACATGTTCACGGCTGATCCTCTATCTCAGCATCATATTCCCAATCTCTCCCCATGTCCTTTGACATTTTAACCTCAAATCTATTTCTTCCTTAAATATATTTAAAGACTTCACCTCCTAAACTGTATGAGGTAGAGAATTTCAGATGTTCACCACCCTCTGAGTTCTGAAAGGCTTACTCCACATCTAGAGACCATGATTCATTGTTCTTGTCCCTTCCAACCAAAGTGAACATGCATCTAAGATGTCCAGTCCTGTCAAAAGTTTATGTGTTTCAATGAGATCTCCTTTCATTCTTCTGAACTTCAACGAGTACAGGCCCAAACTCTCCTTATATAATGCCCAGAACATCTTAGAAAAAATTCATTTTCTTCTTCAGGTGTCAAAGTTGTTGAAGCAGTGACATTCAACATATCCATTTCAGATTCTGAGATTTCTTCAATGCTTGACTTGAGAAGGAGACCCAATGGGTTCCACCAATCTCTCCATCTGTACTGAAGGGCCAGGCACATTTTGGACCTGCACTGTTTGGAAGTTTCAAGCTTTCATATGGTCCAGATGCTTGTTCAGGACATTGACCTTACCCAAACTTCTTATGTCACAGGACATGACCTCATGTTGATCATGTCCTTTACCCATGGAAGGCCAATCCTGTAGTTCCTAAATCAGGCTTCATCCCCTGAAGTAAATTATCTGTCTTGCTTAGGGGAGTCATGTGACTGACATTGGCATTCCTGATGCTGTTTCACCTCCTCCCCTCCTCGCCAGTTCGGGAAGATCAGATTTAACCTGGTGCAGAGTCTTCTCCCCATCAGCAACTTTGCTGGAGCTATCCCTATAGTTGAATGGTTGGTAGTCCTATAATCAAATCAGAACCAGGATAGTAAAGCTATAGGCTGTTTCTTTAAGCCTGTCTTTCAAATTTGGACTGCTGTTTCTGCCAGGCTATTAGATAATAAGAATATGTTGAATACCATTTCTCTTTAGGAAATACTCAAATTTCCACCTGGTAAATGATGACCGTTATCTGTGACCAATACTTCCAGGAGTTTGTGTACTGTAAAACATGCATGTAGTTTTTTTTATTGTTGTCCGTGTGTTTGTTGAATGAACCCTATGGATATCCAGTCATGTGAGTGGACATCCATAATGACTAAGAACATTGAGCTCCTGAAAGCACCTGCATATTCGATGTGTCACTGAGTTCAGGGTTTACCCAACAATTCCCATGAATATGGGGAAGCTGCTGGCAGTAATATTTGTCGTTATTGCCACTCTGGACATTGGCCCATCAACGTGGTTATGTCTGAATCCAGGCCTGACCAACAACATAATTTCTTGCCAACATCTTCATTTTGGAAACTCCTGAATGACCTTGGTGGAGTTCAGACAGTATCTGGCAGTGACCTTTGCTCAGGATAATCACTGTTGCTCCCCATAATAATGCACTGTCTTCCAATGTGATCTGGTCTGTCTGGGTCCACAAAGGTTTTGATTCTGATTATGATGGCCCTTTGCTATCTTCCATCACCATCAGTTGTTTCAGTTTTGCTAGGACAAGATCTTTCTGCATCCAGACCCTAATACTGTCAGCTGTGATGGGAAATGTGTCGAGAAATTTGAAAACCATTTTTAACAATTGCAGTGGTGTATCTGCCAGTGGGAGATGGCTTGATGCATGCGTATTCATTACTTGGCCTCGCGAACAGTGTTCCAACTTGTAACTTTATGCATTTAGTATTAGTATCTACTGCTGAATTTGGCTTGAATCTATAGGGGGCACTACTTTGTCCTCTTTAAGTAAACCTAGCAGGCATTTGTGGTCCATTATGCTTTCAAACTTGCATCCGTAAAGGTATTGATGAAACTTCCTGACTCCTAATCTGACCACCAAACCTTCCTTTAATTTAATTTGATTTATTATTGTCACATGTCCCTAGGTACAGTGAAAAGTTTTGTCTTACATGCAGTACAGGCAGATCATAAGATACAAAGATCATAGGGTAATTGAACAGTGAAGAATACAAAGTTATGGCTGCAGAGAAGGTGCAGAAAAAGCAAGATCAACAGTAGATTTGAAAGTTGAGAAGTCTATTAACAGCAAGGAAGAAGCTGTTCTTGAACCTCATTCTCATTATCATTGAAATAACTCCACAGAGGCCAGCACCCTATCACCAAGTCACTCTTTATTTACACGTCGGCAGTCTTGACTCTGATACAACCTCACCAGAGTTAACTCCCAGAGTGTCAGGATGTCTGACACTCCTGTTTTTTTTTCCTTGACACTGATCCAACTCCCTCAGAGTCAGCTCTCAGAGTGAACAAGAAACAGTCCTGTTCTTTTTTTTGTGAGACACAGTGAAAGACACAAGGTACACAAATCTTTATTCAGTTTCCACCACCAGGAAGAAAGGAAACACCTGAGTGGCCAGTGACAAGCAGTGCCCTTCATCTCAAAGGGCAATGCTGTGTGATCAAACAGTGAAGGGGAGGGCAGGGATTAAATCAAAATAGAGTTGGAGGGGGAAATAATGCACTCCACCCCCTGCGGCGCCCACCTCTCCCTGAACAACCTAGGGTGTTGGTGGAGACCGTGTGCTCCTTCTCCAAGGACACCCGGGCTCTAACATAACCTTGGAAGAGGGGACATTCCTGTTTTTTTTTATTTTATTAACCAAATTACAAAGCAATTTACAATAAACATTTACAGCTGTACAAGAGACAGCAATTTTACAAGGGAGAGGAGCAGCAAAGCTAGACCCCAAACCCTACCATTTGACCATTTCACAGGGAGATGAGGGCAAATCTCAAATCCCAGTTACACACAAGACAGTGACAATGACATTTGTACATTAAACAATACAGTTACATACAGAAGTGCAACACTCCTGTTTTTAACTGTCAGCCAGGACTCCTTGATTGGACAAGATTAACAGTCCCAATCAGGAAATCATATTCCACAAGATCCACCTGCCTAATTTCATTACGATCACTACATAAGCTTCCTCTGCTGTGTCCAGCTGCTGTTCTCTCTCTGCCGCGATTAATCTGTTAGTTCCTGTGCTGCTTGCTGGCCCTGTTTGCCATGGATGTTGAGCTTATTTTTGGAATATGTAGATGACACATCATCATGTTTGAATGTCAAGAAGCCACTTGTCGACCCAATTTTGTACTGTGCCCTCACTCTTTAAAACTGCTGAATTGGTGGCACATGAGAGAGTTGGTGGTGCAGTGATAAAGTCACTGGCATAGTAATCTGAACCCTAGATTAATGTTCCGGAATTACGGGTTCCAATCCCACCAGGACAGATGGTGAGATTTGAATTTAATTGAACAGAAACTGGAATAAAATAATGAGCCAATGTCAACTGTTGTAAAAGCCCATCTGGTTTAACTAATATTCAGTTAGGGAAAGAAATCTGCCACCATTACCTAATCTGAGCCAGTTTGTGACTACAGATTCACTACAAAATGGTTGATTATTTGACTTATATATGTATTGAGACTTATTATTCAGACTTATTAATAAGCAGAAACTTATTATTCAGCCTATCAACACTCCACTCACACCATTTGCATGTATAAGTATGACTTATATATGTAGAATGAAAAGTGTTGTTTTACATGCTTTACAGGTGATTGTTCTATACAATGCATGAGGTAACAGAACTGAGTGCAGTATACGATGTTACAGCTACTAGGAAGGTGCAGAGAGTCATCAACACTAACTAAAGAGGCCCATTTGAAATTCTGCTAAGAGCAGGAAAGAAGCTGTTCTTGAATCTGTTTGTCCGTGAATATAAACTTGTATTTTTCTGCCCGACGGAAGAGGATCGAAGACAGTATAACCAGATGGGAGGAGTTTTTGATTATGTTGGTTGCTTCTTGATAGAGCAAGAAGTATAAATGAAGTCAATGAACAGGAGGTTGGTGGATGAACTGTGATCACAACTCTCTGTAATTTGTTTTGGTCTTGGGAAGAGCAGATATCATACAATGCTGTGATGATTGATGGGATGCTTTCTATGGTGCATCTGTAAAAATTTGTAAGAATCTTTATGGACATGCTAAAATTCTTTAGTGTCCTGAGGAAGTTGAGGCATTGCTGTGCTTTCTTGACTGTAGTGTCAACGTGGGTGGACCAGGTTGGATTGTTGATGATCGTCACCCCCAGGAACATGATGCTCTCAACCAGAAAGGGACATGCCCTCCACTCTCCTTTGTTTTGCTGATATTAATGGAGGGATTGTTGTCTTTACACCATGCCATTGAGCATCCTATCTCCTTCCTGTATGATGTCTCATCGTTGTTTGAGATCTGACCTACAATAGTGGTGACATTAGCAAACTTGTAAATGAAGTGGTGCAAAATATGGCCGTGCATTTGTGTGCATCTAAAGAACTAAATAGGGGGCTGAGTATGTGGTCTTGTGGGAGATTGAAGATTATCGTGGGGGAGGTGTTGTTTCCTGCCTCAATAAATTGAATTATAGATCATCCCGTCACTAGTTGTTCAGCTGTTGACAGTTCACCAACACTATACCTGAACATTGGCTCTCCTGTTCCTTTGATGCTGCAGCACCTGCTGTGCTTTACAAGTGCCACACTTTTTGACTCTGATCTCCAGCATCTGCAGTCCTCGTTTCTCCCACTTTACTGACACAATCTACATTTTTGATCAGCAGAGACCTATTATTCAGCCTATCGACACTCCACTCACACCATTTGCATGGTCTTTTGGTCTTGCTGCCAATACGTTCTATCTCTGTGGGCTTTTCTTTAGTTCACCTGAAGCAGGAGCAGTATTCTGAAAGCTTGTGATTTCAAGTAAACCTGTTGGACTACACACTGATGTTGTGTGACTTTTGACCTTGTCCACCCCAGTCTAACACCAGCACGAACACATCAATGCACTATAAATTGCTGATTAGGTCTTTGAATGTCACACCAGTTCTGGAGCCACATTTTAGGAAGACTGTGAAGACCTTGGAGGGGCAGCAGAGGAGAATTACCAGAATGCGTTTCTCAAGATTAACCACTGCAGTTACATGTAGAGACTGGCATTGTTTTCCTTAGAAAATCAAAGAAAAGATTTGCAGATGTTGGAAATCAGAACTAAAAACAGAAATTGCTGGAAAATCTCAGGAAGTCTGGCAGCATCTGTGCAGAGAAATCAGACTACAGAAAAACCTTGATTATTTGAAGGACACGGGTGGAGGGTATTTCATTCGTTTAATCGAATGCCAGATAATCGAATGCTAGATAACATAGTTTAGCCAAACGTTAGGACCTTGGGATCTTGTCTGAAATTCGGATAATTGAGGCTCCTCTGAAAATGTTATAGCTCCTTTTCCTGAGAGCTTTGAAGTTTAAGGGAGATTTCATGGACTAGAATGGTTATGCATGTGATATGTTTTGGATTAAACAGGAAGAACAAGTTTCTATTGAGCAGGAACACTATTGAGAAAAGAATATGTATTTATAGTGACTGGCACAAGAGTGGGACATTTGGGGACACTTTTTATAGAGAGGTAGATCGAAAATGCAATGTGCAAAAGAAGGCGGAGGTATATTCAATAATAACTTGCAGAAGGGAAGTGGATAAATGCCAGAGAAAGAAACAAAATATTGTAAGGCCTTGAAGGAAGAGCTGGAAAATGGAAATAATTAGGTAGTTCCTTCAAAGAGGTAGCTCTAGAATAATGGGCTGTGCTGTACCATTCGATGGTTCTCATTCTGTTAACATCAATATGATGATAATTATGTGGGCTTTATAAAAGGAACTTTCCCAACAAATTATCCTTCCCCTGGCATCCTGTCCTCACAAACATCATATGCATCTATTGACTGACAAAAACCCACAAGCTGGTTGAAACCACCCATGCTGCCTCTCACTTACCCATTCTATTGCAATCTGTTCAACTCATCCCTGCCAGCCATCATCTCAAGCCTTACATGGAGGAACCTTCCTGAGCAAAATACCCCAGTGGACATCTTTTGGATCAAGGAATGAGGAACATGGGAAGTTGTTAACAAGTTCCTTGTGACAAACCTTATCTGTCAAGGAACTTAGAATGGAAAAAAAGGAAAAAAAAAATGAAATAAAAACCAATGAACACAGAACTACCACTGTGACTGTGGTCCTTGCGGAACAAATTCAGTGCAAGGGCTAGGTTCCTACACAGCCAGTCACTGGGACCTTGGTACAGACTCCATGAAACAATGCTGCTCATTACTGAGGAGCATCCCCTTTGCAGCCTGAATAGGAAACGAATTCCCTTAAACCCATCAAATGAAAAAAGTTATTGCATGACATTGAGGATTTGCTTTTGCTTAATAAATAACTCATATGACAAGAAAGAAAACCAATGGCCTCACAAAACACATTTTCTTTATCTATTCATAGGACGTGGGCAATAGTGGCAAGGCCAACATCCATTGCCACTCCCCGATTGGTCTTGAAAAGTTGCAGTTAAGAGTCAACAATATTACTGCGTATCATACAGGGTAGACCAGGTAAGGATGGCAGATGTCCCTCTGTGAAGGACTTTAGTGAACCAGATGGGTTTTTGTGACCATCCCTGATACTTTGAACTTGCATCCAGTGAGCATTAGTCTTGGTTGCTGGATTATTAGTTCAATGATATTACCACTTTGTCACTATTGTCCCCAGCATTTGAGTGGGTTTCTGCAAATATCCTCTTTGGAGAAGCTGCCTGAACTATTGATGAAATGTAGTCATGGATGGGCCAGCCAGTATCGCTCTGCAAATAGTATCAAGGGTTTGAAATAATTGTACAGTCAAGATACAAATGTATGTTTTATGATTCTCATAAAATATCAACATTTGGAATCTTTGTTAAACAAATTATGGATCTTTTTAATACAATTATATGCAAAGCTAGAATCAGAAAATGCTGTAGGAGAACAAAACTTTGTTAGCAACAGATTCTGAGTAGGTTTCTGTTTGTAGAAATGGAGTCATGTTTTATGAACTCTTCATTTGCAATTTAATGCCTAAAATATCATACATAAATCTATATTTTACTTAAAATCCATAAAGAAGGATATTGTAACATTTGGAAGTGAATGTACAGGTGGTCCTGTAGCTCCATTTCGAAGTGTACGAGATGAATCAGATGGGCATATGGCATTCATAAGTTGTATCAGTTGTAGTTTCTTTGCAGGAGAATTCAGGTCAAGCAGGGATAAGGTTGAGTGTTGGTTAGTGGCCCAGGGACTCTGGGATTATTATGGTTTTCATCAATATATGAATTAAATTGAGAAAAGCACAGTGAACCTCCACAAACAAAGGCCTGTCCTGTCCCTTTTGCTGTTCTTGGTGTTAAGGCCCTTAATCTAAGAAATCGTTTTCCCATGCTTTTGCCAATTATCTGTTGTTAGCGCACATCAAATGATGGTTAACTTTAATGTTCAGGAAATTCAGAGCATCAGAGATTGGGAGCATTGATCTCCAATCTAGATTTTTCTGTGTTGATTACTCCAAAATTTGGCTGCTTTCAAAGGTGTAATGCACTCAGCATAACAAACAAAATTATCATTTGCTTCAAGGGAATGGAAAAAAGATTTCCAATGCAATTGATCTCTCTCTTATTCAAGTAATGAGTTATTTTCATGAAATCCTGTCTCCTCTGACATGATCGGCCTGCAAAAATGCCAGGATTGATAAGTATTCATTTCTCCCTCTAGCTTTCCCAGATCTTTGTTCTTCTCCCATCAAGATCTGTTGTTTCCCTGCATTTTATCACTGGTGGTCATATCTCCTGATTCCTCATTCCTATTCTCTAAAATTCCCTACCCAAAAATATTTCACCTTCCTATCCTCGTTTAAGATCCTATTTAAAGTCTTAGTCTTGAACCAGCTTTTGGTAACCTCTGAAGGCAACCCTTCATGCACCTTGGTGTATAAGGTGTAACACACCTTGGGATTATTTGCTATGTTAAAAGTTCTATATAAATGCAAATTTCTTGTTTGTTCAGCACGACTGATTTCTAGAAAGTCGATTTGTTTCGAGCATTGGATTCTGAATTGATGGGTCTGACTGTGTGAGAGAGCTGTGCTAGCAAACACAGTTCAAACGATTCAATAGATGAAGTGTCCTGGCTTAATAATCATCTGTGTTCCTTAAATCTGCCCCTTTGTAAACAGGCTGATTAAAATCTGACAGCAAATTGACTCATTCTATCATCAGTACTCACCGATTGAATATCACCTTTATCGATTCATTGAATCACTTGGAAAACAAACAGAAAATGGAAAACTAATTCCTCATTTTGAGCACAATCCCACTGCTGTGATCATTGTGCAAAAAAGAATCTTTATCTCTAATGGAGATGATTATTCTATCAGCAAAGCTTCTGTGTTTGAAGGGTTTTGTTTTTCTTGAGCGAGGATAAAATCTAGGGTCATACTTATTAAAATAGACAAAATTAATGGGAGATTTTATACAGGTGTTCAAAATTGTGTGCTGTTTGGATGGAAGAGGCAAATAGGAAATGCTTTCACTAGTCAGAAAACGGTGGATACTGATCTTTTACAATGTCAACACTTTTTAAAATGTGCTGAATGAGCTTTGAGATAATTAGTGGCCATTAACTTTGAAATAAATAATTGCAAACAGTCTTGATCTTGGAGAGTGTGGTGAAAGTGTCATTTTGTACAATTTGCACAGGGATTTGTAATAAACAGGTTTGCCATAACCTTGAGTTCATGCACTTGCCATTTTGTAACTCACTTCAAGACCCATTCATCTATAATCTCCATGTTCACAGACCATCATCAACCCTCAGCCAAGAAAAGCCTCAGTTCTTAAATTCTCATCATTGTTTTCCAAATCTATCAAATGGCCTGTCTTCTCTCTACTTCTGTGATGTCCTCTAGCTGCACATTCCTCTGAAATCTCTGAAACTGTTTCTGAGTGATGCTAATATTGGACACTATTATTAAATGAATGTTATTTGCTTTTGAGATGTGACAAAGTCTATTAGAAAAAATTACAATTCTGGAGCACTTTGCACATTTTACAGCTGTGAGGTGCTTTTGCAGTGTAAGATTTATTGTAAGGTTGGGGTTGCAGCAGCCAGCACACAGCAGCTCCCACACACAGTAAAGGTTAATGACTGATAATCGGATTCAGTGATTTTGGTTAAGGGATAATACTGTCTTCGAAACCTTCGAGCTAGTACAATGAGAGAGCAGACAAAACTTTGATAGAGCGTCTTCTCTGAAAAACACACTCCAGCAGTGTAGCACACCCTTAGTACAGTCTAGAGGCTAAATTGTTTGGAGTTCAACAACAGATCACAATTATACTTTAGAACAAGTTCTTCCTTCTCACTGACAGTACTTGTGTTTTTATGGTCAGTTTCACAGTTTGCTACACTGATGTTTAAGATCATTGGATTGCATTTTTGCAGTGGTGGAGAATAAATGAATGAACGATTTGCTGTAACCATTACACAAGATTGGTGAGAATTTCAGAAATCTGCATTCCCTTACACTTTCTACTGAAGCTATGATAAAAATTTGGCATCAATTCATCAAACTTTAGGACTGCCTGTCCAATGTGAGATCACTGCCATTCTTTATTCTATGAGACGTTGGACATAAAAAAAGCTTTATCACCAGGGAAAATATAGGCAGAATGCATAATGGGGTGCAGAATGTATTGCCACCAGATTCTTGCAAATGTTTTGAGATTTTGGAAAAGGTTTGTAGCTCGGGTTGTGGATCAGGTTGGATGTTCGCTCACTGAGTGGTTGGTTTGTTCTCAGATGTTTCGTCACCATGCTAGGTAACACCATCACTGAGCCTCTGGTGAAGCATTGGTGTTCTGTCCTGCCTGCTATTTCTGTGTCTTGGTTTGTTGTGGTGAGTGATAATGTTTCCAGTTCTGTTTCTGGGAGGTTGGTAAATGGGGTCCAAATCTATATGTTTCTTAATGAAGTTTGGGTTTGAATGTCAGGCCTCTAGGCATTTCCGCACATGTCTTTGTTTAGCCTGTTCCAGGCTGGATGCATTGCCCCAGTCGAACTGGTGTCCCTCTTTGACTGTGTGTATGGATACAAGTGATAGTTAGTCACGTCTTTTGGTGGCTAGTTTACACGCATTTATCCTGGTGGTTAGTTTCCTGCTGGTTTGTCCAAGGTAATGTTTGTTGCAGTCCTTGCAGGGTATTTTACATATTATATTCATTTTGCTGGCTGTGGGTATGGGGTCCTTTAACTTCATCAGCAGTTGTTTTATGTAGTAATAGGTTTATGGGCTACCATGTTACCCAGGGGCCATAGTCGGCTGGTGCTCATCTCTGAAATGTCTTTGATGTATGCTAGGGTGGCTAGAGTCTCTGGACATGTTGTGTCTTTCTGTTTTGGTCTGTTGGGTAGGAATTGGCCAACTGTGTTTATTGGGTAACCATTGTTCTTGAATATGTTATGTGTTTCTCCTCGGCTTCTCGTAGTTCTGTGGTGCTGCAGTATGTTGTGGCTCATTTTAAATAGTGTCCTGAAGCAGCTCCATTTGTGGGTATTAGGGTGGTTGCTTCTGTAGTTGAGTATCTGGTCAGTGTGTGTGGCTTTCTTGCAAATGCTGGTCTGCAGTTCTCCATTGGCTTTTAGTTCTACCATTATACTGGTAAGGATATTGTTTACTACCAGACTAAAATAGTTAATGATGAGGTTAAAAGACTCCATACCCACAGCCAGCTGAACAAATAGCAGATACAAAATACCCTGCAAAGACCGCAACAAACATGACATGAGACAAACTGGCAGGAAACTAACCACCAGGATGCATGAGCACAACCTAGCCACCCAAAGACATGACTAACTATCACTAGTATCCATACACACAGATGAAGAGGGACACCAGTTCAATCTGGACAATCTTGGAACAGCCCAAAAAAATGCATGCACAGAATTCTTAGAAGAGTGGCATTCAAACATGAACTCCATTAACAAACATTCAGATTTGGATCCCATTTACCTTCTTCTCAGGAAACAGAACGGGAAATTATACCACCCACCAGAAGAAACCAAGACCCATAAATAGCAAGCAGGTCAGAACATAGCACTTCACCAGAGGCTCAGTGACAAAACATCTGAGGATAAACCCACCAGCTCAGCGAGCAAACCAACAACCTGATGCAAATGTGAATTTCACCTCCCTCTCAACAACAAAAATATAACTAGGTCTTAATAGCAAAAGTATTTTTTTGTTTTCTCATTTGCCCGTATTGTTTCAGGAGTAGATATCTTCTGGAGTATTTCAGGAGATTTTCTTCTGCACTCCAATAATTCACAACTTGGATCGCATGAATACTTAAAATGAGAAGAGCCAGAAATTCACTAAAACAGGTTAACCCGACAGTAGGAATCTAGCTCAGATTTCTGTCACAGTGCCACCCTCTTACATTCCTTTTCCAGGAATGCCAGATGACATGTAGTTTACCTACTGGGATTTTATCATATGCTCCTTTTGTCTTCGATTGGTATTAATTAATCTAGTTAACAAACATCAACAAATTACATTCATTTCATTCCTTGGTTGTTCCAAAATGTCTCCGGATGCTTCAAACAATGAGTTATCAGACATGATGAGTACAATCATAGAGTCATAGAGGTGTACAGCATAAAAACAGAGCCTTTGGTCCAATTTGTCCATACTGACCAGATATCCCAACTCAATCTAGTCCCATTTGCCAGCCGCTGGCCCATATCCCTCCAAAGCATTCCTATTAATATACCTGTCCAGATGACTTTTAAATGTTGCAATTGTATTAGCCTCCACCACTCCCTCTGGTAGCTCATTCCATACAGACACCACCCTCTGTGTGAAAGGGTTGTCCCTTAGTCTCTTTAATGTCTTTCCCCTCTCACCCTAAACTTATGCCCTCTATTTCTGGACTCCCCCACCCCAGGGAAAAGACTTTTTCTATTTATCTTATCCATGCCCCTCATGATTTTATAAACCTCTATAAGGTCACCCCTCTGCTTCCAACACTCCGGGGAAAATAATCCCAGGTGATTTAGCCTCTCCCTGTAGCTCAAATCCTCCAACCACGCAAATTCCTTGTACATCTCCTCTGAACCCTCTCAAGTTTCACAACATCCTTCTGATAGGAAGGGAGACCAAAATTGCACGTAACATTCCAACAGTGGCCTAACCAATGTCCTGTACAACCGCAACATGACGTCCCAATTCCTGTACTCAATATTCTGACCAATACCAAACACATTCTTCACTATCCTATCTCCCTGAGATTTCAAGGAGCTATGAACCTGTACTCCAAGGTCTCTTTGTTCAGCAACAGTCCCTTGGATTTTACCATTCAGTGTATAAGTCCTGCTAAGATTTGCTTTCCCAAAATGCAGCACCTCACATTTATCTAAATTAAACTCCATCTGCCACTCTTCAGCCCATTGGCCCATCTGATCAAGATCCTGTTGTAATCTGAGGTAACCTTCTTCACTGTCCATGACACCTCTAATTTTGGTGTAATCTGCAAACTTATTAACTATACCTTTTTCTGCTAATATCCAAATCATTTATATAAATGATGAAAAGTAGTGGACCCAGCACCGATCATTATGGCACTCCACTGATACAGGCCTCCAGTCTGAAAAGCAATCCTCCATCACCACCGTCTGTCTTCTACCTTTGAGCCAGTTCTATATTCCTGTATTCCATGAGATCTAACCTTGCTAACCAGTCTCCCATGGTGAACCTTGCTGAACGCCTTACTGAAGTCCACATAGTTCATGTCTACCGCTCTGCCCTCATCAATCTACTTTGTTATTTCTTCAAAAAACCCTATCAGGTTTGTGAGACATGATTTCCCATTCACAAAGCAATGTTGACTATTTCTAATCAGTCCTTGTCTTTCCAAATACATGTATATCCTGTCCCTCAGGATTCCCTCATCAACTTGCCCACCACTGATGTCAGGCTCACTGGTCTATAGTTCGCTGGCTTGTCCTTACTATCTTTCTTAAACAGTGGCACCACATGAGCCAACCTCCAGTCTTTCGGCACCTCACCTGTGACTATCGATGATACAAATATCTCAACGAGGGGCCCAGCAATCCTTTCCCTAGATTCCCACAGAGTTCTCGGGTACACCTGATCAGGTCCTTGGGATTTATCCACTTTTATGCATTTTAAGACATTCAATGCCCCTCCTCTGTAGTATGGACATTTTTCAAGATATCACCATATATTTTGTTACATTTGATATCTTCCATTTCCTTCTCCACAGTCAACACAGATGCAAAAGACTCGTTTAGTATCCCCTCCCCCCATCTCCTCTATATAATGCTTAGTTTTATGACTATTCTGTGCAGCTTTACATTATGGCCAAACAGGAATGCTTCAAAAACAGTGGAAATGCAAAACTGACATCAGTGAATGTGACCATGAAACTGAAAGACAATTAGTAAAGGCTTGACTGGTTTTTTTATTCAGTCATGGAATGTAGGTGTTGCTGGCATCATGTTGATGCTTCATCCCTTTACTAATGATGGAGAACAGTCTAATGAGGCAATAATTGACTAGTTGGATTTATCCTGCTTTTTGTGTACAAGACGTAACTAATCAATTTGTGAGATTGCCAGGTAAAACCAGTGTGTAATTGCACTGGAGCAGTGCTCTGGACCACGAATCTTGAGAATATTGCCAAAATGTTTTCAGTGTCCAAAGCTTCTGTAGCATTTAGAGCCTTTAGCCATTTATTGATATCACATAGAGTGAATCGAATTGGTTGAAAAGTAACACGTGATACTGGAGACTTCTGAAAGAGGCTGAGATGGATCATCCACTTGAAATTTCTGGCTGAAGATTGTTGCGAATGATTTAGCTTTATCTTTTGCAATGATGTGTTGGGTCCCCCATCATTGAGAACAGGGGTATTTGTGTAGCAGCCTCTAATTGTTTAATTATCCATTTTGATTTATGACTGGATGAGGCAAGGCTGCAGAGCATAGATCTGATCCATTGGCTGTGGAATCACTTAGTTTTATCTGTCACTAGCTGCATAAACTTTAAAATCACACAACACTAGGTTATAGTCCCACAGGTTTATTTGGAAGCACTAGCTTTTGGAGCCCTGCCTCTTCATCAACCACCTGATGAAGAGGCAGCACCTCAAAAACTAATGCTTCCAAATAAACCTGTGGGACCTGGTGTTGTGTGATTTTTAACTTTGTGCACTCTAGTCCAACACCAACACCTCCAAATCATAACTGGCTCCATAAGCGGTCCTGTGAAGTAGCTTCACCAGCCTGACCCTTCATTTTTAGACATATCCAGTGCTGCTCCTGACCTGCCCTCCTTGGATGGTAAAAGCAGAGTGGGGCATATGCTGGCTGTGAGCTTGCAGATTCAGCTGGAGGACATTTCTGCTATTACTGACATCCTCATGGATGTCCAGTCTTCAGTTGTTCAAAGTCTGTCCCATTTAGCATGCTGATAGTGGCACACAACATTATGGAGGGTATTCTTGATCAGAAGTAAAACTTTAACTGTAAAAGGACTTTGTGTGGTGGTCATTCTTACTGATACTGTCATAAACAGATGAATCTATGGTAGGCAGATTGGTGAGAATAAATGTAATTGGATTATTCTCTCTTGCTCATTTTCAGAATAGCTCTCACAGACCTAGTCTAATTGGAATGCCCTTCAAGAAGTGGAAGCTCGATCAATAATGGTACTACAGAGCCATTTCTGGTCATGGATATTGAAACCTCAATCCAGGGTACATTCTGCATCCCTGCCACCATTGGCATTTCCTCCAAATCTCTAACAGATACTCAACATGAAGGAGTACTGATTTCTGTGCCAAGATGGATCTGGGAGGTGCAGTCAAGGTAGTATTCAGCAGGGGGTTTCCTTGTCCATGTTTAAGCTAATGCCATGAGATTTTATAGCATTTGAAGTCAATATTGAGAACTCCTAGGAAGCATTTTCCTGACTGTATATCAATGTACCACCACCTCTGGGGATCTATCCTGTCGGTGCACAGGACATGCCCAGGGATAGTGATGGTAACGACTGGGATATTGTCTTGAAGGTATAATTCTGCAAGTATGATTATGTAGGTGCCCCCTATCTGTGGGACAGTTTTCCCAATGTTGCTCAAGTCCCCAGGTTTGAATGAGAGGAGGGTCAGGAGAGCAGAGTTTGCTATTGTCCATTCCAATGATCGGTAGCAAGTGGTCTACCTGGTCTTATTCCTTTTCTTAGATGTAATAGTTTGGCACACAACCATGTGGCCTAATAGACCATTACAGAGGGCATTTAACAATAAACTGCGTTTAGGGGAAGGTGATGAAGTAGTGGTATTGTCAATGGTCCAGTAATCTAGAGATCTAGGTAATGTTCTGGGGTTTGAGCATTTGGTGAATTTGAATTCAATAAATATTTGGAATTAGAAGTCTACTGATGACCATGTTGTAAAAATTGTTGATTGTTGTCAAAATCCATCTGATTCATTAATGTTGTTTAAGAAAGGAAACTGCCTTCCTTACCCAGTCTGGCCTACATGTCACTCCAGACCTACAGCAATGTGATTAACTCAACTGTCCCCTGAAATGGCTGAGAAGGTCACTCAGTTCTATCAGACATTAGAAAGATTTCAAGAAAAGGATGAAACTGGACAAAGCACCTGGCATCGACCTTGGGATGAAAAATGACAACAGTAAACACAATCCTCTTAACCTGGCAATGTTCACTTTATTAACATATGGGACAGTGCTAAAGTTGGGAGAGCTTCTCATAAACTAGTCAAGCAAAAGCCCATTATAGTCATTCTCACGGAATCATACCTTACATACAATGTGCTGGATACCACTGTCACTATCTGTGGAAATGACGTGTCCCACTGCCAAGACAGACTCAGCAGAAGTGGCGGCATGGTGATATAAAATTGTGAGAGGGCTACTGTAGGATTGTTGTGGTTCTGTTTGCCGAGCTGGGAATTTGTGTTGCAGATGTTTTGTCCCCTGTCTAGGTGACATCCTCAGTGCTTGGGAGTCCCCTGTGAAGCACTTCTGTGATGTTTTGTCCGCCATTTATAGTGGTTTGTCTCTGCCGCTTCCAGTTCCAGCTGTCCGTTTCAGTGGTCGATATATTGGGTCCAGGTCGATGTGCTTATTGATTGAATCTGTGGATGAGTGCCATGCCTCTAGGAATTCCCTGGCTGTTCTCTGTTTGGCTTGTCCTATAATAGTAGTGTTGTCCCAGTCGAATTCATGTTGCTTGTCATCTGCGCGTGTGGCTACTAAGGATAGCTGGTTGTGTTGTTTCGTGGCTAGTTGGTGTTCATGGAGTCAGAATGATGGTCATCCTGGACAAAGCAGACTACATCCAAAAAGCGCAACAACTACTTGCAGATACCAACACCTACCAAAAGAGGGAGTTTGACCCCACCCCACAGCTCACGAATAGGATAAACAACACCCTGAGGAACCTGCAAAAAACGGACAGATATCCAGGTTTGACCTACAAAGAATGAAACCTGAAAGCAACAACACCCCCAGATTCTATGGACTACCTAAAGTGCACAAACCAGAAATCCCACTCAGACCAATAGTATCACTGCCAGGGACACCATCACACAAACTGGCTAAAGAACTACAGTAGAAACTGAAACACCTGATCAGCGGATCCAGACACTTTATACAGTCAACACAGGAATTCTTGGACATCATCAGAAACATACACAAAGACAAGGAAGAAACCATTGTCTCATTCGATGTAATGGCACTGTTCACATCTATCGACAAAACTCTAGCCAGAGAAACAATAGCCAACCTGCTGGACATACAGAACAGAGAACAGGACGTTGAACCTATCAACAAAGACTGTATACTCAAACTACTGGACTGTGCCTCACAACACACTTCACATTCAACAACCAAATATATGAACAAATCAACGGCACACCCATGGGCTCAACCATTTCTGGACTCATAGCAGAAGTGGTAATGCAAAGATTAGAACAAACAGTCGTTCCGCAAATTCAACCTAAACTCTGGGTCAGGTATGTGGACAACACCTTTGTAATCATTAGAAACACAAAAAGAGAACACGCACCGGATCATCAACGCCACACTCACAGGAATCCGATTCACTAGAGAGGAAGAAAAGGACAAACAGCTCCCATTCCGAGACGTGATGGTACAGAGAACACCTAACGGAGAATTCACCACAAAGGTATACAGGAAAGCCACACACACAGAACAAGTCCTGAACTACGAAAGCAACCACCTCAACACACATAAAAGAAGTTGCATCAAGACTCTATTCAAAAGGGCCACAATACACTGCAGTACACCAGAACTGCAAAAAGAGGAAGAAGAACACCTATACAATGTATTCGCCAAAAATGGATACTTGCGCAATTTCATCATCAGGTGCCTAAGGGAAAGACAACGGAACGAGGACATGCTGCAATTCAAAGGACTACCTACACTACCATACATCAAGAGCATTTCCGAACTGACAGCCAGACTACTGTGACCACTAGGACTCATAACAGCACACAAACCAACAGCCACTCTCAGACAACAACTCACCAGAATGCAGGACCCGATACCCAACATGAGTAAAACCAATGTAGTGTACAAAATCTCATGCAAGGACTGCACAAAACACTACGTAGGACAAACAGGAAGACAGCTAATGATCTGCATCCATGAACACCAACTAGCCATGAAACGACACGACCAGCTATCCTTAGTAGCCACACACGCAGATGACAAGCAACATGAATTCGACTGGGTCAACACTACTATTATAGGACAAGCCAAACAGAGAACAGCCAGGGAATTCCTAGACGCATGGCACTCATCCACAGATTCAATCAATAAGCACATCGACCTGGACCCAATATATCGACCACTGGAACTGACAACCGGAATCTACAGAGACAAACTAGTATAAATGCTGGAGGAAACATCACAGAAGTGCTTCACAGGAGGCTCCCAAGCACTGAGGATGTCACCTAGACAGGGGACGAAACATCTGCAACACAAATTCCCAGCTCGGCGAACAGAACCACAACAACGAGCACTCGAGCTACAAATCTTCTCACAAACTTTACTGTAGGATTCCTTAACATTGACTCTGGACCCCATGATGTCTCGTGACATCAGATCAAACATGTACGAGGAAACCCCTGCTGATTACCACTTACCGTTTTTCTTTGCTTGATGAATTGGTACTCATCAATGCTGAGCAACTCTTGGAGGAACACTGAGGGTCGCAAGAAGTGCAAAATGTTCTTTGTGGAGGGACCATGTCACCAAGACTGACTGAGCTGGTTATGTTCTGAAGAACATCGCTGCTAGACAGGATCTGCAGCAGGTGGTGAGGCAACCAATAAGAGGGGAGAATGTACCTGGCTTCATCTTCACTAATCTGCTGGCTGCAGACACATGACAGTATTGGTAAGAGTGATCACTGCGCCATCCTTGTGGAGATGAAGTTCCACCTTAACGATGAATATATCCTCAATTGTGTTAGGAAGCATAAACACTGTGCTAACTGGAACAGATTGGATGCCATCCAGAACAAAACAGTCCACTTGATTGGTACTACATCCAAAAACATTCAATCCTTCCCCTGCTGATGCTCAGTAGCAGTAGAAATTCACCAAAGATTTTTAGGTGGTCCCTTCCAAACCCACAACCAATTCCATCAAGAAGCACAAGGGCAGCAGATACATGGGAACATCACAACCTGCAAATTTCCCTTCAAGCTACTCAACATCCTGACTTGGAAATATATGGCCATTCGTTCAGTGTCACTATGGCAAAATCCTGGAATTCCTTCCCTCCTTCCACTTTAGGCCTATCGACAACATATGGACTACAGTGGTTCAAGAAGACAGCTCACCACCACCTTCTCAAAGATAGTCAGGAATGGTTACTAAATGTTGGCTCTGCCAGTGACAGTCAAATCCCATGATTAAATCAAATTAACATTGCTGTGCAACCGGAGCCAAAAAAACAAGATGGTAGATTTATTTCTCTAAAGGGCATCAATGGACTAGATGAATTTTGATGACAATTAGTTTTGTGGTAGTGATTAAATTAGCAGCTGATTCCAGATTTTATGGACTGAATTCAAACATTACCATCTGCCTAATGGGAGTTGAACTCCAGTCCTCAGGGCTTCAGTATGAGATTTTGGATTACTCAGACCTTAATGTTATTACTATGCTAACAATTCCCTACTGGCTTCCAGTGCTCAATGTTCACTGTTCACTAATGCCCCTTCAGGGGATGAATTCTGCCATCCTTACCAGACCTACGCCAACACATTTTACCTTAATTGCTTAGAAATGGTAACCGTCCAGTTGATGGTATTCAATTCTTATGATGTTGTCCGAAAACCCTTACACTAACACTTCAAGCAAGCATACAAGATTCTGACCGGGATCAGCAGGATGGGTGCAGGAAAGGTATTTCTCTGGTTAGGGTGGATCTAGAATGGGGAGAGCATAATCTCAGAATAAGGTTCAAACAACTGAGTTAGGACTAAGATGAGGAGCAATTTCTTCAGTCGGCAGGTGATAAATCTTTTGCATTCTCGATCACAGAGCGCTGTCCAGATTCAATCACTGGGTATGTTCAGTGCAGATATAAGTAGTTTCTTGATACTAATGGCTTTGAGGCATAAGGGGAAAATATGGAAACATGGAGTTGAGGTAGATGATAAGACATGATCGAATATAGCAGATCAAGCTACAGTGGTAGAATAGCCCTCTCCTGCTCCGACATTGCAATGTTCCTGATAACTATGGATAGGTGTTAAAACTCACCAGTGATTCCAACAATGAATGTTTAAAGAAATGCCTCATTAATTCTGTACTGGTTGCACCCTCTTGTTTATATCATTATGCCCCATTGGTGCTAGCTCGGCTTAGTTGGCACTATGCTTACCTCTGAGGTGCAAGGCTCTGGATTCATAGCTTGTTCCTGGCTTTAGAACACAGACTATAGAACAGTACAGTACAGGAACAAGCCCTTGGGCACATATGTTGTGCTGAACATGATGCCAAATTAAACTAATCCCTTCCGTCTGCCCTTGGCCCATATTCCTCCATTCCTTACATATTCATGTGATTATCTAAAAGTACCTTAAACGTCCCTATTGCATCTGCTTCCACCACTAACCGTGGCAGTGTGTTTCAGACTCGTATCACTCTGGGTAAATGACTTATCCCTCACATCTCCTTTGAACTTTCCCCTTCTTACCTTAAATGCATGCCCCCTAGTATTAGACATTTCAATGCTGGGGAAAAAGATTCTAACTATCAATCCTATCCTATGCACCTTGTAATTTTATAGACTTCTATTAAGCTTCCCCTCAGCCTCTGCTGCAGCAGAAAAAACAACCCAAGTTTTTCTAACTCATAACCTCTAATCCAGGCAGCGTAGAATAAAATGCTTAAGGTGTGGCCCATCATGTGCACAACAGCCCCACAAACAGTATCCCATGCAGATCCACCACCTCCCCACGCACCCCCCCCCCCCTCCCCCTGGCCCCCACTAATCCTACCCCTGTAACCCTGCATTTCCAATGGCCAATCCACCAAGCCTACACATCCTTGGACAATTTGGCATCACCAACCCACCTAACCTACACATCATTGGACTGTGGGAGGAAACCAGAGCACCCAGACGGGGCACTTGCAGTCACAGGGAATACACACAAACTCAACATAGATAGCTGCCCAAGAGTGGGATTGGTCCCTGGCACTGTGAGGCAGCAGTGTTAATCACTGAGCCACCATTTCATGTCTAAAGGCAATCTCTTTGAATGTCTTCAACATACATTTTCTCTGACAGGACTTCTGTTTATCATATTTTTCTTTTGTTACATTCTCTTTTTCTTGCCATGTTTGATTCTCCCCAGATCTTGGTAAACCTCTTCTATACCCTCTCCAAAGCCTTCAATTCCCTCCTTTAAAATGGCGATCAGGTGCACTGCTGGAGATGTCATCATTCACAGATGAGAAAAACAGTCAAACAGAGGCCCTATCTGCTCTCTTTAGGGTGGACACCAGATACAAACCTGATACATGTTCACCCTCATTGCCTTAGTTGATATCAATCGCACAATTAACATCACCACAAACAGATTATTTGATCATTAAACTGTTTGTTGTGCATCATTACAACAATGACAAAAAAACTTCTTTGGCTATAAAATATTTTGAGAGACCGAATAATCATGAAAAAGCATTACATATGTGCAAACCTTTCTGACTTTGTGGCACTTTATTTTTATATTGACTCTCGGTCAAATGCCAGTTCTGTTATTTGCCATAAGCTTCTACTATAGTCAAGTCGCCTGAGGTAAAAGCTTTTCTCTATTAACTTTACTGGGCAATAAATTATAGTTCTTGAATTGGGACTTTTATCATGCAGTGTCACTTAGTTCTTTACATTTCCATAAGAACTTATAAGGCAAATTTTTGTTACAACATTCATGAGGGTATAACCAAGAAATTTGATTTAGGCTGTTCAGTGATTATCTCAGAATGCTCCTCTTCCCACTAAGCGAAGTAATGCCTCAAATTGCCAGTGGGAAGCACAACAGAAACCTTCAAAGTGGAGGTTGATAGGTTTTATTTAAGCAAGTAATATGTGTTGTGGGTCGGTGAAGTCAATTTATCAATCAGGAGTCATTTAAATGAAGCCTTGGACAATGAAGTTGAGTGTCTGAATGGCCTGCACCCTATGATAGTACAATACACAAGCCATTGCATAACCAGATGCTGCACTAACCTGGGCACAAAGCGATGTTGCAGATTTTTGTTTGGGACTCTGGCCCGTCACAAGCCCGTCCACCATACTGAGGAGAAATGCATGACCTTGATCTTGTCCTTTGACCTCTGCCGCAAGTGAATGAACACAAGCTCCAGGGTGACCAATCTTCCCAAACGCCATGCACTACAACAGAATAAAAGCAGTTTGCAAAAGCAGATGTTAGGTTTAACAGTCTTAAGAAGAGTTTCAAAAAAGATAAAGTGAGTTTTTAAGGCTGCTCAGATATTATGTGGAGAGTGAGAAAGACTTATACATCAGTACTAGGGGGTGTACAGCATGTTACTGTTATTCTGCACCACATACTGCTCCATGTCTGCTATTTCCCCATTGTCACACTTCCAGAAGATGCATCAAGGTGGCGGAAAACGTTATGCAGATGCACCTATGGTGGGGAAGAAAAGTAGTGGCAGACTCACACAAGCCTCTGTAATATACAAGCTCAGTGTGGTATATATGTTCAGTTCTAGCCCAGGATTCCCAATGGTCTGGGAACAGATCTTCCACCTATTCCCAGTCAGGGAAAGGTAGACTCCTGACATGAAAAAATAAAACAAGTAACACAAAAAATGAATCACTTCTTTAGTATGGTCTGAGAAGCCTAGCAAGGACAGCTTTATGATGAAGAATACTTGAAACCTTCTTTCAATATGAATAACACTGAATAACAGTAAATATAAATCAATACACATAGGTCAAATAGTTAACATTTTACAGAATTGTATTAAATGAGTATATGCTGTAAAAGGCAGAAATTCTAATTTCTTTGTTTAAAAATGTCATACGTCAGAGGCAGAAATTCTAATTTCTTTGTTTAAAAATGTCATAAGTTGTTATTTAACTAAGAAAAAGGCATCATTCCTGGTGGCCACACATTAACATCAATTAGATATGAATAATAGATGACTACAGCGCCAACTATGGCCTTTACCAACTATTTACCCCAAGGGAGAGCTTTACAATCTCATTGTGCAGTCACTAAAATGCCAAACAATTCTCCACAGGGATAAATAGGAAGAACCAACAAATATCCCTGGAGGCAGTCACTCATTAATCGTCCTCCTGGGTGGGAAGTCGGATTGACAGAGGCCTGGCTGTAAAACTTCAGTCTGGATTTACAGACAGTAAAGGGGTCTATGCACTGCAAAACCATAGAAAAGTGGGGAGAATAAATTACGTTATAGTCAAAATAGGGCCATTGAGTGTGAGATGGTGGTGCAGTAGTAATATCACTGGACTTGAACTCAAAGGCCTCGATCTGGAAATGTCTCTTCAAATGGCAGCTGGTAGAATTTAAATGGAATTTAAAAAAAAAATAGAAGCAAAAAGCTAGTCATGGTTAAATGGTGCCATAAGATCATCATAAAAACCTATCTGCATACTACACAAATATCCTTTAAAGAAGGAAGGTAGCCATCCCTACCAGTGATTCCAGACCCACAGCAATGTGATTTACTCTTAACTATTCTCTGAAGTGTTGAGCAAACCATTCATTACAACAGCAATTCATGATGGGCAACAAAATACTGGCCTTGCCAAGAGACTTTGAATTATCGAGAGTAAGAACAAGGGTGCAAAGATTTAAAGTGATGTGCAAAAGAAGCAGGGTGATATGAGGAAAATCTTTTCCACACGGTGAGTAGTTAATGTATGGAATGCACGATCTGAAAATGTGGTGAAGGCAGGTTTAATTGAGACATTCAGGAGAGCATCGGATCATCATGTGGACAGAAATATGGTGCAAGGATATGGTGAAAAGGCAGGAGATTGGCATTAAGAATGATGCTTGTTTGAAGAGCTAGTGCAAGCACAATGGACCAAAAGGCCTCTTTCTGCACCATAACAACCCTGTAATTCAATTCCGTGATTCTTGCCTATGGTGCCCACATCCTATTAAAGAATAGAGAAAGTTGTTGTTTGTCAAATATTCCTCTCCCAGTAATACTGTAGATGTGCCTTGCATTTAACCAGAAATATGGCTTAAAGGATGTCACATTTCGAGATTGTAACAAGGTCAGCCAAGTGGACCTCATAGATTTTGATTTTGGCTGTTAATCCGGTCCAAATCGTAAGCCCTGGCTAACACACAAGAAGTGTGTCAGACATCCTGTTCTCTCTGAGAGTTGGCTCTGAGGGAGCTGGATCAGTGTCAAAGACTCTTGACGTGTAAATAAATGATGATTTGGTGATGGGATACCAGCTTGTTCAGAGTTAGTTCAGAGGTAATTGTCTGATAAGCATTGGAAGATTGGAGGTATGACAAAACATTTTTGAAACTAGATTTTCAAAGACAAAGCATGAGGAGGAGAAGGTGAAGGAATTATGACTTAAATTCCAATGCTGTAGGAACAAAATGCTTGAAAATCAGGTAATTGTTGAGGGCGAGGGTTGGTGGGGTGGTTAGGACTTGAGTTCAGTGAGCACAGGTCTGGCCAAGAAATTAATCAAACTTTTCGACAAGCACAAGGATTTTGATTGGCTGTATTGTTCTATATTCTTCTTCTAGTCAGCAATGACTACATACAAGACCATTATTTGCCACCCACTCACAATGCCTTTGAGTTTTGAAGTTCTTTCAGTTTTTGCAGACAACAGTTAAGAGTCAACCACATTGCTGCAGGTCTGATGTCACAAATAAGGATGGGCTGGCTTCCTTCCCTAAGCAACATTAGTGAACTAGATGGATTTTCTTTAATGGGAGAAAGTGAGGACTGCAGATGCTGGAGATCAGAGCTGAAAATGTGTTGCTGGAAAAGCGCTGCAGGTCAGGCAGCATCCAAGGAGCAGGAGAATCGACGTTTCGGGCACGAGCCCTTCTTCAGAATTTTCTTTAATGACAATTTTACAATCACCGTTTTTGAGAACTTCTGTATTTCAGATTTTATTATTTGAATTTTCTCAGCTACAATAACAAGAGTTGACTCCAGATCCCCAGCTTCTCAATTACTAGTACAGTGATATAACTATTCTGCCACCATCTTCGCACTGTGATCAGAGAGTGATCAAAACCATATCCATTGCATATGACAGGGCAAGTGAAAGGCATCACACATCAATGTTTTTTCTCAGGTACATGGAAGTAACTTGATTAGCCTCAGTATTAGCTAAAATGATTCAAGCAGTAGAGGACAGCCCTACACAGTACCTAAAATGTAACTTGGCATTAACCAAGCATGCTCTTAGTCAATTCTAGTCAGATGTCATTATTGCTTAAGTGAAAGTGATGTTAAAACCAACAAGAAATAAGAAAAAAACATGGGAAGTGTGCACAACCAGAGCCTGTTTCCTTGCAGTAATGCCCTGCCATTGTTGGATTGTTTCCCTTTTGGACTGGCAGTCTGTAGCTCTAACTCACCCAGCTGAGTGGTAGTAATGTGTCAGTCTGAATGGTGAAGTATGGCGAGTTATTCCCAAAAAAGCATCACTCTGAAACCCGATCCCTCTCTCCACAAATATGCACACATGCCTTTCCAGCATGGGTCACCTCCAGTTGATTGTCCTTACATTCTCTACAGCCCAGAGAGTGTCAGTTTCAGTCTCCTTATTTTCTTCCAAGCTGGCAGAGCTATTTGTGTGACCTGGCTGACTGCTGTGATCGCCAGAAAGACAACTGAGTAGCCCTTTGCATCTGGTGTGTACACTTCTCTTTTGCTGGGTGTCTCTTGGCCAAAAATAGTAAAACTTAATGACAGTCAACAGCCCCATACATCCAGGAGATCCTTGATTTAGTTATCCTTTGTGCTTAATATCAAATTTTCAGTCATATTTCAAGTGAGATTGTCTGGTAGGGAAGGTGTACAGCATTAAAGAGCTTCCCTGTGTGTTGTAGCCAAGATGTGAGATGAGACAGATCAATTTGAAGGACATAACCTGACACAGATATTTTTTACACTAACATGATCCCTTGGAACCATGTCAGGGTCAGCAATTCTGCTGAAATAAACAGTGATTGAAAGACAGAATATTGAAAAATGCCAGTGTACATATCTTTAATAGTGGCAAAAGGGCTCATGTGGAAACACTACTGGCATATGAAAGATCGATTTATCCCAATGCTGTGCAAGGTAGGTGGATTGACCATGGGAAATGCAGGGTTACAGGGATAAGATAGGATTGGGTCTGGGTGGGACGCTTTTATAAGGGTCAGTGTGGTCTTGATGAGCTGAATGGCCTATTTCCAAACTACAGAATCTATGATGTGAGATTGTGTACATTGGAAGCAACATGATAAATAATGAAACTGACATTTAAATTCCTTTTGCAGAGGGCACCGAACACTCCACTCAAATACCTCAAATCGTAATGAGTAATATAATATGAACTACAATGATTAAGGAAGAAAGTCACGGCTTCAGGACTAATGGAGACCAGGGCCAAGGTAACAATATGAACGGTGATCCCTCTGCTAATGCCCATGGCCCAGGAATAAACTCAAAGCAAAGTTGCACTCAAAAGAGAAAACGCTGGAAAATCTCAGCAGGTCTGGCAGAATCTGTAAGGAGAGAAAAGAGCTGATATTTCGAGTCTAACTGGCCCTTTGCTTTTAAACAAAGTTGCACTCAGCTGGGTGAAGTTTCTATAGTGCCAGGGTGTATGTGAGGAGTATAGGACAGCTTCTAGATTCTTCTTTAAAAATTCAATTTAAATTCTACCACTTGCCATTTGAATGTATATTTCCAGATCTGAGCCTTTGAGTTCAAGTCCAGTGATATTACTGCTGCACCATTCTCTCCCAACAAGTTCCAATGTGATGCTTTCTCTGTTAAATAACCTGCCATACTTCACCATTCAGACTGATGGATTACTACCACTCAGCTTGGTGAGTAACAGCTGCAGACTGCAGTCCAGAGGGGAAACAATTCAACAGTGGTAAGGTGCTACCGCAATGAAACAGGCTCTGTTTATAGACACTTTCCAGTGCTGCAACATCTCCACCAAGGACAGTAAGAACCCATATTACATGCTGGGCAAGTGAATTGCCAGATCTCTGCTCAATTAAACATGAACTTGTGTGACTAATAAATTACAAGGTCAGGCACATGTAACATTTGAAATATATAAGAGACCATTTTTGCATTTGGAATAGAGTGATAGAGTCATAGAGTCCTACAGCATGGAGACAGGCCCTTTGGCCCAAACCTTTACATGCCGACTAAAATGTCCATCCATGCTAACCCCATTTCCCTGCACTTAGCCCATATCATTCTAAACCTTTTTCTATTCATGTATTTGTCCAAATGCTTTTTAAATGTTAATGTACCCGCTTCAACCATTTCCACTGGCAGCTTATTCCACATGTGTACCACTCTCTGTGTAAAAAGGTTGCCCCTCAGGTTCCTTTTATTCTTTCCCCTCTCACCTTAAACTGATGTCCTCTAGTCCTCAATTTCCCCAACCCTGTGAAAAAAGACTGAGTGCATTCACTCTATTTATGCCTCACATGATGTTATGCATTTCTATAAGATTTGCCCTCAGTCTCCTCTACTCTAAAGAAAAAAAGTCCTAGTTTGTCCAATTTCTCCCTATAACTCAGACCATTGAGCCCTGGCAACATCCTTATTAATTTCTTCTGCATTCCTTCCAGTTTAATAACATCCCTCCTATAGCAAGGTGACCAAAACTGAACACAATACTCCAAATTCAGCCTCACCGACATCCTGTACAATTGCAACAGAATTTGCCAGCTTTAGTACTCCAGAGCCTGACTGATGAAGGCCAGTGTGCCAAAAGCAGCCTTCACAGCCCTGTCTACATGGGACTCCACTTTCAGAGAATCCTGTACCTGAACTCCAAGATCCCTCTGTTCCACTACACTCCTCAGGCGCCACCATTCACCATGAAACTCTTACCTTTCCAAAACGCAAGACCTCACACTTATTTACATTAAACTCCATTTGTCACTTTTTGACCCACTTCCCCAGCTGATCAAGGTCCTACTGCAATTTCTGAGAACCTTCCTCACTGTCCATGATACCACCTAGTATAGTGTCATCTGCAAAGTTGCTATTCATGCCTTGGACATTCTCATCCAAATCATTGATATAGATAACAAACAGTAATGGCTCCAGCACCGAGCCCTGAGGCATTCCACTGAATCCAAATTAATTCCACCAGTTCTCTGTTCTATTCTTGTACGGGGAGTTTGACCTGAATGCTCTGACAGTTCAAAGCATCCACCACCGTTAAATATATTTTTTTCCATTCACTGCTTCTGCTTTTCTATTTGTCTCCCGTCACCCCACCCCATTCTAAGCACCAAGAGTTCAGGTGTGTGTCAATGTTGACCTCGTAGTTATGGCCATAAGTTTGAACACAACGAGTCATTTTAAGATATACAAACAATCACTATCTGGCAACATTGCAACAGCAGCTGTACCCCAGCCAGTGGTAGCAATATCACAGTGTGAAAACCATTCAAATTCTGCTAAGCAGCATTGAATTAAATAAATATTTCGATAAAGCTAAACAGGCTTCTGCACAGCTGCTGACAAGAATTATTCCAATTTACCTGATGTTTTTTGCTGAAACAGTGTGATCTGTCAATAGGCCTAATTGAAAGCAATGAGATTACCGAGTCATCTTCTTTGTGTAGGTTGCATGACACCTATTCAAAAGGGAACACATCATTGCCACGCCAACCTTAAAATAATTTCTGACTTCCACACTGTTTTAAGCTTATCATAGGTAAACTGTAAAAATGTTTCATACATTGAATTAAAGGAAAAGGTAAATAGGAGCAAAATGCAGGAATTTGAAAATATTTTGGTTGTTTTGTCTATATTGAGTCACATAATTAAACATCCATATTTTTACTCATCCATTGCTAACACTACCTGGACAGAGGGCAGTGTTATTGCAAACCCTTGATTCTCTTAAAGGCACGCTGCACAGAATCCCGTAAGATGATACACAAGCTCTGGTTCGCACCTGCGACCCTTGCCCACATGTTACTGAACACATACTCCACTGGGTCCATTCTTCTGTAACAGGGTCTCCTGTATGTAAAGAATGACACAGTAATCATTAAACAGCACAAACTCCATTGTCAATAACACAGTAATTGTCCCAAGAATAACCAGTAGCAATACAGTCTGCAATCTGTCAACTAGTTATTATAACTGAGAAGAAATTGTACAGAGCAGTTATAAGATTTCCAATGATCTCTGAAACTCTTACCAAGCACTTCCAAAATGATGGGATATGATTGCAAACATAAACTGTGGGAGGGATATATCCATATTTTCAAGCTGAAAAAGTCTTTCTATAAATACCTAATCAAATGTGTGTGAAAGGAGGATTTCCAAATTGGAAGCTGGGATACAAAGAACTGTGAGATGAAGTTTTGGGTTGGGAAGATCCACAGCAGTAGAGGCTGCCACGGAGTTCAAAACAAATTACACAAGCATATTCCCACTCCAGTAGGTCTTTGCTCTCGCTCAGGGGTTGTGACAATTTTCAATCCTTGACAATGAGATAATGTTTGAGAAGTGCTGCTCACGAATTTCATTGGATTTTCACATTACTTTAATATACCCTGCTTCCTGGCCATTGAAGTTGTACTCTGTGAGGCGTCAAAATCCTGGAATTCCCACCCCAATAGCACTGTGAATCTACCTACACCACATAAGGCATAAGATTATGGGAAGTTAGAGAAGTGATTGCTGGGCCTCTTGCTGAGATATTTGTATCATTGATAGTCACAGGTGAGATGCCAGAAGACTGGAGGTTGACAAACGTGGTGCCACTGTTTAACAAGGGCGGAAAAGACAAGCCAGGGAACTATAGACTGGTGAGCCTGACCTCGGTGGTGAGCAAGTTGTTGGAGGGAATCCTGAGGGACAGTATTTGGAAAGGCAAGGACTGATTCGCGATAGTCAATATGGCTTTGTGTGCGGTAAATCATGTCTCACAAACTTGATTGAGTTTTTTGAAGAAGTAACAAAGACGATTGATGAGGGCAGAGCAGTAGATGTGATCTATATTGACTTCAGAAGGCGTTGGACAAGGTTCTCAATGGGGGACTGAATAGCAAGGTTAGATCTCAAGGAATACGGGGAGAACTAGCCATTTGGATGCAGAACTGGCTCAAAGGTAGAAAACAGAGGGTGGTGGTGGAGGGTTGTTTTTCAGATTGGAGGTCTATGACCAGTGGAGTGCCACAAGGATCGGTGCTGGGCCCTCTACTTTTTGTCATTTACGTAAATGATTTGGATGCGAGCATAAGAGGTACAGTTAGTAAGTTTGCAGATGACACCAAAATTGGAGGTGTAGTGCACAGCGAAGAGGGTTACCTCAGATTACAACAGAATCTGGACCAGATGGGCCTATGGGCTGAGAAGTGGCAGATGGGGTTTAATTCAGATAAATGCAAGGTGCTGCATTTTGGGAAAGCAAATCTTAGCAGGACTTATACACTTAATGGTAAGCTCCTAGGGAGAGTTGCTGAACAAAGAGACCTTGAAGTGCAGGTTCATAACTCCTTGAAAGTTGTGTCGCAGCTAGATAGGATAGTGAAGAAGCCATTTGGTATGCTTTCCTTTAATGGTCAGAGTATTGAGTACAGGAGTTGGGAGGTCATGTTGCGGCTGTACAGGACATTGGTTAGGCCACTGTTGGAATATTGCGTGCAATTCTGGTCTCCTTCCTATTGGAAAGACGTTGTGAAACTTGGAAGGGTTCAGAAAAGATTTACAAGGATGTTGCCAGGGTTGGAAGATCTGAGCTACAGGGAGAGACTGAGCAGGCTGGGACTGTTTTCCCTGGAGCGTCGGAGGCTGAGGGGTGACGTTATAGAGGTTTACAAAATTATGAAGGGCGTGGATAGGATAAGTAGACAAAGTGTTTTCCCTGGGGTCAGGGAATCCAGAACTAGAGGGCATAGGTTTAGGGTGAGAGAGGAAAGATATAAAAGAGACCTAAGGGGCAACTTTTTCATGCAGAGGGTGGTACGTGTATGGAATGAGCTGCCAGAGGATGTGGTGGGGGCTAGAACAACATTTAAAAGGCATTTGGATGGGTATATGAATAGGAAAGGTTTGGAGGGATATGGGGCGGATGCTGGCAGGTGGGACTAGATTGGGTTGGAATATCTGGTCGGCATGGACGGGTTGGACTGCAGGGTCTGTTTCCATGCTGTACATCTCTGTGACTCTATGACTCTATGACCACTTCCTTCTCAAATGCTATTGGGTCTAGGCAATAAATGCTGACCCAGCCAGCAATGCCCATATTCAATGAATGACTTTTGTTTAAACCAAAATGATGGAAGCTAGCCTCCCTGACATTGGGTGAGGGTTGTGGAAGGAGAAGGCAAATTAGTTACAAGGGAAAGAAACAGAATCTCCCATCATTCCATTTCTGAGTCAGTCAAAAATCTGACTCCAGACAGAATTACACTCTTGTGTTTACTTTCCCCAAACACAAACATTTAATTGCAGACTAACAGCCAATCGGTATATCAACTCAGGAGTCCTATGTTACTTAGAATGGAGGCCCAATTTACATTTGAGAAATATTGTCATGACAGCATTAATGGAGGTCAGAAAACAAGCATTGCAGGAGATAATGACATTTCCAAGGGCCTCTTCATAGCAATGTCTGAATCCTACGAGCACTTTAATGAAACACTGTTCCTGAATTGTGAAACTAATCATTACATACCAATAAAGTATACATTTTGAATCTTTAAATATCTAAATTGTATTTAAATGCACTGGCATATTAATTACAAGGTTATCAGCTGTCCTGTGCTTTGCCGCATAATTATCTTTGCAGGTCCTGAAGCAAGTTCTCCAAAACACAATAATAATTTGGCCCTGTTTCTCCCATAAGTCCCTAATCAACATGTCTAGGATCAATAGGGAGCGAGCAAAGAGCTTTTAAAGAAGACCACCGCATAGACTTTCAATCCTTCTTATTTCAAATTCCTTGCACACTCCATGCTGTTACTTAAAATTTGAAGTGCAGTTTTAGCATCACAGAGGCAGGTCACCTGCCAGTCACAGAAAACAATGTATGTCATTGAATGTCCCAAACCAAACATCAAACATTGGACATGGCATAGAGGTTGACCTTGGGTGTTTGTGCACTGAAAGGCAGAACAGAAAATGTTAAGCATGCACAACAGGCCATAGACAGGTGAGTGCAATGGGAGGGAAAGTGGCAAATGAAATTTAATGCAGAGAAATGTGAAGTTATTACTTTGGCATGAAGAACACAAAGACACAAAAGAAAGTCTGTAACTCTCGATGTTACTGCAGCAGAGGACCTGGGGGTATATGGGCATACGTATTCCTTGGCTATATGAATAAATATGTGGAGTATAAAAGCTGAAATTTTGTTCAATTTGTGTAAAATACAAATTTGGCATCAACCAGAGCATTGTTTGTGTGCCACATCTTAGAATGTGATGGCATCAGAATGGATTCATGAGAATGATTCTGGTGATGAGGAACTTTAGTTCGATGGATGGATTAGAGAAGCTGAGATTGTTCTCCTTTGAAAAGAGAAGATTGAGAGGAAATTTAACAGTGGGTTTGAATACATGAGGTGTCTGGGCACAGCACTCACTGCATTGTTGTTTGTGAAAGGATCACACTTATTGAAGACAATTTGCAAAAGAAGCAATTGTAACATCTGATCTGGAGTGCACTGCTGAGAGTGGTGTGGAGGTCAGTTCAATCAAGGCACTCAAAAGAGAATTGGATTAATAATCTCAAAAGGAAGAATTTGTCAGGCTACAAGAAGTAGCCAGGACAGTGGCATGAGGCAAATAGCTCTTTACAGAGAGCAGCAGCCCCCTTCCACATGTAACCATTCTCTGATTCTATGATTCTAAATCAGTTAGCACATGAAAAGTGAGAGACACATTACTACATGTTGAACTTCAGCATTTCTGAAAGATGAAAGAGTTTTCAGTTCCAATGAAAGGTTTAAGCCCAAAAAAGTCTTTCCCCTTTTCAGATGCTTACTCTAGATATCTCATGATGTGTTTTGTTATTCTACATACGCAGTTTTTCCACATTTACTAGCAGTCCACAGGAAGCTGCCTGTTAATGATATTTAATAAGCAGAACAGAAAAGGACTAAATTAAAACAGCAATTATACAAAGACAGCAAACACAGCATTGAAAAAGATGTCTTATTTTAAAATTATATTAAAAAATACAATTTATATCTTTACATAAGCCTTGTCGAAAAATTGAACCAAGCCAAGACCATTATTTCTGACAGATATTTACTAAACAAAGAAGTCTTGGAGGCTAGGAACAGACTGATGGTAACTCATCTATGATGGGACTGAACAAATAGGATTCATTTAATTATATATAACACCAACATTAGTATTTGGAAAGTCCAGTTGGCGTTTTTAAACTCTTGTGCCTAGTTTAAATGATATTTTAGTTGTTTTTAAAGATTTCATTCTTTAATTTCTTTAATTTCATTAACATTCACATTGAGTATTGAAACCAGTCAAAAAATGGCAAAAGCAGATGTGTCTCTCTGTTGTTTTCTGTTTCTTTCTTAATTAGCTCTTCAGCAAGTTTGGTTATTACTGCTTTAACCCAATGGGTTTCTTTCATGGACTTTCACTGTCAGGGCTTTAACCAAAATTATTTATTTACTCTTTCAGGGATATAAGTAGTAAAGCCAGTATTTCTTCTTCATCCATGATTGCCCTTGAATGGCTGGTTTGGTTATTCCAGAGGCACCTTACTGCTTTGATTCTAAAGTCACATGTAGGTAAGACCTGGTGAGGCTGGAAGATTTTCTTCTCTAAAGAACAGTAGTGAACCAATCAATGGCAATTTTATGGTCACTAGTGCTGGGACCAGCTTCGTATTCCAATCTCTTTTTAAATTGGTTGAATTTAAATTTGATCTGCTGCTCCGATTGGAATTGAATCTGTGTCCTCAAAGCATTAGTCTGTGACTCTGAATCACGAATACAGTAACATTACTGTTATGCTACTGCTGTCTCTTGTCCTTAAGCATATCTTTAAGTAGTCAGGGGAATTACCAGGCAAGAGAACTTGCAACTCTTAATATTTCCATGGTGTATGTGATATTTGAGACAACAATGTGCATTAATTTATTGCTTAAGTTATTTAAGGAACCAACAAAGTGAAGCAGTAATGAAGAAGTAATGATGCAGTCTTTGTTCTTACTATGTCTGCTGAAAAATGGCAATTTCAATAACTGCCATTCTCTCATTGGTTTGGTGGAGGGCTTGACTGTCATTAAAATGTCAACACTTGTAAAAGATGTTCCTTGTGATCAATTGCAGTCTGAATTTCTGCCCAGTGCATCATTTTGAATCTTCAGTAACTGTTGCTAAATGAATTTAAATTATGTTACAAATGTAAACAGTACAAACAATAACGATAGTACACATCTTGATGCAGGCAAAAATGGCACAGGATCTCTTCTCCATTCAAGGTAATGTCTCTGTTTATGCCATAACTGCAACATTGAAGAGTTTGAAGAAAATAAATCTGCAAAAAATGATTTTGGCATCATTTTAATGAAAACCATAATGAGGAGATTGGTTATTTAATTGGGGTCTTGTGCTAAGACGAATTGCAGAAATTACAACAAAGTTTATTTTGAAAACATTTATATGCATCACAGGTCTAATGCAGCAACAAAACATACAAGGAACACCAGCAGTGTCATACACTGGTGTTGAACACAATGCAGTAGTCCATTGCAGTGAATTAGAAACATTCTCACTTCATTGGATCTATTTCTCAACAACTACAGAAGCACAGGCATGATGAAATGAAATACTAAATGCAAAAAACATGCAAAATAAAAAATGCACATTTTTCATTTGAAAATGCTGATTATTTGCCCTCCCACTCCTCCTCCCTCGCAACCTTTAGAACCTGGAAACTACTGACTGTGATTCAACCTCTTCCAGACAGAGCATAATGACAATCTGAACAGACAGCTTCTTCAGAATATTTGTGTTTTACTCAATGACTGTTTAGCAGGAATGGTTCTTCTATTGAGGCCTGCTAATTTTATCATTGTCCTCCTCTCTCTTTGCTCCTTCATCACCTCTCCCTTCTTCCTCTTAACTCCTAGAAGGCCAACCATTTTCACTCTTTGAACTATAAAGGAGGCCTGAGTGCCAGATGGCCAGGACCCTGAAAATGAAGTGAATTGACAGGGAATGTAGATGGTCCATCATTAACACAATTAAGCATTAATATTGAAAACACTTAATGCTTCAATACTTCTAAGTTGACCATTTCAATGAACATGAGCGTAGTAAATTCTTTATTGAAAATAATAATGAAGATGAGATGCTGTATTAATCAGAAATAAGTTGAAGAAACTCTATCATGCAGCATAAGATTGGCAAATAAAAATGTTTGTATTTTATCCTAGTTGCAGGTTTAAGATTGGGAATCTGCTTATCCCCTGTAACTAAGGAATAATGGTTGGATTACCCTCAATGGCGTAAAAGAAAACATATATTACATTGAACAAACCATCCACTTCTGAATGGTCAGACAGTGTCGACTATTCAGCAGAGATAGAAAATAACACAGCTTGTGTAGCTTGTTTTTAAATTGATGATCAAGATACATAAATCAAAATCATCTGAATTGGAACAGGTATAATATTCTTCATGGACCCTTTTCATAAATGCTTACCAACGTCAAATGTGTCCTTTGGAAGTTCTGATTGCATGCACTTTCTAGCACCTTAACAGTGAATGCCGAGTGGCAGCATGGATGGTAGCAGAGAATCTGGGAATACTTTTAACCTAATTCTTTGGGTGGAAATCCCACAAGACCAGGTAGAACACAAACCTTAGACTCTAGCTAATGCTAACTTCAACTGAGAATAAAGCAGACAGGCTGTCAAACCAGTGTTGCATTTGATCCTGTCATTTACCCGATGGGTAGGTCAGGTTAATTGCACCCAGTGTGAATGCTTTGAAAGTCTATGACGTATTAAAGACAAGGATTTCCCCAGGCATCTACAGCAAGGAGATTGAAGAGCTACAAGCCTTTTTAATCACCCACACAAACATTAGCTTCTGATTGCAGCGAACACTTGCCAAGTTTTGATCATTGTTTTACTAAAACTAGTGGAAACCCTTGTAAATAAGTAATAACTTACTGCTTACATGCAATGGTGTGGTATTTTGATTAATATTAAATCTGAGCTTCCAAAATGCAGTTGCTAATTATTGTACAGCCACTGACTTGAAGAAAGTTCTAGACATTTTCGGGTGACTGATTGTAAAGAAAACGGTTAATGTACAAGAAACGTCATCTGCACGATTGAAATTTAAAAGAAAAACTCTATGAAAACATGCAGTGGATTTGTTATATTGATAAAATGAAGACAGGAATAGAACTATTGAATTAATTACCAGTATGTGGCATAATTTTACCAGCATCAGCTTGTTCCTGAGGGACCTTTCTCTCATGAACTGATCGAGTTCGCTGACTTTTTATTGTGTGATCTCCCATCAATCCATATTCTAAGGATAGAATAGAGGTTTATGAAAGGTCTGCCATTG
Source organism: Hemiscyllium ocellatum (assembly GCF_020745735.1). Lineage (NCBI taxonomy): Eukaryota > Metazoa > Chordata > Chondrichthyes > Orectolobiformes > Hemiscylliidae > Hemiscyllium > Hemiscyllium ocellatum. The sequence continues at coordinate 94,265,700 of NC_083403.1, forward strand.
CATAATTCACACATTTACATTTGTATCTTACTCATTCTTACTGATTTTAATGACAACGTTATGAACAAAACAGGTACTGAATCTGTTGTTACTCGATGTGGTAAAATAACAAATGCACTTCCTATTTTTTTTGTTGTTGGCTTGGGTTTAGGAATCTCCTTTGTGTGCTGTGAAGAGAGAAAGAGCGAGGACGCGAGCCACTTCTTTGTGAACGGGTTGGCAAATTCTGCACACATAGTCGCATGAGGATTACATTCTGTCCACCGAGATTTCCCCTTGTAAAATTAGAACAATGTGTCAAAAAAAACTGGAAAAGTTATTCACATTCTCTTGGTCAGGTGCTTTTCAGAGAGTAATCCTTTTTGCTGTAATGTTAACATGTGAGGGACAGGAGAAAGTGTTCTAAACTAAGTTTTTTTTAAAATGCTTTCATGGAACGTGGGCATCACTGTCAAGGGTTAATGTTTATTGCACAGCCCTAACAGCTTTTGAATGGAATGGTTTGCTCTGCCATTTTAGAGGGATGTTAAGAGTCAGCCACACTGCTGTGGTTCTGGAGTCATGTGTAGATCAGACCTGATATAGGTGGCTAATTTCCTTCTGTAGAGGACATTCGTGAATCAGATGGATTGTTACAAGCATTGGTGGCTACAATGACTGAAACTAGCTTTCAATTCCATCAGTTGTCAAAGAAGCATGAACTGGACTTCCAGATTACACATCTAGTGACATTGCTATTAATCTTTTATTGACTGAGTTTACTGAATATTCGTTCAATTCTTTGTTTGGATACTTGTTTCCTCATCCTCCTGTCATTCTTACTTGCCTTGAAAGTAAAAACTTTGAACAGTACTTTCCAAATCATTGAAAACGGAGAATCAAGCAGCTGGTGATTTATTACAAGCCAAGTTGGCTCTAATGATCAAGACCAATTTCATCCATGTAAAATTTGAAGTCAAAGCCTGTTTAAGAGATGCAAGTTCAACAGTGCTTATTGTGGATAATACACAGACACACACACAAAAATGTGCTTATACA